>NC_038042.1:40118172-40418172 GCF_002211085.1 Panicum hallii
GCCCGAGGCATCAACTTAGATTTTCGCAAAGTAGGAAACCTATCCTTTCTCAAGTGCAACCAAACCAAGTCACCAGGTTCAAAAATCAATTGCTTTCTACCTTTATCACCAGCAAGCTTATACTTAGAATTCATGCGCTCAATGTTTTCTTTAGTTGTTTCATGCAGTTTTAACATCAGTTCAGCACGTTGCTTAGCATCAAAGTTCAATTTTTCAGAAGTGGGCAAAGGCATTAAATCAATAGGAGCACGAGGAATCAAGCCATAAACAATCTCAAAAGGGCACATCTTTGTAGTAGAATGCATGGAACGATTATAAGCAAACTCAACATGAGGCAAACATTCTTCCCACAACTTAATATTCTTCTTTAAAACAGCCCTTAACATGGTAGACAAGGTTCGATTAACCACTTCAGTTTGACCATCAGTTTGGGGATGACAAGTGGTAGAAAATAGAAGCTTAGTTCCCAATTGTGCCCATAAAGTTCTCCAAAAGTGGCTAAGAAATTTGGCATCACGATCAGAAACAATTGTGTTTGGCACACCATGCAAACGAACAATTTCTCGAAAGAATAAATCAGCAACATGTGTAGCATCATCAGTTTTATGACATGGAATAAAGTGTGCCATCTTGGAAAATCTATCCACAACCACAAAAACGCTATCACGTCCCTTCCTAGTTCTAGGCAATCCCAACACGAAATCCATAGAAATATCCTCCCAAGGAGCACTAGGAACTGGTAAAGGCATATACAAACCATGCGGATTTAAACGGGACTTAGCTTTCTGACATGTAGTGCAGCGTGCAACAAATCGCTCCACATCTCTTCTCATTTTTGGCCAAAAGAAATGACCAGCAAGTACATCCTCTGTCTTCTTTGCTCCAAAATGCCCCATCAAGCCACCACCCATGCGCTTCCTGTAACAACAACAAACGAACGGAGCTAGCTGGAATGCATAGCTTGTTAGCTCGAAACACAAACCCATCATTGACGATGAATTTGTTCCATGCTTTTCCATCCTTACAATGCAGCAAAACATCCTTAAAATCAGCATCATTCACATATTGTGTTTTAATTGTGTCCAAACCAAAAAATCTTGCAATCAAGTTGTGTCAACAAAGTATATCGCCTAGACAAAGCATCAGCAATGATATTCTCTTTCCCTTTCTTGTGTTTGATGACATAAGGAAAAGATTCAATAAATTCAACCCACTTTAGCATGTCTACGGTTCAGTTTTCCTTGACTACGAATATGTTTCAAAGATTCATGATCAGAATGGATAACAAACTCTTTGGGCCACAATAATGCTGCCCATGTTTCTAATGTGCGCACAAGAGCATACAATTCCTTGTCATAAGTAGAATAATTCAGAACAGGTCCGCTCAATTTCTCACTAAAAATATGCAACAGGTTTACCATCTTTGTAACAAAACACACCCAACCAATTCCACTAGCATCACATTCAAGCTCAAAGGTCTTATTAAAATCAGGAGTTGGAGGAGAGGTGCATGTGTCACTTATCTTTCAACATGGTGAACGCATTCTCTTGTGTGGTGCCCCAAGAAAAGGGCACCCCCTTCTTCGTAAGCGCATTCAATGGTGCCGCAATGGTGCTGAAATCCTTCACGAAGCGAGAATAGAACCCAGCAAGTCCTAGAAACTCCGCACCTGTGTGATGGTCTTTGGTACAGGCCATCCCTGAATAGCTTCCACCTTAGCTTGATCAACTTCAATTCCCTGTGGGAGTGACAACATAGCCAAGAAAAGATACTCGATCTGTGCAAAAGACGCACTTCTCAAGGTTACCAAATAAACGTGCATCACGTAAAGCAGTAAAAACAGCACGTAGATGATCAAGATGTGCCTCCATAGATTTGCTGTAAATCAATATATCATCAAAGTAGACCACAACAAATTTGCCAATGAAAGCATCAGAACCTCGTCATTAATCGCATGAAGGTGCTAGGTGCATTAGTTAACCCCAAAAGGCATGACTAACCACTCATATAACCCGAACTTAGTTTTGAAAGCAGTTTTCCATTCATCTCCCAATTTCATGCGAATCTGGGTGTACCCACTACGCAAATCAACTTTTGGTAAACACAACAGCACCACTCAATTCATCAAGCAATATCATCCAAACGTGGAATAGGATGTCGGTATCGAATTGTGATATTGTTAATAGCTCTACAATCGACACACATACGCCACGTTCATCTTTCTGGGGACTAAAATAACCGGAACAGACAAGGACTAAAGAGACTCACGTACATAACCTTTGTCGAGTAGTTCTTGCATTTGTCACTGAATCTCTTTCGTTCTTCCGGATTGGTCCTGTACGGCGCACGGTTGGGGCAGCGATGCACCTGGAATCAGATAAATTTTGGTGCTCAATCCCTCGTATTGGTGGTAGCCCCGCTGGTATTTCACTTGGAAACACATCAGAATACTCCTGCAAAAACATTAGCGACAGCAGGGGGCAAGAGTGCTGCATATCATGAATGGAAATCAAAGTATCTTTGCACACCAAAGCATAAGGCAACAGAAGTGGTAGCAATCAAGTCATTAATATCAGATTTAGTAGCAAGCAAGCAAGTCCCTTTCAAGCGTATCTCATCTTGCTTATTAGCAACTGACTTGACAATTTTTATTGGTCTCACTTTTAGCTTTGGCAGCTCTAGCAGTATCATCACGCACAATAGCTTCAGGAGACATAGGAAGCAACACAATTTTCTTATCATGGTGCAAGAGCGAAAAACTGATTTGATCTACCATAATGCACACAATCCGTATCAAATTGCCAAAGCCTACCGAGCAGAATATGGCAAGCTTGCATAGGCACAACATCGCACTCAACAACATCATGATATGCTCCGATTGCAAAATTAATGCGCACCAGCCTCGTTACCTTAGCCTTACCACTGTTGTTTAGCCATTGAATGTGATACGGGTGTGGGTGTGGTTTGGTGCTGAGTGCAAGCTTCTCCACCAGTTCGCTGCTAGCCAAATTGTTGCAACTACCTCCATCAATAATCATACGACAAGAACGCTCTTTAATGACACACTTAGTTTGAAACAGCGTGTGTCGCTGATTTTGCTCCGCCTTCTCCATTTGTGCACTAAGCACATGCTGCACAATGAGACTCTCGTAGTGTTCGGCTGCCCCTGCATCAATATGTTCGTCTGGTGGTCCCTCATTACCTGCATGGTCAGCAGCAAACAACGCAAGTGTATCGTCATCAAAATCACTAGCAGAGGAATACGCACCATCATCTTGACCACCAAAATGCGCTTGGTAGGACAGTCACGCTGCACGTGCCCAAAGCCCTTGCACCGATGACACTGGACATCCCTTGTTCTACCCGTGGATGGAACCAAGGAAGCACTAGCGGCTGGTTTTCTGGACAGCCTTGGTTGCTGAAGTGATGGGAGGGAGCGCATGGCTTGTCGCTGGATGGAGAAGACGCTGCTGTACGACTCGGTGAAGGAGCTGGTAGAGGTGCACGTCCGCTCATGAAGTAGTTCGTGCGTGGCTGCCATGATGTAGATTTACCTGCAGAAAACATTAGACCTAGCACTAGCACGTCGTCCCTGTACCTCCCTTTCAGCTTTACAAGCAAGATGGAACAAACGGGTTACATTAGTATAATCTTTATACGCAAGAATGTCCTGAATTTCTCTATTTAACCCGCCCAAAAATCTAGCCATAGCAGGTTCCTCACCCTCCACTAAATTACAACGTAGCATTCCCATTTGCAATTCCTGATAATATTCTTCTACAGTTCTAGTGCCCTGCCTCAATTGTTGTAACTTATGTAACAGATCACGTGCATAGTAAGAAGGAACGAATCTAGCCCGCATGACCCGTTTCAAAGCATCCCAAGTTTGTGGCATGTCATCAGCATTTTTCTTGCCATGTTCTATCCACCAAACAGAAGCAAAATCAGTGAACTCACTAGTAGCAGACCTAACACGTGCATTCTCAGGAAATCATGGCATGCAAACTTTTGATCAACAGCAATTTCCCAAGTAATGTATGCATCAAGGTCATATGTACCATCAAAAGGAGGTATCTTAAATTTAATCTTGCTGAAAGCATCATCATTGTTGCGTACTCACGGTGGCGAAAACCACCATACCTCTACGATTAGTGCGTAGCCGGCGGCGATGGCGAGCGTCTTGTTCATCCTGTTCAGTATCAGCAATATATTCATCCGCCAATCATCACGCTGTTCGTTGGTCTTCGCATGGAGCTCATCAAAACGCTGCAAAAGAGCAGCGAGACTCTTGTCAATATTGCCGACCGCTGTCTCCAGGCCCGTAAGCTTGGTGTTGGTGGCAATCTGCGTAGCCTCCAATTGTCCAATCTTGTCATTCGTCACCTGCATATCATTATCAAGTCCCTCTGTGTGCCGCTGCACTTGCCTTTCAAAATGTTGTATGATGCCCCTGGTACGTGGAGACTGATGCAAGCTATGATCCTCCTCCTCGGAGCTGCCATGGTGAGAAAGACAAGGACAACAAGAAAACAAGTGAAGTAGTAAAATCCCTACAGCTAATAGGGTGTAGCTACAGCAAGGCGCTCACTCTCAACCTGTTGCACAAGCTCTTACCAATTCTTACCTTGCTGCTAGGAGGGGACGGCAACCAACAAGTCCGCAACCGTGGAATGAAGTGTATCAGCGCGGCAGCAACAAGACCTGTGGAGCTGTAGTCGGATATGTGGAGCTGTAGGTGGGCTTGAACAAGAAAGTACTAGCACCACGTTAGTCACAAAGGCAAGCTGAATAATCATTCAACAGTGGTACTGTGCTGGTCCTAGTCTAGACCGTGCTAGAGACGCGAGCCTGGACACAAGGAAGTCACAAAGCACCACTCCGAACAGAAGGGAAAAACAAACACAATGAATTAGCCCCTTGCTTCTTTTTTTTTTCTTTTTTTTAACAATGATCCTTTTTTTTCTTATTTTTTTTCTTTTTTTTTCTTTTTTTTTTCAGGGGAACCTCAAAAACAGATGCTATGAACAAAGGAGTACAAGTGAGCAAGTCACCACACACGCTTTTTCCAGAAAGAGTAGGGTATACAGGTAATTAAAAGATACTCTCTCACTCTCTCTCTCTCTGGAGTAGGCGAGACTTAAATATATGTATGAAGTGTTATTGCTTCTGGTGCACAGTTCGGACTCAGATGCAACCAGCACCGAATTCAACTCAGACTTGATAACAAAGAGGCACTCAGATTCGGCAACCACAAGATTAATAGGCTACCCGAATTCAAATCGGTCTCGGCCAACACGCGCTTAACCGATTCCAAGTCAAACTTGACAACCAAAGTGGTTTCTGATTCGGCCAAAACAGTGATGAAAAAGGTAACTTACGTGACCAACGTGACAAGAACTCGAAACTCTAAAGGACTACAACTAAGACCAGCAACTCGACACAACCGATGCAACCGAAAACTCAACAAGCCCTAACTAAGCAGTACCAGTAAAGGCTCAAAAGGGTCTATAGAATTGCGGTGGGGGAAAAACAATTCTACTATTTTTGGCTTTTTCTGGACTGTAGGAAAAATAAAAATAGCGAAGGATTGGAAGTCTCTCACCGAACAACCTTGCTCTGATTACCAACTGATGTGAACCCATTAGGGTTTGTTCCTGATCTTTCGATGAGAGGCGTGGAATAACTCGATTGATAGAGGAGACGACATTCACGGCCCGACTACAGCCTTCCAAGGATGCTGCGCCTTAGCAACCGATACACCACCTCCTTTGGTTGTCGCGATCTTGTGGAGCGCGACACCCGGCCACTAGGGCACTTGTCCTGCAAGCAATCGAAGAACTAGCAAGAACAAGTAGAACAAGTACTAAAAATTACGAGATGTAATTGAAGGTCTCAAACCGAATCTCAATTATGGAGGGGTTCCGAAAACAAGTGGACGGGCGGCTGGATCAGCACGCGCGTCTACAAGGAAGTAGCAAAAGCTAAACTTGCATCTAACAAAACCCGAGTGTTCTTGACGGCGGCTAAAGGTTATAAAGAAGTGGGAGAACGACCACAAGGGTGCTGGGGTCGTATTCCAACCCTAGGACTCATCCGTCTTGGACTCTACTTGATACACGGCCCGTTGGGCCAAATTAGGGTGACGCAGCACCGTGGCTGAAAAGGACTCTGTAGTAAATCTAGGATTGCGGTTGATTCCGAATAGATATTGAGGTGATTCCGGATCCGTTGGAAAGTAGATTTGATAAGCTTTCCAGAAAGTACTTGACCGACCAAAACGGAGTCCGGATGAAGTCGTGGCGGCTGTTACAAGTCGTGTCTGTCCTGCAGTCCGAATCCAGCCTGCGCGATGCCTCTTCCCTTTTGATCCAATCCATGGTTCCTGAGTAAAACAAGAGTGCACGTGTCTCCATTCTCTAAATATGATGAACCTGAGCTTAAGAGTGAACTTACTTGATGGGTAAGCCGACGAGCACGAGCGCGAGTAATAGGTCCAAGAGGTGTTGTTGAAGTAGATACTGGTGTAGGTGTGGATGTATCGTTAGTGGCGATGTCCTCATCACGGAATGCCCGAAAACATGACTTTTGGGTCCAACAGAGTGGACCAGGGGCGTTCGTTGCAAAATTTTCTGACGTAACTCGGTTTAGCGAACTTGTGGGTTAATGGTACTAGTTCGGCCAGTTTTGCATCGACTTTCATGTAGTAATGAAATAGTCCGAAACGCGCCAAAACATGAGTTTTGGGTCCAATGGAGTGGACCGGGGGCACTCGTTGTGAAAAATTCCGACGCAACTTAGTTTAGCGAACTTGTGCGTTAATGGCGCTAGTTCGGCCAGTTTTACATTGACTTTCGTGCAGTAACGAAACGGTCCGGAACGCCCCAAAACATGAGTTTTGGGTTGAATGGAGTGGATCAGGTGCGTTCATTGCGAAAAATACCAACACAACCTCGATTACCGAACTTGGGCGCTAATAGCGCCAGTTCGGCCAATTTTGCATCGAGTTTCGTGCAGTAATGAAATGGTCCGAAACGCCCGAAAACATGACTTTTGGGTCCAACGGAGTGGATCAGGAGCATTCGTTGCGAAATTTTCTGAGGTAATTTCGTTTACTGAACTTGTGCGTTAATAGCACAAGTTCGGCCAGTTTTGTATCTACTTTCGTGCAGTAATGAAACGGTCCAAAATGCCCCAAAAATGAGTTTTTGGATCCAATGGAGTGGATCAGGTGCGTTCGTTGCGAAAAATTCTAACGCAACTTCATTTAGCGAACTTGAGCGTTAATGGCGCCAGTTTGGCTAGTTTTGCATCGACTTTTGTAACATTATGAAATGGTCCGAAACGCGCCAAAACATGAGTTTTGAGTCCAATGGAGTGTATCGGGTGCGTTCGTTGCGAAAACTTCCAATGCAACTTCATTTAGCGAACTTGTGCGTTAATGGTGCCAGTTCGGCCAGTTTTGTATCGAGTTTCGTACACTAACGAAATGGTCTGAAACGCCCCAAAATATAAGTTTTGGGTCCAATGGAGTGGATCAGATGCATTCATTGCGAAAAATTTTGATGCAACTTCGTTTAGCGAACTTGTGCGTTAATAGCACCTGTTCGGCCAATTTTGCATCGATTTTCGTGCAGCAACGAAACAGTCTGAAACATCCCGAAACATGAGTTTTGGGTCAAATGGAGTGGATTGGGTGCGCTCATTGTGAAAAATTCCGACACAACTTCGTTTTATGAACTTATGCGATAGTGGCGCCAGTTCGGCCAGTTTTGCATCGACTTTCGAGCAGTAACGAAACGGTCGGAAACACGCCAAATATGAGTTTTGGGTCCAATGGTGTGGATCGGGTGCGTTTGTTGCGAAAAGCTCCAACGATACTTCATTTAGCGAACTTGTGCATTAATGGTGCCAGTTCAACCAGTTTTGCATCGAGTTTCGTACAGTAATGAAACGGTCCGAAACACCCCAAAAACATGAGTTTTGGGTTAAATGGAGTGGATCAGGTGTGTTCGTAGCGAAAAATTTTGACGCAACTTCATTTAGCGAACTTGTGTGTTAATGGTACCTGTTCGGCCAGTTTTGCATTGAATTTTGTGCAGTAACGAAACGGTCCAAAACATCCCAAAATATGAGTTCGGGGTCCAATGGAGTGGATCGGATGCGCTCGTTGTGAAAAATTCTGACGCAACTTCGTTTAGCGAGCTTGTGCGTTAATGGCACGTGTTCGGCCAGTTTTGCATCGACTTTTGTGCAGTAACAAAACGGTCTGAAACACCCCAAAATATGAGTTTTGGGTCGAATGGATTGGATCAGGTGCGTTCGTTGCGAAAAATTCCAACGCAACTTCAATTAGCAAACTTGTGCGTTAATGGCACATGTTCGGCTAGTTTTGCAATGACTTTCGTGCAATAATGAAACGGTCAGAAACGACCCAAAACATGAGTTTTGGGTCCAATGAAATGGATCGGGTGCACTTGTTGTGAAAAAATCTGACGCAACTTCGTTTAGCGAACTTATGCGTAAATGGCGCCAGTTCGGCCAGTTTTTCATCGACTTTCGAGCAGTAACGAAACGGTCGGAAACATGCCAAAACTTGAGTTTTGGGTCCAATGGAGTGGATCGGGTACGTTCATTGCGAAAAATTTCGACGCAACTGATGGAACCCGCTGGGGTTTGCTCCCGATCTTTCGATGAGAGTGGGGGATAACTCGATTTGAGGAGTTTCGATGTTGGGCTGCCCAACTACAACACCAGAAGGGCTGCGCTGCGCCTTAGCGACAGTTACACCGCCTCCAATTTGTGTTGTTTTTGCTGTGCAAAGGACAATCTTGAACCTGCAAGAAAATTGAAGAACAAGCAAGAACAAGTGGACAAGCAAATAGCACACAGACATTGCCCAAAGGATAAATCTGATACACACGATGTTGGGGTTCTGAATTGAGCAAATCGGGTGGTCTAATCGACACACGCATTTACAAGGAAGTAGCAACAGCTAAACTTACAACCAAACAAAACCCAAGTCTCAAATGGTGGCTGCTGGTGGTTTATATAGGTGGGGGGGGGGGGGGCAGCCAAGAGGCGTGGGGGTGTAAACCCTAACTTAGAATGGGCCCCTAGTGGGCTGAACTAGATACAAGGGCCTCAGCCCAAGACTGGAAGACTGAACGTCATTTTGGCGATTCTGCTTAACTCCTTTGGAATTTTGTCTTGAGGTTGGATCCATCTGAAAGTAGACTTCAGGAGCTTTCCAACAAGTACTCATGGGCTTCAAACAATATGCGGAGCTAAGAGTTATGGCCTTCCGAAGTTGCCC
The DNA here is from genome assembly GCF_002211085.1 of Panicum hallii. Lineage (NCBI taxonomy): Eukaryota > Viridiplantae > Streptophyta > Magnoliopsida > Poales > Poaceae > Panicum > Panicum hallii. Next base: position 40,127,487 of record NC_038042.1, read on the forward strand.
CTTCCTGGAGGTCCGAACTGGTATGGTCCGATCTGATCATGCACACTCGCTTTCTTGTCGTGTTTGCTCTCCCTCCAATCTGGTTCATGTCCCAAGTTCCTAAGAATAAGAAAAGTATCACAACAATTTAGTAGTATCCCATTCATGGATGATGGTTTATGGACAGCGAGGAACGAGTTTACCTGATAATTTAGCTCTCATGCACGAGCTCTTGTCATTGGTCCTTGCTGCGTAGTAGGCATGGGTGTATCGTTGGGAGGGATTTCCCCATGATCCTCCCCTTCTTGCATTTGAGTCATCCTCGACTCAAGTTCATCTTCCTCACCCAAATATGGTTTCAAATCTGCAATGTTAAATGTGGGGCTAACCCCAAAATCTGCAGGCAACTCAAGTTTGTATGCATTATCATTGATCTTAGCTACAACTTTAAAATGGCCATCAGCTCTCGGAAGCAACTTTGACTTCCTCAAATTAGGAAACCGATCCTTTCTCAAGTGTAGCCAAACCAAATCACCTGGTTCACAAGTGACATGCTTCTTTCCTCTGCTACCAGCAAGTTTATCTTTAGCATTCATGGTTTCTATGTTCTCCTTTGTGGTCTCATGCATTTTCAACATCAACTCAGCACGTTGTTTATGATTTGAACCCGTTAGGGTTTGTTCCTGATCTTTCGATGAGAGGCGTGAAATAACTCGATTGATGGAGGAGACGACTTTCACGGCCCGACTACAGCCTTCCAAGGATGCTGCGCCTTAGCAACCGATACACCACCTCCTTTGGTTGCCGCGATCTTGTGGAGCGTGACACCCGGCCACTAGGGCACTCGTCCTGCAAGCAATCGAAGAACTAGCAAGAACAAGTAGAACAAGTACTGGATCTGCACACTCGTCCTGTGTAGCTGTAATCGGATATGTGGAGCTGTAGGTGGGCTGGAATAAGGAAGTACTAGCACCATGTTAGTCACAAAAGCAAGCTGAATAATCGTTCAACGGTGGTACTATGCTGGTTCTAGTCTAGACCGTGCTAGAGATGCGAGCCTGGACACAAAGGAAGTCACAAAGCACCACTCCGAACAGAAGGGAAAAACAAACGCAATGAATTAGCCCCTTGCTTCTTTTTTTTCTTTTTTTTTTAACACTGATCCTTTTTTTCTTTTTTTTCTTTTTTTTTCTTTTTTTCAGGGGAACCTCAAAAACAGATTCTATGAACAAAGGAATACAAGTGAGCATGTCACCACACACACTTTTGCCAGAAAGTGAGCACGTCTCTCTCTCTCTCTCTGGAGTAGGCTGAACAATTAAATATATGTGGGAAGTGTTATTGCCTCTAATTCACAGTTCGGACTCAGATTCAACCAGCACCAAATTCAACTCAGACTTAATAACAAAGAGGCACCGATTCCAACTCGGACTTGATAACAAAGAGACACTCAGATTCGGCAACCGCAAGATGAATAGGTTACCCGAATTCAAGTTGGTCTCGGCCAACACGCGCTTAACCGATTCCAAGTCGAACTTCATAGCCAAAGTGTATTCTGATTCGGCCAAAACAGTGATGAAAAGGCAGCGTACGTGACCAAACGTGACAAGAACTTGAAACTCTAAAGGACTACAACTAAGACCAGCAACTCGACACAACCGATGCAGCCGAAAACTCAACAAGTCCTAACTAAGCAGTACTAGTAAAGGCTCAAAAGGATCTATAGGATCGCGATGGAAAAAAAATTCTACTATTTTTTGATTTTTCTGGACTGTAGGAAAATAAAAATAGCGAAGGATTGGAAGTCTCTCACCGAACAACCTTGCTCTGATTACCAGCTGATGTGAACCCGTTAGGGTTTGTTCCTGATCTTTCGATGAGAGGCATGGAATAACTCAATTGATGGAGGAGACGACGTTCACGGTCCGACTACAGCCTTCCAAGGATGCTGCGCCTTAGCAACCGATACACCACCTCCTTTGGTTGCCGCGATCTTGTGGAGCGCGACACCCGGCCATTAGGGCACTCGTTCTGCAAGCAATCGAAGAACTAGCAAGAGCAAGTAGAACAAGTACTGAAATTACGAGATGTAATTGAAGGTCTCAAACCGAATCTCAATATTGATGGGGTACCAAAAACAAGTGGACGAGCGGCTGGATCAGCACGCGCGTCTACAAGGAAGTAGCAAAAGCTAAACTTGCATCTAACAAAATCCGAGTGTTCTTGACGGTGGCTAAAGGTTATAAAGAAGTGGGAGAACGACCACAAGGGTGCTGGGGTCGTGTTCCAACCCTAGGACGCATCCGTCTTGGACTCAACTTGATACACGGCCCGTTGGGCCAAATTAGGGTGACGCAGCACCGTGGCTGAAAAGGACTCTGTAGTAAATCTAGGATTGCGGTTGAATCCGAACAGATATGGAGGTGATTCCAGATCCATTGGAAAGTAGATTTGATAAACATTCCAGAAAGTACACGACCGACCAAAACAGAGCCCGGATGAAGTCGTGGCGGCCATCACAAGTCATGTGTGTCCTGCAGTCCGAATCCAGCCTACGCGATGCCTCTTCCCTTTTGATCCAATCCATTGTTCCTGAGTAAAACAAGAGTGCACATGTCTCCATTCTCTAAATATGATGAACCTAAGCTTAAGAGTGAACTTACTTGATGGGTAAGCCGATGAGCACGAGCGCGAGTAATAGGACCAAGAGGTGTTGTTGAAGTAGATACTGGTGTAGGTGTGGATGTATCGTTAGTGGCGATGTCCTCATCATCCACCCCTTCTTACATTTGAGTTGTCCTCGACTCAAGCTCATCGTCCTCTCCCAAATATGGCTTCAAATCTACAATGTTAAATGTGGGACTAACCCCAAAATCCACAGCCAGGTCTAGCTTATATGCATTATCATTAATTCGTTCTAGCACTTTAAACGGTCCATCAGCCCGAGCCATCAATTTAGATTTTCTCAAAGCAGGAAACCTATCCTTTCTCAAGTGCAACCAAACCAATTCACCAGGTTCAAAAATCAATTGCTTTCTACCTTTATCACCAGCAAGCTATACTTAGAATTCATGCGCTCGATGTTTTCTTTAGTTGTTTCATGCAATTTTAACATCAGTTCAGCACGTTGCTTAGCATCAAAGTTCAATTTTTTTAGAAGTGGGCAAAGGCATTAAATCAATAGGAGCACGAGGAATCAAGCCATAAACAATCTCAAAAGGGCACATCTTTGTAGTAGAATGCATGTTACGATTATAAGCAAACTCAACATGAGGCAAATATTCTTCCCACAACTTAATATTCTTCTTTAAAACAGCCCTTAACATGGTAGACAAGGTTCGATTAACAACTTCAGTTTGACCATCAGTTTGGGGATGACAAGTGGTAGAAAATAGAAGCTTAGTTCCAATTGTGCCCATAAAGTTCTCCAAAAGTGGCTAAGAAATTTGGCATCACGATCAGAAACAATTGTGTTTGGCACACCATGCAAACGAACAATTTCTCGAAAGAACAAATCAGCAACATGTGTAGCATCATCAGTTTTATGACATGGAATAAAGTGTGCCATCTTGGAAAATCTATCCACAACCACAAAAACGCTATCACGTCCCTTCCTAGTTCTAGGCAATCCCAACACGAAATCCATAGAAATATCCTCCCAAGGAGCACTAGGAATTGGTAAAGGCATATACAAACCATGCGGATTTAAACGTGACTTAGCTTTTTGACATGTAGTGCAGCGTGCAACAAATCGCTCCACATCTCTTCTCATTTTTGGCCAAAAGAAATGACCAGCAAGTACATCCTCTGTCTTCTTTGCTCCAAAATGCCCCATCAAACCACCTCCATGCGCTTCCTGTAACAACAACAAACGAACAGAGCTAGCTGGAATGCATAGCTTGTTAGCTCGAAACACAAACCCATCATTGACGATGAATTTATTCCATGCTTTTCCATCCTTACAATGCAGCAAAACATCCTTAAAATCATCATCATCCACATATTGTGTTTTAATTGTGTCCAAACAAAAAATCTTGCAATCAAGTCGTGTCAACAAAGTATATCGCGTAGACAAAGCATCAGCAATGACATTCTCTTTCCCTTTCTTGTGTTTGATGACATAAGGAAAAGATTCAATAAATTCAACCCACTTAGCATGTCTACGGTTCAGTTTTCCTTGACTACGAATATGTTTCAAAGATTCATGATCAGAATGGATAACAAACTCTTTGGGCCACAAATAATGCTGCCATGTTTCTAATGTGCGCACAAGAGCATACAATTCCTTGTCATAAGTAGAATAATTCAGCACAGGTCCGCTCAATTTCTCACTAAAATATGCAACAGGTTTACCATCTTGTAACAAAACACCACCCAAACCAATTCCACTAGCATCACATTCAAGCTCAAAGATCTTATTAAAATTAGGAAGTTGGAGGAGAGGTGCATGTGTCAACTTATCTTTCAACATGGTGAACGCATTCTCTTGTGTGGTGCCCCAAGAAAAGGGCACCCCTTCTTCGTAAGCGCATTCAACGGTGCCACAATGGTGCTGAAATCCTTCACGAAGTGACGATAGAACCCAACAAGTCCTAGAAAACTCCGCACCTGTGTGATGGTCTTTGGTACAGGCCATCCCTGAATAGCTTCCACCTTGGCTTGATCAACTTCAATTCCCTGTGGTGTGACAACATAGCCAAGAAAAGATACTCGATCTGTGCAAAAGACGCACTTCTCAAGGTTACCTAATAAACGTGCATCACGTAAAGCAGTAAAAACAGCACATAAATGATCAAGATGTGCCTCCATGGATTTACTTTAAATCAATATATCATCAAAGTAGACCACAACAAATTTCCCAATGAAAGCACGCAGAACCTCGTTCATTAATCGCATGAAGGTACTAGGTGCATTAGTTAACCCAAAAGGCATGATAACCACTCATATAACCCGAACTTAGTTTTGAAAGCAGTTTTCCATTCATCTCCCAATTTCATGCGAATCTGGTGGTACCCACTACGCAAATCAACTTTGGTAAACACAACAGCACCACTCAATTCATCAAGCATATCATCCAAACGTGGAATAGGATGTCGATATCGAATTGTGATATTGTTAATAGCTCTACAATCGACATACATACGCCACATTCCATCTTTCTTGGGAACTAAAATAACCGGAACAGCACAAGGACTAAGGGACTCACGTACATAACCTTTGTCGAGTAGTTCTTGCACTTGTCGCTGAATCTCTTTCGTTTCTTCCGGATTGGTCCTGTACGGTGCACGGTTGGGCAACGATGCTCCTGGAATCAGATCAATTTGGTGCTCAATCCCTTGTATTGGTGGCAGCCCCGCTGGTATTGCACGTGGAAACACATCAGAATACTCCTGCAAAACGTTAGCGATAGCAGGGGGCAAAGAGTGCTGCATTATCATGAATGGAAATCAAAGCATCTTTGCACATGAAAGCATAGGCAACAGAAGTGGTAGCAATCAAGTCATTAATATCAGATTTAGTAGCAAGCAAGCAAGTCCCTTTCAAGCGTATCTCATCTTGCTTATTAGCAACCGACTTGACAATTTTATTGGTCTCACTTTTAGCTTTGGCAGCTCTAGCAGTATCATCACGCACAATAGCTTCAGGAGACATAGGAAGCAACACAATTTTCTTATCATGGTGCAAGAGCAAAAACTGATTTGATCTACCATAATGCACACAATCCGTATCAAATTGTCAAGGCCTACCGAGCAGAATATGGCAAGCTTGCATAGGCACAACATCGCACTCAACAACATCATCATGATATTGCCCGATTGCAAAATTAATGCGCACCAGCCTCGTTACCTTAGCCTTACCACTGTTGTTTAGCCATTGAATGTGATACAGGTGTGGGTGTGGTTTGGTGCTGAGTGCAAGCTTCTCCACCAGTTCGCTGCTAGCTAAATTGTTGTAGCTACCTCCATCAATAATCATACGATAAGAATGCTCTTTAATGACACACTTAGTTTGGAACAACGTGTGTTGCTGATTTTGCTCCGCCTTCTCCATTTGTGCACTAAGCACACGCTGCACAATGAGACTCTCGTAGTGTTCGGCTGCCCATGCATCAATATGTTCGTCTGTGGTCCCTCATTACCTGCATGGTCAGCAGCAAACAAAGCAAGTGTATCGTCATCAAAATCACTAGTAGAGGAATACACACCATCATCTTTGACCACCAAAACGCGCTTGGTAGGATACTCACGCTACACGTGCCCAAAGCCCTTGCACCGATGACACTGGACATCCCTTGTTCTACCCGTGGATGCAACCGAGGAAGCACTAGCGGCTGGCTTCTGGACAGTCTTGGTTGTTGAAGTGGTGGGAGGAGCACGTGGCTTGTCACTAGATGGAGAAGATGCTGTTGTACGACTCGGTGAGGGAGCTGGTACAGGTGCACGTCCGCTCATAGAAGTAGTCGTGCGTGGCTGCCATGATGTAGATTTACCTGCAGAAACATTAGACCTAGCACTAGCACGTCGTCCCTGTACCTCCCTTTCAGCTTTACAAGCAAGATGGAACAAACGGGTTACGTTAGTATAATCTTTATACGCAAGAATGTCCTGAATTTCTCTATTTAACCCGCCAAAAAATCTAGCCATAGCAGGTTCCTCACCCTCCACTAAATTACAACGTAGCATACGCAATTTCAAATCCTGATAATATTCTTCTACACTTCTAGTGCCCTGCCTCAATTGTTGTAACTTATGTAACAGATCACATGCATAGTAAGAAGGAACGAATCTAGCCCGCATGATCCGTTTCAAAGCATCCCAAGTTTGTGGCATGTCATCAACATTTTTCTTGCCATGTTCTATCCACCAAACAGAAACAAAATCAGTGAACTCACTAGTAGCAGCCCTAACACGCGCATTCTCAGGAAAATCATGGCATACAAACTTTTGATCAACAGCAATTTCCCAAGTAATGTATGCATCAGAGTCATATGTACCATCAAAAGGAGGTATCTTAAATTTAATCTTGCTGAAAGCATCATCATTGTTGCGTACCTCACGGCGGCGAAAACCACCCATACCTCTACGATTAGTGTGTAGCTGGCGGCGATGGCGAGCGTCTTGTTCATCCTGTTCAGCATCAGCAATATATTCATCCGCCCAATCATCACGCTGTTCGTTGGTCTTCGCATGGAGCTCATCAAAACGCCGCAAAAGAGCAGCGAGACTCTTGTTAATATTGCCGACCGCTGTCTCCAGGCCCGTAAGCTTGGTGTTGGTGGCAATCTGCGTAGCCTCCAATTGTCCAATCTTGTCATTCGTCACCTGCATATCATTATCAAGTCCCTCTGTGTGCCGTTGCACTTGCCTTTCAAAATGTTGTATGATGCCCCTGGTACGTGGAGACTGATGCAAGCTATGATCCTCCTCCTCGGAGCCTGCCATGGTGAGAAACACAAGGACAACAAGAAAAACAAGTGAAGTAGTAAAATCCCTACAACGAATAGGGTGTAGCTACTGCAAGGCGCTCACTCTCAACCTGTTGCACAAGCTCTTACCAATTCTTACCTTGCTGCTAGGAGGGGACGGCAACAAACAAGTCTGCAACCGTGGAATGAAGTGTATCAGCGCTGCAGCAACAAGACCTGTGTAGCTATAGTCGGATATGTGGAGCTGTAGGTGGGCTGGAACAAGGAAGTACTAGCACCACGTTAGTCACAAAAGCAAGCTGAATAATCGTTCAACGGTGGTACTATGCTGGTCCTAGTCTAGACCGTACTAGAGACGCGAGCCTGGACACAAAGGAAGTCACAAAGCACCACTCCGAACAGAAGGGAAAAACAAACGCAATGAATTAGCCCCTTGCTTCTTTTTTTTCTTTTCTTTTTTTTAACACTGATCCTTTTTTTTCTTTTTTTTCTTTTTTTTCCTTTTTTTCAGGAGAACCTCAAAAATAGATTCTATGAACAAAGGAATACAAGTGAGCATGTCACCACACACACTTTTGCCAGAAAGTGAGCACGTCTCTCTCTCTCTCTGGAGTAGGCCGAACACTTAAATATATGTGGGAAGTGTTATTGCCTCTAATTCACAGTTCGGACTCAGATTCAACCAGCACCAAATTCAACTCAGACTTAATAACAAAGAGGCACCGATTCCAACTCGGACTTGATAACAAAGAGACACTCAGATTCGGCAACCGCAAGATGAATAGGTTACCCGAATTCAAGTCGGTCTCGGCCAACACGCGCTTAACCGATTCCAAGTCGAACTTCATAGCCAAAGTGTATTCTGATTCGGCCAAAACAGTGATGAAAAGGCAGTGTACGTGACCAAACGTGACAAGAACTTGAAACTCTAAAGGACTACAACTAAGACCAGCAACTCGACACAATCGATGCAGCCGAAAACTCAACAAGTCCTAACTAAGCAGCACTAGTAAAGGCTCAAAAGGGTCTATAGGATTGCGGCGGAAAAAAAATTTCTACTACTTTGGGATTTTTCTGGACTGTAGGAAAACAAAAATAGCGAAGGATTGGAAGTCTCTCACCGAACAACCTTACTCTGATTACCAACTGATGTGAACCCGTTAGGGTTTGTTCCTGATCTTTCGATGAGAGGCGTGGAATAACTCAATTGATGGAGGAGACGACGTTCACGGTCCGACTACAGCCTTCCAAGAATGCTGCGCCGTAGCAACCGATACACCACCTCCTTTGGTTGCCACGATCTCGTGGAGCGCGACACCCGGCCACTAGGGCACTCGTTCTGCAAGCAATCGAAGAACTAGCAAGAACAAGTAGAACAAGTACTGAAATTACGAGATGTAATTGAAGGTCTCAAACCGAATCTCAATATTGATGGGGTACCGAAAACAAGTGGACGGGCGGCTGGATCAGCACGCGCGTCTACAAGGAAGTAGCAAAAGCTAAACTTGCATCTAACAAAATCCGAGTGTTCTTGACGGTGGCTAAAGGTTATAAAGAAGTGGGAGAACAACCACAAGGGTGCTGGGGTCGTGTTCCAACCCTAGGACGCATCCGTCTTGGACTCAACTTGATACACGGCCCGTTGGGCCAAATTAGGGTGACGCAGCACCGTGGCTGAAAAGGACTCTGTAGTAAATCTAGGATTGCGGTTGAATCCGAATAGATATGAAGGTGATTCCGGATCATTGGAAAGTAGATTTGATAAGCTTTCCAGAAAGTACACGACCGACCAAAACGGAGTCCGGATGAAGTCGTGGCGGCCGTCACAAGTCCTGTGTGTCCTGCAGTCCGAATCCAGCCTGCGCGATGCCTCTTCCCTTTTGATCCAATCCATTGTTCCTGAGTAAAACAAGAGTGCACGTGTCTCCATTCTCTAAATATGATGAACCTGAGCTTAAGAGTGAACTTACTTGATGGGTAAGCCGACGAGCACGAGCGCGAGTAATAGGACCAAGAGGTATTGTTGAAGTAGATACTGGTGTAGGTGTGGATGTATCGTTAGTGGCGATGTCCTCATCAGTTTAGCATCAAAATTCAATCTCTTAGATGTTGGTAGAGGCAGCAAATCAATAGGGGCTCGAGGCACAAAACCATAAACAATATCAAAAGGGCTCTTTTTAGTAGTAGAATGTTGTGAACGGTTGTAAGCAAACTCAACATGAGGCAAATATTCTTCCCATATTTTTATGTTCTTTTTCAAAATAGCCCTAAGCATGGTAGATAAAGTTCTATTTACAACCTCAGTTTGGGGATAACATGTAGTGGAAAATAGCAGCTTAGTACCTAATTTAGCCCACAAAGTTCTCCAAAAATGACTAAGAAATTTTGCATCACGATCCGAAACAATTGTGTTTGGCACACCATGCAGACAAACAATTTCACGAAAGAACAAATCAGAACCATGAGTAGCATTATCGGTCTTATAACATGATATGAAATGTGCCATCTTAGAAAATCTATCCACAATCACAAAAACACTATCCCTCCCCTTCTTTGTCCTAGCCAGTCCTAAAATAAAGTCCATTGAAATATCCTCCCATGGTGCATTAGGAACAGGTAGAGGCATGTACAAACCATGAGGATTAAGGCGTGACTTAGCTTTTTGGCATGTTGTGCAGCGAGCAACAAATCTCTCCACCTCCCTCCGCATCTTGGGCCAAAAGAAATGATCAGCAAGGATGTCTTCTCTCTTCTTCACACCAAAGTGTCCCATCAGCCCTCCTCCATGTGCTTCCTGCAGTAATAACAGACGCACGGAGCTAGCTGGAATGCATAGCTTGTTAGCTCTAAAAATAAACCCATCAGTTAGGACAAATTTGTTCCAAGTTTTCCCCTCCTTACAGTTCAGCAACACATCCTTAAAATCATCATCATGAGCATATTGTGCTTTAATCGTTCCCAAGCCGAAAATTTTGCAATCAAGTTGGGACAGCATAGTGTAACGCCTAGACAAAGCATCAGCAATGACATTCTCCTTCCCTTTCTTATGTTTGATGACATAAGGGAAAGATTCAATGAATTCAACCCATTTAGCATGCCTATGATTCAGTTTTGCTTGACTTCGAATGTGTTTTAAGGACTCATGATCAGAATGTATAACAAACTCTTTGGGCCACAAATAGTGCTGCCAAGTTTCCAAAGTTCGAACTAAAGCAAGCAATTCCTTATCATAAGTAGAATAGTTCAAGCTAGGTCCACTCAATTTCTCACTGAAATATGCTACAGGCTTACCATCTTGCAGCAGCACGCCACCCAACCCAATTCCACTAGCATCACATTCAAGTTCAAATGTTTTATTGAAATCTAAAAATTGGAGCAAGGGTGCATGAGTTAACTTATCTTTGAGCACGCTGAAAGTATCCTGTTGAGCTGCAGCCCAAGTGAAGGTTGTACCCTTCTTAGTGAGTTCATGCAACGGGGCTGCAATGGTGCTAAAGTCCTTCACAAAGCGACGATAAAATCCAGCAAGTCCTAGAAAGCTTCGCACTTGGGTGACCGTTGTGGGAACCGGCCAGCTGTGAATGGCTTCAACCTTGGCTTGATCAACTTGAATTCCCTGCGGTGTCACAACATAGCCATGAAAAGAGACTCGATCTGTGCAAAAGGTGCACTTCTCAAGGTTACCAAACAAACGTGCATCACGGAGAGCATCCAAAACAGCACGCAAATTGATGAGGACATCAACAGCATCGATACACCCACACCAACACCAACAACCCTTGGTCCTATGACTCGCGCTCGTGCTCGCCAACTCAACCATCAAGTAAGTTCATTCTTAACTTCCTGTCCATTAGACTTAGACAATGGAGACACGTGTGCTCTTGTTTTGCTTAGGAATGATGGGGAGGATCAAAAGGGGAGACAGATCGTGCGGGCTGGTTTCGGGCTGCAAGACAGCAACAACTTGTGACGACCTTTGCGACTTCATACGGACTTCGTTTTGGGCGTTTAAGTACTTCATGGAAAGCCTATCAAGTCTACTTTCAAACGGATCTGGGCTCATATCCATATCTATTCTGAGTCGGCTGCAATCGTCTTTTTGTTACACGGACCTCTTTCTGTCCAGGGTGCTGCGACACCTTGTTTTGGCCCAATGGGCCGTGTATTACGTTGAGTCCAATACGGACGCGTCCTAGGGTTGGAGCACGACTCCAGCACGTCTTGGGTCGTCCTTCCCCATATTTATATCCATTAGCCGCCATCTAGAACACTTGGGTTTTGTTTTAGTTGAGTTAGCCATTGCTGCCGCCTTTCAGCGCGCGTGTTGAATCAACCGCCCGTTTGATTGTTTTCGGAACCCCACCAGATTTGAGAATCAGTTTGAGACTTCCAATTTTATCTCGTAAATTGAGTACTTGTTCTACTTGTTCTTGCTAGTTCTTCGATTGCTTGCAGGACGAGTGCCCTAGTGGCCGGGTGTCGCGCTCCACAAGATCGCGGCAACCATTGGAGGTGGTGTATCGGTTGCTAAGGCGCAGCGTCCTTGGAAGGCTGTAGTCGGGCCGTGAATGTCGTCTTCTCCATCAATCGAGTTATCCCCCACCTCTCGCCGAAAGATCAGGAACAAACCCTAACGGGATCGCATCAGTTGGTAATCAGAGCAAGGTTTATCGGTGAGAGATCTCCAATCCTTCGTTGTTTTATTTTTCCTATAGTCCAGAAAAACCCAAAAAAAATTAGTAGATTAGTTTCTATTCCCGCAATCCTATAGATCCTTTGAGCCTTTTCTAGTACGACTTAGTTAGGGCTTGTTGAGTCTTCGGTTGCATCGGTTTGTGTCGAATTGCTGGTCTTAGTTGTAGTCCTTTAGAGTTTCGAGTTCTTGTCACACTCCGTCACAATTGCACTTCATCTTATACCCTCTTCGGATTGTTTAGTCCGAGTAGGTTTAATCACGAACTCTGTTTAGTTGAAAAGTCTGAATTGAAATCCAGTAGTTGCTGCAAATCCGAGTCAGTTGCAAAGTCCGAATTGGAATCTATATCTGTTCTGAGAGTTTGCAGTGCTGTTATTTATATACGCCAATTATTTCCTTCATCTCGTGCTGCACATCCGAAACCACCAGAACCATCCGAATTGCAAAGGCTCGGCCTACTCTAGAGAGAGAGAGAGAGAGAGAGAGGTGATTTGTTCTTTTGGCTTCCTTTGTTCATATAATCAGGGTTTGAAGTCACCCTGAAAAGAAAAAAACAGAGAAGAAAAAAAAAAGAAAGAAGAAAAAAAAAGAAGAAGAAGAAAAGAGGGCTGATCGCGTCTTTTATCATTGTCTTCGGTGGGTGCTTTTGTGTTTCATTTGTGTCTAGGCTCGTGTCTCTAGCATGGTCTAGGCTAGGACCAGCATAGTACCACCGTTGAACGATTACTCAGCTTGCTTTTATTAACTAACGTGGTGCTAGTACTTCCTTGTTCATTACTCTCAGCCCACCTATAGCTCCACATATCCGACTACGGCTTGATAGGTGTTGCTGCTGCGGTACCGATACACTTCCTTCCAAGTGCGTGACTTGTTGGTTGCTGACCCTTCCTTGCAGCAAGGTAAGAACTGGTAAGAGCTTGTGCAATAGGTTGTGAGTGAGTGCCTTGCAGTAGTCACACCCTATTAGCTGTAGGGATTTGTTCTTCTTCACTTGTCCTCTGTTTGCTCTTGTGTGTATACCATGGCAGGGTCCGGGGAGGACGATGACAGGCAGCACTCCCCTCGCACTAGGGGCATCATACAACATTTTGTAAGAAAAGTGAAGCTGCACACGGACGCGCTTGATGAAGATTTGCAGACAACGAATGAGAAGCTTGGGCAATTGGAGCTCGCACAGATTGACACCAACACTAAGCTTGGTCGAGTGGACACCAGCCTTGCTGCTCTATTGAGGCGTTTTGACGACCTCATGGCTGGTAGTAACAACAACCAACATCAAGAGAACAGCCATGGTAATGAACATGGTTCGGGTGAGAACGACGAGTACTCCGCTGACACTGAGGTTGATGATCGTGATCAGCGACGGCTACGTCATAATCGTCGAGGTATGGGAGGCCGCCATCGACGTGAGGTACGCAACGATGATGCTTTTAGTAAGATTAAATTTAAGATCCCTCCTTTTGATGGTAAATATGATCCTGATGCATACATTACTTGGGAGCTTGCTGTTGATCAAAAGTTTGCATGCCATGAATTTCCTGAGAACCCTCGTGTTAGGGCTGCTACTAGTGAATTTACTGATTTTGCATCTGTTTGGTGGATGGAACATGCTAAGAAACACCCTAATAACGTACCACGCACTTGGGATGCCTTGAAACGGCTCATGCGGACTAGGTTTGTTCCATCTTACTATGCACGTGACATGTTAAATAAGTAGCAACAATTGAGACAGGGCGCTAAAAGTGTAGAAGAATATTATCAGGAGTTACAAATGGATATGCTGCGTTGTAACATAGATGAGGATGAGGAACCCGCTATGGCTAGATTTTTGGGAGGGTTAAATCATGAGATTCAGGACATCCTTGATTATAAAGATTACAATAACATCACCCGTTTGTTTCAACTTGCTTGTAAAGCTGAAAGGGAAGTACAGGGACGGCGTGCTAGCACCAAGTCTAACTTTTCTGCAGGAAAGACTACTTCATGGCAGCCACGTACCGGTACTACTTCGACAACACGTGCTCCTGCGTCATCCACATCACCGAGGCTGGCAGCACCTTCTACTTCCAGTGACAAGACTCGTGCTACCGTTGCTAATTCAGCGACAAAGACGAACCAGAAGCCTGCTGCTACGACTTCATCTGTTGCATCCACAGGGAGGACAAGGGACGTTCAGTGTCACCGATGCAAGGGATTTGGTCATGTGATGCGTGACTGCCCAAGCAAGCGTGTTATGGTCATTCGAGATGATGGTGAGTATTCTTCCGCTAGTGATTTCGATGATGATACACTTGCTTTGCTTGCGACTGACTGTGCAGGTAGTGAACAACACCCAGAAGAACATATTGATGCCGGTGACACTGAGCGCTATGAGAGCCTCATTGTGCAGCGTGTGCTTAGCACTCAAATGGAGACGGCGGAGCAAAACCAGCGGCACATCTTATTTTAGACAAGGTGTGTAGTTAAGGAGCGTTCATGTCGCGTGATCATTGATGGTGGGAGCTGCAACAACTTGGCCAGCAGCGACCTGGTGGAGAAGCTTGCGCTTACTACCAAGCCACACCCACATCCATATTACATTCAGTGGCTAAACAACAGTGGTAAGGCAAAGGTAACTAGACTTGTGCGAATCAACTTTTTCATTGGATCGTATAAGGATGTAGTTGAATGCGATGTTGTACCTATGCAAGCATGTCATATCCTGCTAGGTAGACCTTGGCAATTTGATAGAGATTCTATGCATCATGGTAGATCAAATCAATACTCTTTCTTGTTCCATGATAAGAAAATTGTTTTGCATCCTATGTCCCCTGAAGCTATTGTGCAAGATCTAGCTAGGGCTAGGATGAATAAATCTCAGGATAATGCTAAAAGTGAGAACAAAAACAACGCTAAATCTATTCAGGATAAGAAAAATGAGATAACTTTGAAGGGAAAATGCTTGTTTGCGACTAAATCTGATCTTAATGAGTTGAATTCTTCCACTTCTGTTGCATACGCTTTGGTGTGCAAAGATGTTTTGATTTCCATTCACGATATGCAGCACTCTTTGCCCCCTGCTATTGCTAACGTTTTGCAGGAGTATTCTGATGTGTTTCCAAGTGAAATTCCAGCAGGGCTGCCACCAATACGAGGGATTGAGAACCAAATTGATCTAATTCCAGGTGCATCGTTGCCCAACCGTGCGCCGTACAGAACCAATCCTGAAGAAATGAAAGAGATTCAGCGACAAGTGCAAGAACTACTCGACAAAGGTTATGTACGTGAGTCCCTTAGTCCTTGTGCTGTTCCGGTTATTTTAGTGCCTAAGAAAGATGGAACGTGGCGCATGTGTGTCGATTGTAGAGCTATTAATAACATCACAATTCGATATCGACATCCTATTCCCCGTTTGGATGATATGCTTGATGAACTGAGTGGCGCCATTGTGTTTTCTAAAGTTGATCTGCGTAGTGGGTGCCACCAGATTCGTATGAAATTGGGAGATGAATGGAAAACTGCTTTCAAAACTAAGTTCGGGTTATATGAGTGGCTAGTCATGCCTTTTGGGTTAACAAATGCACCTAGTACTTTCATGAGATTAATGAACGAGGTTCTGCGTGCTTTTATTGGGAAATTTGTTGTTGTCTACTTTGATGATATATTGATTTATAGCAAATCCATGGAGGAACATCTTGATCATTTACGTGCTGTTTTTAATGCATTACGTGATGCACGTTTATTTGGTAACCTTGAGAAGTGCACCTTTTGCACAGATCGAGTATCTTTTTTTGGCTATGTTGTCACCCCGCAAGGAATTGAAGTTGATCAAGCCAAGGTGGAAGCTATTCAGGGATGGCCTGTTCCCAAAACCATCACACAGGTGCGGAGTTTTCTAGGACTTACTGGATTCTATCGTCGTTTCGTGAAGGATTTCAGCACCATTGTTGCACCATTGAATGAGCTTACGAAGAAGGGAGTGCCTTTTTCTTGGGGCACCACACAAGAAAATGCATTCACCATCTTGAAAGATAAGTTGACACATGCACCTCTCCTACAACTTCCTGATTTTAATAAGACTTTTGAGCTTAAATGTGATGCTAGTGGTATAGGATTGGGTGGTGTTTTGTTACAAGAAGGAAAACCCGTTGCGTATTTTAGTGAGAAATTAAGTGGGCCTGTTCTGAATTATTCCACTTATGATAAGGAATTGTATGCTCTTGTGCGAACTTTAGAAACATGGCAGCATTATTTGTGACCCAAAGAGTTTGTTATACATTTTGATCATGAATCTTTGAAACATATTCGTAGTCAATCAAAACTGAACCGTAGACATGCTAAGTGGGTTGAATTTATTGAATCTTTTCCTTATATCATTAAACACAAGAAAGGGAAAGAGAATGTCATTGCTGATGCTTTGTCTAGGCGATATACTTTGTTGACACAACTTGATTACAAGATTTTTGGTTTGGATACAATTAAAACACAATATGAGCGTGATGCTGATTTTAAGGGTGTCTTGCTGCATTGTAAGGATGGCAAAGCATGGAACAAATTCATTGTCAATGAGGGGTTTGTGTTTAGAACTAACAAACTATGCATTCCAGCTGGTTCCGTTCGTTTGTTGTTGATACAGGAAGCGCATGGAGGTGGTCTGATGGGGCATTTTGGAGCAAAGAAGACGGAGGACATACTTGCTGGTCATTTCTTTTGGCCAAGAATGAGGAGAGACGTGGAGCAATTTGTTGCGCGCTGCACTACATGTCAAAAAGCTAAGTCACGATTAAATCCACATGGTTTGTATATGCCTTTACCTGTTCCTAGTGTTCCTTGGGAAGATATTTCTATGGATTTCGTGTTGGGATTGCCTAGGACTAGGAAGGGACGCGATAGTATTTTTGTGGTTGTGGATCGATTTTTCTAAAATGGCGCATTTCATACCTTGTCATAAAACCGATGATGCTGTTCATATTGCTGATTTGTTCTTTCGGGAAGTTGTTCGCTTGCATGGTGTGCCAAATACAATAGTTTCTGATCGTGATGCTAAATTTCTTAGTCATTTTTGGAGAACTTTGTGGCGTAAATTGGGGACTAAGCTTTTATTTTCTACCACTTGCCATCCCCAAACTGATGGTCAAACTGAAGTTGTGGATAGAACTTTGTCTACACTGTTAAGGGCTGTTTTGAAAACGAATCTTAAGATGTGGGAAGAATGTTTGCCTCATGTTGAATTTGCTTATAATCGCTCGCTGCATTCTACTACTAAGATGTGCCCTTTTGAGATTGTTTATGGTTTGTTGCCTCGTGCTCCTATTGATTTAATGCCTTTGCCAACTTCTGAAAAAATGAATTTTGATGCTAAGCAACGTGCTGAATTGATGTTGAAGTTGCATGAAACAACTAAAGAAAACATAGAGCGCATGAATGCTAAGTATAAGCTTGCTGGTGATAAAGGTAGAAGGCAATTGAATTTTGAACTTGGAGATTTGGTTTGGTTGCACTTAAGAAAAGAGCGGTTTCCTGCATTGCAAAAATCTAAATTGATGCCTAGGGCTGATGGACCATTTAAAGTGTTAGAAAAAGTTAATGAGACCAACTCAACCCTTGGTCCTATGACTCGCGCTCGTGCTCGCCAACTCAACCATCAAGTAAGTTCATTCTTAACTTCCTATCCATTAGACTTAGACAATGGAGACACGTGTGCTCTTGTTTTGCTTAGGAATGATGGGGAGGATCAAAAGGGGAGACAGATCGTGCGGGCTGGTTTCGGGCTGCAGGACAGCAACAACTTGTGACGACCTTTGCGACTTCATACGGACTCCGTTTTGGGTGTTTAAGTACTTCATGGAAATCCTATCAAGTCTACTTTCAAACGG
The DNA here is from genome assembly GCF_002211085.1 of Panicum hallii. Classification (NCBI taxonomy): domain Eukaryota; kingdom Viridiplantae; phylum Streptophyta; class Magnoliopsida; order Poales; family Poaceae; genus Panicum; species Panicum hallii. The sequence goes on from NC_038042.1 coordinate 40,145,443, forward strand.
ATCTGGGCTCATATCCATATCTATTCTGAGTCGGCTGCAATCGTCTTTTTGTTACACGGACCTCTTTCTGTCCAGGGTGCTGCGACACCTTGTTTTGGCCCAATGGGCCGTGTATTACGTTGAGTCCAATACGGACGCGTCCTAGGGATGGAGCACGACTCCAGCACATCTTGGGTCGTCGTTCCCCATATTTATATCCATTAGCCGCCATCTAGAACACTTGGGTTTTGTTTTAGTCGAGTTAGCCATTGCTGCCGCCTTTCAGCGCGCGTGTTGAATCAACCGCCCGTTTGATTGTTTTCGGAACCCCACCAGATTTGAGAATCAGTTTGAGACTTCCAATTTCATCTCGTAAATTGAGTACTTGTTCTACTTGTTCTTGCTAATTCTTCGATTGCTTGCAGGACGAGTGCCCTAGTGGCCGGGTGTCGCGCTCCACAAGATCGCGGCAACCATTGGAGGTGGTGTATCGGTTGCTAAGGCGCAGCGTCCTTGGAATGCTGTAGTCGGGCCGTGAACGTCGTCTTCTCCATTAATCGAGTTATCCCCCACCTCTCGCCGAAAGATCAGGAACAAACCCTAACGGGATCGCATCACAAATGATCAAGATGATCTTCTAGTGATTTGCTATAGATCAGAATGTCATCAAAATATACCACAACAAATCTGCCAATGAAAGCACGTAAAACTTCATTCATTAATCTCATGAAAGTGCTGGGTGCATTAGTGAGACCAAAAGGCATGACTAGCCACTCATATAGACCGAATTTAGTTTTAAACGCTGTTTTCCATTCGTCTCCTAACTTCATGCGAATCTGGTGGTAACCACTACGCAAATCAATTTTCAAGAACACAATTGAGCCACTCAATTCATCAAGCATATCATCTAGCCTAGGGATAGGATGACGATATCTGATTGTTATGTTATTAATCACTCGGCAATCTACACACATGCGCTAAGATCCATCTTTCTTAGGAACCAAAAGGACAGGAACAGCGCAGGGGCTCAGAGACTCACGCACATTACCTTTGTCGAGCAATTCTTGCACTTGGCGCTGAATTTCTTTAGTTTCTTCAGGGTTGGTCCTGTATGGTGCACGATTGGGCAAGGAGGCCCCGGGAATAAGGTCAATCTGGTGCTCAATCCCACGAATTGGTGGCAGCCCCGGTGGCACCTCCTTTGGAAAAATATCCGCATACTCCTGCAAAAGATTAGTGACAACAGGGGGCAAGGAAAGAGGTATGTCCTGAAGTGAAAACAAGGTTTGTTTGCAAATCAAGGCATAGCAAACAGCAGTGGTAGCATCAATCTCATCCAAATCAGATTTAGTAGCAATGAAACATACCCCTTTCAGCTTGATCTCATTTCTGTTATCATGAACAGATTTGGCACTTCTCTTTTTGTGCTTCTCAAGTTCATTTGCCACAATCTGATTTTCACTTTTAGCCTGTTCCTGATTCTTCATTTTACTAGCTCTAGTAAGTTTATCTTTTAAAATTGCTTCAGGAGACATTGGATGCAACACAATCCTTTTATCATGGTATTGGAAGGAATACTAATTTGATCTACCATGATGCATAGAATCTTTATCAAATTGCCATGGCCTTCCTAGCAGAATACTACATGCTTGCATTAGCACAACATCACATTCAACAACATCTTTGTAGGATCCGATGGCAAGATTAATTCGCACAAGTTTTGTTACCTTTGCCTTACCGGTGTTATTCAGCCATTGAATGCAATATGGATGCGGGTGTGGTTGGGTGGTTAGCGCAAGCTTCTCCACCATGTCGCTGCTGGCCAAGTTGTTGCAGCTACCTCCATCGATGATCACTCGACACGAACGCTCTTTGGTGACACACTTTGTTTGGAACAATGTGTGCCGCTGATTTTGCTCCGCTTTCTCCATTTGTGCGCTCAGCACACGCTGCGCAATTAGGCTCTCATAGCGGTCGGCTTCAGCTGCGTTAATATGTTCTTCCGAGCAGCCCTCACTTCCTGCATGGTCAGCCGCAAGCAATGCAAGTATATCTTCATCAAGTTCACTAGTAGATGAGTACTCACCATCATTTTTGACCACCAAAACACGCTTGCTTGGGCAGTCACGCATGACATGTCCAAATCCCTTGCAGCGGTGGCACTGAACATCTCTTGTTCTACCTGTGGATGCCACCGATGAAGTGGTTGCAGCAGGTTTTTGCGTTGTCTTTGCTGCTGAATTTGCAGAGTTGTCATGAGGCTTGTCGCTAGAAGGTGGGGCTGCTGTTCGAGCTGACGATGAATAAGGTGCAGCAGCACGTCCAGTTGATGGAATGCTTGAGCGGGGCTGCGTGGAAAAATTCCTCCCTACAGAAATGTTAGTCCTAGTACTTGCACGTCGTCCCTGCACTTCCCTTTCAGCTTTGCAAGCAAGATGGAACAAACGGGTTATGTTAGTGTACTCTTTATAAGCAAGGATGTCCTAAATTTCCCGGTTTAACCCGCCTAAAAATCTAGCCATAGCAGGTTCCACATCCTCCTCTAAATTGCAGCATAGCATGCCCATGTGTAGCTCTTGATAGTATTCTTTTACACTTTTAGTACCTTGTTTTAACTGCTACAGCTGGTTTAAAAGATCACGTGCATAGTAAGATGGAACAAATCTAGCCCTCATGATCCGTTTCAAAGCATCCCAAGTTTGTGGCATGTTATTAGGATTTTTCTTGCCATGTTCTATCCACCAAATGGAAGCAAAATCAGTGAATTCACTAGTTGCAGCCCTAACACATGCATTTTCAGGAAAATCATGATAAGTAAACTTTTGTTCAACAGCCATCTCCCAAGTAAGATAAGCATCCGGATCATATTTACCATCAAAAGAGGGTATCTTAAATTTTATCTTACTGAAAGCAATATCATTATTATGTACCTCATGTGGACGTTGTCCACCCATACCTCGACGGTTACGAGTAGACATCGCTGGCCTCGATCCTCAACTTTGGTGTCAGCAACATAATCAGCACCTGAATTTTCTGCGCCGTGCTCATCCTCTTAGCCACGTCCTCTATGCTGATCATTCATCTTCGTGTGGAGCTCATCAAAGCGCCTTAGAAAAGCAGCGAGACTCTTGTCCACGCGAGCAACCGTCGTCTCCAAGCCTGCAAGCTTGGTGTTGTTGGAAATCTGTGCAGCCTCCATTTGCCCAATCTTCTCATTTATCACCTGCAAATCATTATCAATTCCAAAGCTGTACTCCCTCACTTGCTTTTGAAAATGCTGTACGATGCCTTTGGTGCGAGGTGTAAGCAGACCTCCACCATCCTCATCCTCACTCCCTGCAACTGTCATGGTTAGCTTGCAGCAAACAAACTCACAAGAAGTTGCCTACCAACTAAAAGAAATAGGTGGTGGCACACTATATGTTCACTCACACTTGCGAAATTTTCCGACGTAACTTCGTTTAGCGAACTCGTGGGTTAATGGTACAAGTTCGGCCAGTTTTGCATCGACTTCGTGCAGTAACGAAATGGTCTGAAACGCCCCAAAACCTGAGTTTTTGGGTCCAATTGAGTGGATCAGGCGCGTTCATTGCGAAAAATTCAACCTCAACTTCGTTTAGCGAACTTGAGCGTTAATGGTGCTAGTTCGGCCAGTTTGGCATCAACTTTCGTAAAGTAATGAAATGGTCCGAAACATGCCAAAACATGAGTTTTGGGTTCAATGGAGTGGATGCAGTGCGTTCGTTGCGAAAAGTTCTAACGCAACTTCGTTTAGCGAACTTTTCCAAAACATAAGTTTTGGGTCTAGTGGAGTGGATCAGGTGCGTTTGTTGCGAAAAATTTCGACGCAACTTCATTTAGCGAACTTGTAGGTTAATGGCACCTGTTCGGCCAGTTTTGCATCGACTTTCGTGCAGTAACGAAATGGTCCGAAACGCCCCAAAACATGCATGAGTTTTGGGTCCAATGGAGTGGATCGTGTGCGCTCGTTGTAAAAAATTCCGATGCAATTTCGTTTAGCAAACTTGTGCATTAATGGCGCTAGTTCAGCCAGTTTTACATCGACTTTCGTGCAGTAACGAAACGGTCCGGAATGTCCGAAAACATGTGTTTTGGGTTGAATGGAGTGGATCAGGTGTGTTTGTTGCGAAAAATGCCAACGCAACTTCGATTAGCAAACTTGGGTGTTAATAGCGCCAGTTCGGCCAATTTTGCATCGACTTTCGTGCAGTAACCAAACGTTCCGAAACTGCCCAAAAAATGACTTTTTGTCCAACGGAGTGGAGTGGACCAGTTGCATTCGTTGCACAATTTTTTGACGTCACTTCGATAGCGAACTTGGGCGTTAATGCCACAAGTTCGGCTAGTTTTGCATCAACTTTCATGCAGTAATTAAATGGTATGAAATGCCCCAAAACATGAGTTTTTGGTCCAATTGAGTGGATCAGGTGCGTTCGTTGCGAAAAATTCCAACGCAACTTCGTTTAGCGAACTTGAGCGGTAATGGCGCTAGTTCGACCAGTTTTGCATCGACTTTCATAAAGTAACGAAATGGTCCGAAATGCCCCAAAATATAAGTTTTGGGTCCAAAGGAGTGGATCGGGTGCGTTCATTGCGAAAACTTCCAATGCAACTTCATTTAGCGAACTTATGCGTTAATAGCGCCAGTTCGGCCTGTTTTGCATCGACTTTCATGCAGTAATGAAACGGTCCAAAACGCCCCAAAACATAAGTTTTGGCTCCAATGGAGTGGATTAGGTGCGTTCGTTGCGAATAGTTCTGACGCAACTTCATTTAGCGAACTTGTGAGTTAATGGTGCCACTTCGGCCAGTTTTGCATCGAGTTTTGTGCAGTAACAAAACGGTCCACAACATCCTAAAACATGAGTTTTGGGTCCACTTGAGTGGATCAGGTGCGTTCGTTGCGAAAAATTTCAACGCAACTTCGTTTAGCGAACTTGTGCGTTAATGGCACCTGTTCGGCCAGTTTTGCATCATGTTCCGTGCAGTAACGAAACGGTACGAAACGCCCCAAAACATAAGTTTTGGGTCCAATGGAGTGGATGAGGTGTGTTCGTTGCAAGAAATTTCAACGCAACTTCATTTAGCGACTTGTGGGTTAAAGGCACCTGTTCGGCCAATTTTGCATTGACTTTCGTGCAGTAACGAAATGGTCCGAAATGCCACAAAACATGAGTTTTGGGTCCAATAGAGTGAATCAGGTGCTAGTTCGGCCAGTTTTACATCGACTTTTGTGCAGTAACGAAACGGTCCAGAACGCCCCAAAACATGAGTTTTGGATTGAATGGAGTGGATCAGGTGCGTTCGTTGCGAAAAATGCCTACACAGCATCGATTAGCGAACTTGGGCGTTAATAGCGCCCAGTTCGGCCAGTTTTGCATCGAGCTTCGTGCAGTAACGAAACGGTCCGAAACGCCCCAAAACATAAGTTTTAGGTCCACTTGAGAGGATCAGGTGCGTTCGTTGCGAAAAATTTTAACGCAACTTCGTTTAGTGAACTTGTGCGTTAATGGCTCCTGTTCGGCCAATTTTGCATCGACTTTTGTGCAGTAACAAAACTGTCCGAATCATCCTGAAACATGAGTTTTGGGACTAATGGAGTGGATTGGGTGCGCTCGTTGTGAAAAAATTCCGACGCAACTTGGTTTAGCGAACTTATGCGTTAATGGCGCCAGTTCTGCATCGACTTTCGGGCAGGAACGAAATGGTCGTAAACGCGTCAAAACATGAGTTTTGGGTCCAATGGAGTGGATCGGATGCATTCATTGCGAAAAGATCCAACGCAACTTCGTTTAGCGAACTTGTGCTTTAATGGTGCCTGTTCAGCCAGTTTAGCATGAAGTTTCGTGCAGTAACGAAACAGTCCGAAACATCCCAAAAACATGAGTTTTGGGAACAATGTAGTGAATCATGTGCGTTCGTTACGAAAAATTTTGACGCAACTTCGTTTAGTGAACTTGAGCGTTTATGGCACCTGTTCGGCCAATTTTGCATCGACTTTCGTGTAGTAATGAAACGGTACGAAGCGCCCCAAAACATGAGTTTTGGGTCCAATAGAGTGGATCGCATGCGCTCGTTGTGAAAAATTCCGACGCAACTTCATTTAGAAAACTTGTGCGTTAATGACGCTTGTTCGGCTAATTTTGCATCGACTTTCGTGCAGTAACGAAATAGTCTGAAACGCCCGAAATTATGACTTTTGGGTCCAACGGAGTAGATCAAGTGCGTTCGTTGTGAAATTTTCTGACGTAACTTTGTTTAGCGAACTTGTGGGTTAATGGTACAAGTTCGGCCAGTTTTGCATCGACTTTCGTGCAGTAACGAAACAGTCCGAAACGCCCCAAAACCTGAGTTTTTGGGTCCAATTGAGTGGATCGGGTGCGTTCGTTGCGAAAAATTCAACCTCAACTTCGGTTAGCGAACTTGAGTGTTAATGGTGCTAGTTCGGCCAGTTTTGCATCAACTTTTGTAAAGTAATGAAACAGTCCGAAACGCGCCAAAACATGAGTTTTGGGTTCAATGGAGTGGATGCAGTGCGTTCGTTGCGAAAAGTTCTAACGCAACTTCGTTTAGCGAACTTGTGCGTTAATGGTGCCAGTTCGGCCAGTTTTGCATCGAGTTTCGTGCAGTAACGAAAGGGTCTGAAACGCCCCAAAACATAAGTTTTGGGTCAGTGGAGTGGATTAGGTGTGTTTGTAGTGAAAATTTTTGACGCAACTTCATTTAGCGAACTTGTACGTTAATGGCACCTGTCCGGCCAGTTTTGCATCGACTTTCGTGCAGTAACGAAACGGTCTGAAATGCCCCAAAACATGTATGAGTTTTGGGTCAATGGAGTGGATCGCGTGCACTCGTTGTAAAAAATTCTGATGCAATTTCGTTTAGCAAACTTGTGCGTTAATGGCGCTAGTTCGGCCAGTTTTACATCGAGTTTCGTGCAGTAACAAAACGGTCCGGAATGTCCGAAAACATGTGTTTTGGGTTGAATGGAGTGGATCAGGTGTGTTTGTTGCGAAAAATGCCAACGCAACTTTGATTATCGTGATGAGGATATCGCCACTAAAGATACATCCACACCTACACCAGTATCTACTTCAACAACACCTCTTGGTCCTATTACTCGCGCTCGTGCTCGTCGGCTTACCCATCAAGTAAGTTCACTATTAAGCTCAGGTTCATTATATTTAGAGAATGGAGACACGTGCACTCTTGTTTTACTCAGGAATAATGGATTGGATCAAAAGGGAAGAGGCATCGCGCAGGCTGGATTCGGACTGCAGGACAGACACGACTTGTGACGGCCGCCACGACTTCATCCGGACTCCATTTTGGTGAGTCATGTACTTTATGGAAAGCTTATCAAATATACTTTCCAACGGATCCGGAATTACCTCAATATCTATTCGGAGTCAATCGCAATCCTAGATTTACTACAGAGTCCTTTTCAGCCACGGTGCTGCGTCACCCTAATTTGGCCCAACGGGCCGTGTATCCAGTTGAGTCCAAGACAGATGCGTCCTAGGATTGGAACACGACCCCAGCACCCTTGTGGTTGTTCTCCCACTTCTTTATAACCTTTAGTCGCCGTCAAGAACACTCGGGTTTTGTTAGATGCAAGTTTAACTTTTGCTACTTCCTTGTAGACGCGCGTGCTGATCCAGCCACCCGTCCACTTGTTTTCGGAACCCCATCAATATTGAGATTCGGTTTGAGACCTTCAATTTCATCTCGTAATTTCAGTACTTGTTCTACTTTTTCTTGCTAGTTCTTCGATTGCTTGCAGGACGAGTGCCCTAGTGGCCGGGTGTCGCGCTCCATAAGATCACGGCAACCAAAGGAGGTGGTGTATCGGTTGCTAAGGCGCAGCATCCTTGGAAGGCTGCAGTCGGGCTGTGAACGTCGTCTCCTCCATCAATTGAGTTATTTCACGCCTCTCATCGAAAGATCAGGAGGTAATCAGAGCAAGGTTGTTCGGTGAGAGACTTCCAATCCTTCGCTATTTTTATTTTTCTACAGTCCAGAAAAAGCCAAAAATAGTAGAAATTTTTTTTCCACCGCGATCCTATAGACCCTTTTGAGCCTTTACCAGTACTGCTTAGTTAGGGCTTGTTGAGTTTTTGGCTACATCGGTTGTGTCGAGTTGCTGGTCTTAGTTGTAGTCCTTTAGAGTTTCGAGTTCTTATCACGTTTGGTCACGCACGTTTCCTTTTCATCACTGTTTTGGCCGAATCAGAATACACTTTCTGGCAAAAGTGTGTGTGGTGACGTGCTCACTTGTATTCCTTTGTTTATAGAATCTGTTTTTGAGGTTCCCCTGAAAAAAAAGAAAAAAAGGATCAGTGTTAAAAAAAAGAAAAAAAAGAAGCAAGGGGCTAATTCATTGCGTTTGTTTTTCCCTTCTGTTCGGAGTGGTGCTTTGTGACTTCCTTTGTGTCCAGGCTCCCGTCTCTAGCACGGTCTAGACTAGGACCAGTATAGTACCACCGTTGAACGATTATTCAGCTTGCTCTTGTGACTAACGTGGTGCTAGTACTTCCTTGTTCCAGCCCACCTACAGCTCCACATATCCGACTACAGCTCGACAGGTCTTGTTGCTGCAGCGCTGATACACTTCATTCCACGGTTGCGGACTTGTTGGTTGCCGTCCCCTCCTAGCAGCAAGGTAAGAATTGGTAAGAGCTTGTGCAACAGGTTGAGAGTGAGCGCCTTGCAGTAGCTACACCCTATTAGTTGTAGGGATTTTACTACTTCACTTGTTTTTCTTGTTGTCCTTGTGTTTCTCACCATGGCAGGCTCCGAGGAGGAGGATCATAGCTTGCATCAGTCTCCACATACCAGAGGCATCATACAACATTTTGAAAGGCAAGTGCAGCGGCACACAGAGGGACTTGATAATGATATGCAGGTGACGAATGACAAGATTGGACAATTGGAGGCTACGCAGATTGCCACCAACACCAAGCTTACGGGCCTGGAGACAGCGGTCGGCAATATTGACAAGAGGCTACATTGTAATTTAGTGGAGGGTGAGGAAACCTGCTATGGCTAGATTTTTGGGTGGGTTAAATAGAGAAATTCAGGACATTCATGCATATAAAGATTATACTAACGTATCCCGTTTGTTCCATCTTGCTTGTAAAGCTAAAAGGGAGGTACAGGGACGACGTGCTAGTGCTAGGTCTAATGTTTCTGCAGGTAAATCTACATCATGGCAGTCACGCACAACTACTTCTATGGGCGGACGTGCACCTGTACCAGCTCCTTCACCGAGTCGTACAGCAGCGTCTTCTCCATCCAGCGGCAAGCCACGCACTCCTCCCACTACTTCAGCAACCAAGACTGTCCAGAAACCAGCCGCTAGTGCTTCCTCGGTTACATCCACGGGTAGAACAAGGGATGTCCAGTGTCATCGGCGCAAGGGCTTTGGGCACGTGCAGCGTGACTGTCCTACCAAGCGCGTTTTGGTGGTCAAAGATGATGGTGCGTATTCCTCTGCTAGTGATTTTGATGACGATACACTTGCCTTGTTTGCTGCTGACCATGCAGGTAATGAGGAACCACAAGATGAATATATTGATGCAGAGGCAGCCGAACACTACGAGAATCTGATTGTGCAGTGTGTGCTTAGTGCATAAATGGAGAAGGCGGAGCAAAATCAGCGACACATGCTGTTTCAAACTAAGTGTGTCATTAAAGAGCGTTCTTGTCGTATGATTATTGATGGAGGTAGCTGCAACAATTTGGCTAGCAGCAAACTGGTGGAGAAGCTTGCACTCAGCACCAAACCACACCCACACCCGTATCATATTCAATGGCTAAACAACAGTGGTAAGGCTAAGGTAACGAGGCTGGTGCGCATTAGTTTTGCAATCGGAGCATATCATGATGTTGTTGAGTGCGATGTTGTGCCTATGCAAGCTTGCCATATTCTGCTCGGTAGGCCTTGGCAATTTGATATGGATTGTGTGCATTATGGTAGATCAAATCAGTTTTCGCTCTTGCACCATGATAAGAAAATTGTGTTGCTTCCTATGTCTCCTGAAGCTATTGTGCGTGATGATACTGCTAGAGCTGCCAAAGCTAAAAGTGAGACCAATAAAATTGTCAAGTCGGTTGCTAATAAGCAAGATGAGATACGCTTGAAAGGGACTTGCTTGCTTGCTACTAAATCTGATATTAATGACTTCATTGCTACCACTTCTGTTGCCTATGCTTTGGTGTGCAAAGATGCTTTGATTTTTGATGTGAACCTGTTAGGGTTTTTTCCCAATCTTTCGGTGAGAGGGGATGGATAACTCAATTGGCGGATGGAGACGATGTTCACGGCCCGACTACAGCCTTCCAAGGATGCTGCGCCTTAGCAACCGATACACCACCTCCTTTGGTTGCCACGATCTCGTGGAGCGCGACACCCGGCCACTAGGGCACTCGTTCTGCAAGCAATCGAAGAACTAGCAAGAACAAGTAGAACAAGTACTGAAATTATGAGATGTAATTGAAGGTCTCAAACCGAATCTCAATATTGATGGGGTACCGAAAACAAGTGGACGGGCGGCTGGATCAGCACGCGTGTCTACAAGGAAGTAGCAAAAGCTAAACTTGCATCTAACAAAATCCGAGTGTTCTTGACGGTGGCTAAAGGTTATAAAGAAGTGGAAGAACGACCACAAGGGTGCTGGGGTCGTGTTCCAACCCTAGGACGCATCCGTCTTGGACTCAACTTGATACACGGCCCGTTGGGCCAAATTAGGGTGACGCAGCACCGTGGCTGAAAAGGACTCTGTAGTAAATCTAGGATTGCGGTTGAATCCGGATAGATATGAACGTGATTCCGGATCATTGGAAAGTAGATTTGATAAGCTTTCCAGAAAGTACACGACCGACCAAAACGGAGTCCGGATGAAGTCGTGGCGGCCGTCACAAGTCCTGTGTGTCCTGCAGTCCGAATCCAGCCTGCGCGATGCCTCTTCCCTTTTGATCCAATCCATTGTTCCTGAGTAAAACAAGAGTGCACGTGTCTCCATTCTCTAAATATGATGAACCTGAGCTTAAGAGTGAACTTACTTGATGGGTAAGCCGACGAGCACGAGCGCGAGTAATAGGACCAAGAGGTGTTGTTGAAGTAGATACTGGTGTAGGTGTGGATGTATCGTTAGTGGCGATGTCCTCATCAGTTTAGCATCAAAATTGTGGATCGCAACAATGGCTGCTGCGATCTTGTGGAGCGCAACACCCGGCCACTAGGGCACTCGTCCTGCAAGCAATCGAAGAACAAGCAAGAACAAGTAGAACAAGCAACTCAATTGCAAATATGGAGATAAAAACCAATCTGAAATCATAAAGGTGGGGTTCTGAATCGAGTAGAACGGATGGTCTAGCCGACACACGCGTCTACAAGCAAGTAGCAATGGCTAAACTTTCAACAAAACAAAACCCAATCTGTTTATGGTGGCTATGGAGGTATATGAGAGGGTAGAGGATGACCAGAACTGGTGGAGGTCATCTCTAAACCCTAGGACGCGCCCCTGTTGGGACCCACTTGATACACGCCCCATCGGGCCAAAATCAGGTGACGCAGCACCGTGGATAGAAAAAGATCCTTGTAGTAAATCAACGATTTCTGCCGCCTCGGAGAAGATATGGACATGAGTCCAGATCCATATGAAAGGAGACTTTATAAGCTTTCCGTGAAGTCCAAGAACTCCCCAATCGGAGTCCGTATGAAGTCGTGGCAGCCGTTACAACTTTGTTCTATCCTGCAGTCCGAATCCAATATCCAAAACGTGTTGGATTTGGACTCTTCCTTTCCTTGCACCAAAAGTGACGTGGTGGCCTGGTGGAGAACATTGCGAAGACTTGGGCTTGGTCCCCAATCAATTTCTTTGGTCCTCCGTGTTTTCCATGTAATTTCCACACACGGCTTTATCCAGTCAAGTAATTCTGAAAACGAGAATGCAACGAAATCATAGTGCAGCATTAATTGTTCAAATGTATCAAATTTAATCTTGATATAGAGTTGATTCACCTTTGGACAAGAAGGTACTAATATGGTCGTATCCATGCTAGTGATGTCCTCATCATTCTCCCCTTCTTGGCTGCAAACCGTCCTCGGTTTGGCGTTACGAGTGTTGTTCAGTAATGGAGTCTTTTCAAGTTCTTTCAAATATAATCCTGAAACTTCCAATAAAATACAAGGCAGCAAGATTTGCTCCCCTTCTTGAAAATTGACCTGCAACATGTTATCAATAGCAAAGAAACTCGATATGGTATAATTAGTTTCAATGCAAGTCATTTGCTGATCGCTTTGAGGCACTCTTAAAGGAGGTTTCAAATATAAATAAATATACACCCAACGCACCATGTACTCTCCACGAGTGTTATATTTTCCAATTCCATAGAATGAACAATGATCAAAACATGGCGAAATGCAATTCTGAAATAATTTCTTCTCTAAACAATCTAGATTGCAAAGAATATCAAACTCAATGTAACCCAAATTATTCAAACATGATATGAGTTTTAGCTCTTCGTTCTCATTATTAACACAACGAACATGAGGAAAAGCAACATGTTCATCATTCAAATCAGATTGCACATGTCCATGTACTAGTTGTGTGGTAGATTTGAGTGAAGTATGATCACACAACTCCTCTTTATCACAAGGATCAACAAACAAATCACCATGTAACAAAGGCAAATCAGCAATGATTTCCACTATTTGTTGTTCTCTAGTAGCATGATAAGTGGACAATTGCGTTTGATCTTGATGGCACTCACCTCTAGTATCTGAAGCACTCCATACATTACCTATATGAGCCTCCTTAGGAAAGGATGCAGAAGAAGCTTGTCTTCTTGATTATCCATTGATGCATATGGTAGCTCATCTCCCGAGTTGGAGATGGGCCCAATTTCCTGCAAATTGTTAAAACCATACACAGGAACAAAAGGAATCTCCTCTGCTGAAAGCACTTCTTCATTGCAAGTATGCAAGGCTAACAAAATCCCATTTTCAGCAGTGCAAGCTAATTTTAACAATTGAGGCAAGGAAGTATATGTTTCATGAACAAGAATATCATAGATTTCTTTGTTCAGCTCTCTTAAAAATCTATTTTCAGTAGCATCTTCGCATTCTATCAAACCACATTGCAACATGACAATCTGGAGATCTAAGTAGTATGTTTCAACGGTGTTACTACCTTGTTTCAAACTTTATAGCTTAGCAAGCAAATGATTAGCATAATATTCAGGAATAAAGTACTCTCTCAAAATAGTTTTCAACGCATTCCATGTTTTAGGTACCTTATCATGTCTACACAAGCATTTCCAAACAGCCAAAGCATAATCAATAAGAACTCCACCAGCAGCTAGAATTTTTTGCTCTTCTGACAAATCATGTTTGCGAAATTCTAAATGTACTGCTAGTTCGCATTTAACATATCCTTTAGGATCAAACTTACCGTCATATAGCGGCAAGTGTTGAATGACATCCTGAATCTGAAGGTGTAGTTCCGTTAGCTCAAAAATCACCGTATCACCTGCCATGATTAGTAGAAAACAAGAAACACAAAAATAATATGTATCCTCCTGTCAACTAATAGGATGTGTTGGTTGTAAAACTCTCAAACTCAATTTGTTTAAAACAAGCTCTTACAAGTTCTTACGAGCCAAAATAGGACGGGTCGGCAACCAACAAGTCAAGCACCTGGAAAGAAGTGTATCGGTGCTGCAGCAACAACACCTATCAAGCCATAGTCGGATATGTGGAGCTGTAGGTGGGCTAAAAAAAGCACAAGGAAATACTAGCACCACATTAGTCACAAAAGCAAGCTCAGTAATCGTTCAAAGGAAAGTCACAACACACCTCCAGAATCAAAACAGAAACACAAAGAACAGCCCCTTTCTTTTTTTCCTTTTCTCTTCTTCTTTTTTTTCTTTCTTTTCTTTTTCTTCTTTTGTTTTTTTCTTCTCTTTTCTTTTCAGGGGAATAAAATCTTTTTTTGACAACCAAAACAAAAAGATTACTGCATACAACCTTTACCAACTCAGAATGAAAAAACTTGTTTCAGATAGCCAAACGCACAAATCTCCAAGTCGATTCTGGAGCACTCAGATGGAGTTTGTGACCAAGGTTAGATCCATTGGAAAGACCATGAGTTAAACTCTCTAGATTGTCTTAAAACCCCTAAATCGGAGACCGAACACAGAAACTACTGCAGTTTTCTTCCTGGGCTGAATTGAAACTCTGAAACAAAATTTGGTGACAAGAACTCGAAACTCTAAAGGACTAAACTAAGACCAGCAACTCAACGCAACCGATGCAACCGAAAACTCAACAAGCCCTAACTAAGTAGTACTAGTAAAAGATTCAAAAGGTCTATAGGATTGCAGGCAAACTAATCTACTAAAATTCTTTTTGGATTTTCTGGACAATAGGAAATTAAAAATAGCGAAGGATTGGAAGTCTCTCACCGAACAACCTTGCTCTGATTACCAACTGATGTGAACCAGTTAGGGTTTTTTCCCAATCTTTTGGTGAGAGGGGATGGATAACTCGATTGGTGGATGGAGACGATGTTCACGGCCCGAATACAGCCTTCCAAGGATGCTGCGCCTTAGCAACCGATACACCACCTCCAATGGCTGCTGCGATCTTGTGGAGCGCACCACCCAGCCACTAGGGCACTTGTTCTGCAAGCAATCGAAGAACAAGCAAGAACAAGTAGAACAAGCAACTCAATTGTAAATATGGAGATAAGAACCAATCTGAAATCATAAAGGTGGGATTCTGAATCGAGTAAAACAGATGGTCTAGCCGACACACGCGTCTACAAGCAAGTAGCAATGGCTAAACTTTCAACAAAACAAAACCCAATCTGTTCATGGTGGCTATGGAGGTATATGAGAGGGTAGAGGATGACCAGGACGTGGTGGAGGTCATCTCTAAACCCTAGGACGCGCCCCTGTTGGGACCCACTTGATACACGCCCCATCGGGCCAAAATCAGGTGACGCAGCACCGTGGATAGAAAAAGATCCTTGTAGTAAATCAACGATTGCTGCTGCCTCGGAGAAGATATGGACATGAGTCCAGATCCATATGAAAGGAGACTTTATAAGCTTTCCGTGAAGTCCAAGAACTCCCCAATCAGAGTCCGTATGAAGTCGTGGCAGCCGTTACAACTTTGTTCTGTCCTGCAGTCCGAATCCAATATCCAAAACGTGTTGGATTTGGACTCTTCCTTTCCTTGCACCAAAAGTGACGTGGTGGCCTGGTGGAGAATATTGCGAAGACTTGGGCTTGGTCCCCAATCAATTTCTTTGGTCCTCCGTGTTTTCCATGTAATTTCCACACACGGCTTTATCCAGTCAAGTAATTCTAAAAACGAGAATGCAACGAAATCATAGTGCAGCATTAATTGTTCAAATGTATCAAATTTAATCTTGATATAGAGTTGATTCACCTTTGGATAAGAAGGTATTAATATGGTCGTATCCATGCTAGTGTTGTCCTCATCAATTTCCATTCATGATATGCAGCACTCTTTGCCCCCTGCTGTCGCTAACGTTTTGTAGGAGTATTCTGATGTGTTTCCACGTGAAATACCAGCAGAGCTGCCACCAATACAAGGGATTGAGCACCAAATTGATCTGATTCTAGGTGCATCGCTGCCCAACCGTGTGCCGTACAGGACCAATCCGGAAGAAACGAAAGAGATTCAGCGACAAGTGCAAGAACTACTCGACAAAGGTTATGTACGTGAGTCCCTTAGTCCTTGTGCTGTTCCGGTTATT
Organism: Panicum hallii; assembly: GCF_002211085.1. Classification (NCBI taxonomy): domain Eukaryota; kingdom Viridiplantae; phylum Streptophyta; class Magnoliopsida; order Poales; family Poaceae; genus Panicum; species Panicum hallii. The sequence continues at coordinate 40,161,234 of NC_038042.1, forward strand.
TTAGTCCCCAAGAAAGATGGAACGTGGTGTATGTGTGTCGATTGTGGAGCTATTAACAATATCACAATTCAATATCGACATCCTATTCTACGTTTGGATGATATGCTTGATGAATTGAGTGGTGCTGTTGTGTTTGCCAAAGTTGATTTGCATAGTGGGTACCACCAGATTCGCATGAAATTGGGAGATGAATGGAAAACTGCTTTCAAAACTAAGTTCGGGTTATATGAGTGGTTAGTCATGCCTTTTGGGTTAACTAATGCACCTAACACCTTCATGCGATTAATGAATAAGGTTCTGCGTGCTTTCATTGGCAAATTTGTTGTGGTCTACTTTGATAATATATTGATTTACAGCAAATCTATGGAGGCACATCTTGATCATCTACGTGCTGTTTTTACTTGTTTTACGTGATGCACGTTTATTTGGTAACCTTGATAAGTGCGTCTTTTGCACAGCTCTTTTCTTGGCTATGTTGTCACACCACAGGGAATTGAAGTTGATCAAGCTAAGGTTGAAGCTATTTAGGGATGGCCTGTACCAAAACCATCACACAGGTGCGGAGTTTTCTAGGACTTGTTGGGTTCTATTGTCACTTCGTGAAGGATTTCAGCACCATTGCGGCACCGTTGAATGCGCTTAAGAAGAAGGTGGTGCCCTTTTCTTGGGGCACCACACAAGAGAATGCATTCACCATGTTGAAAGATAAGTTGACACATGCACCTCTCCTCCAACTTCCTGATTTTAATAAGACCTTTGAGCTTGAATGTGATGCTAGTGGAATTGGTTTGGGTGGTGTTTTGTAACAAGATGGTAAACCTGTTGCATATTTTAGTGAGAAATTGACCGGACCTGTTCTGAATTATACTACTTATGACAAGGAATTGTATGCTCTTGTGCGCACATTAGAAACATGGCAGCATTATTTGTGGCCCAAAGAGTTTGTTATCCATTCTGATCATGAATCTTTGAAACATATTCGTAGTCAAGGAAAACTGAACCGTAGACATGCTAAGTGGGTTGAATTTATTGAATCTTTTCCTTATGTCATCAAACACAAGAAAGGGAAAGAGAATGTCATTGCTGATGCTTTATCTAGGCGATATACTTTGTTGACACAACTTGATTGCAAGATTTTTGGTTTGGACACAATTAAAACACAATATGTGAATGATGCTGATTTTAAGGATGTTTTGCTGCATTGTAAGGATGGAAAAGCATGGAACAAATTCATCGTCAATGAAGGGTTTGTGTTTCGAGCTAACAAGCTATGCATTCCAGCTAGCTCCGTTCATTTGTTGTTGTTACAGGAAGCGCATGGCGGTGGCTTGATGGGGCAATTTGGAGCAAAGAAGACAGAGGATGTACTTGCTGGTCATTTCTTTTGGCCAAAAATGAGAAGAGATGTGGAGCGATTTGTTGCACGCTGCACTACATGTTAGAAAGCTAAGTCACGTTTAAATCCGCATGGTTCGTATATGCCTTTACAAGTTCCTAGTGCTCCTTGGGAGGATATTTCTATGGATTTCGTGTTGGGATTGCCTAGAACTAGGAAGGGACGTGATAGCATTTTTGTGGTTGTGGATAGATTTTCCAAGATGGCACACTTTATTCCATGTCATAAAACTGATGAAGCTACACATGTTGCTGATTTGTTCTTTCGAAAAATTGTTCGTTTGCATGGTGTGCCAAACACAATTGTTTCTGATCGTGATGCCAAATTTCTTAGCCACTTTTGGAGAACTTTATGGGCACAATTGGGAACTAAGCTTCTATTTTCTACCACTTGTCATCCCCAAACTGATGGTCAAACTGAAGTTGTTAATCGAACCTTGTCTACCATGTTAAGTGCTGTTTTAAAAAAGAATATTAAGTTGTGGGCAGAATGTTTGCCTCATGTTGAGTTTGCTTATAATCGTTCCATGCATTCTACTATAAAGATGTGCCCTTTTGAGATTGTTTATGGCTTGATTCCTCGTGCTCCTATTGATTTAATGCCTTTGCCCACTTCTAAAAAATTGAACTTTGATGCTAAGCAACGTGCTGAACTGATGTTAAAACTGCATGAAACAACTAAAGAAAACATCGAGCGTATAAATTCTAAGTATAAGCTTGCTGGTGATAAAGGTAGAAAGCAATTGATTTTTGAACCTGGTGAATTGGTTTGGTTGCACTTGAGAAAGGATAGGTTTCCTGCTTTGAGAAAATCTAAGTTGATGCCTCGGGCTGATGGACCGTTTAAAGTGTTAGAACGAATTAATGATAATGCATATAAGCTAGACCTGCCTATGGATTTTGGGGTTAGTCCCACATTTAACATTGCAGATTTGAAGCCATATTTGGGAGAGGACGATGAGCTTGAGTCGAGGACGACTCAAATGCAAGAAGGGGAGGATGATGAGGACATCGCCACTAACGATACATCCACACCTACACCAGTATCTACTTCAACAACACCTCTTGGTCCTATTACTCGCGCTCGTGCTCGTCGGCTTACCCATCAAGTAAGTTCACTCTTAAGCTCAGGTTCATCATATTTATAGAATGGAGACATGTGCACTCTTGTTTTACTCAGGAACAATGGATTGGATCAAAAGGGAAGAGGCATCGTGCAGGCTGGATTCGGACTGCAGGACAGACACGACTTGTGATGGCCGCCATGACTTCATCCGGATTCCGTTTTGGTCGGTCAAGTACTTTCTGGAAAGCTTATCAAATCTACTTTCCAACGGATTCGGAATCACCTCAATATCTGTTCGGAGTCAATCGCAATCCTAGATTTACTACAGAGTCCTTTTCAGCCACGGTGCTGCGTCACCCTAATTTGGCCCAACGGGCCGTGTATAAAGTTGAGTCCAAGACGGATGCGTCACAGGGTTGGAATATGACCCCAGCACCCTTGTGGTCGTTCTCCCACTTCTTTATAACCTTTAGCCGCCGTCAAGAACACTCGGGTTTGGTTAGATGCAAGTTTAGCTTTTGCTACTTCCTTGTAGACGCGCGTGCTGATCCAGCCGCCCGTCCACTTGTTTTCGAAACCCCACCATAATTGAGATTTGGTTTGAGACCTTCAATTACATCTCGTAATTTCAGTACTTGTTCTACTTGTTCTTGCTAGTTCTTCGATTGCTTGCAGGACAAGTGCCCTAGTGGCCGGGTGTCGCGCTCCACAAGATCGCGGCAACCAAAAGAGGTGGTGTATCGGTTGCTAAGGCGCAGCATCCTTGAAAGGCTGTAGTCGGGCCGTGAACGTCGTCTCCTCTATCAATCGAGTTATTCCACGCCTCTCATCAAAAGATCAGAAACAAACCCTAACGGGTTCACATCACCTAGTGTCATGCGATTAATGAACGAGGTTCTACGTGCTTTCAGTGGCAAATTTGTTGTGGTCTACTTTGATGATATATTGATTTACAGCAAATCCATGGAGGCACATCTTGATCATTTACGTGCTGTTTTTACTGCTTTACGTGATGCACATTTATTTGGTAACCTTGAGAAGTGCGTCTTTTGCACAGATCGAGTATCTTTTCTTGGCTATGTTGTCACTCCACAGGGAATTGAAGTTGATCAAGCCAAGATGGAAGCTATTCAGGGATGGCCTGTACCAAAGACCATCACACAGGTGCAGAGTTTTCTAGGACTTGCTGGGTTCTATAGTCGCTTCGTGAAGGATTTCAGCACCATTGCGGCGCCATTGAATGCGCTTACGAAGAAGGTGGTGCCTTTTTCTTGGGGCACCACACAAGAGAATGCGTTCACCATGTTGAAAGATAAATTGACACATGCACCTCTCCTCCAACTTCCTAATTTTAATAAGACCTTTGAGCTTAAAAGTGATGCTAGTGGAATTGGTTTGGGTGGTGTTTTGTTACAAGATGGTAAACCTGTTGCATATTTTAGTGAGAAATTGAGCGGACCTGTTCTGAATTATTCTACTTATGACAAGGAATTGTATGCTCTTGTGCACACATTAGAAACATGGCAGCATTATTTGTGGCCCAAAGAGTTTGTTATCCATTCTGATCATGAATCTTTGAAACATATTCGTAGTCAAGGAAAACTGAACCGTAAACATGCTAAGTGGGTTAAATTTATTGAATCTTTTTCTTATGTCATCAAACACAAGAAAGGGAAAGAGAACGTCATTGCTGATGCTTTGTCTAGGTGATATACTTTGTTGACACAACTTGATTGCAAGATTTTTGGTTTGGACACAACTAAAACACAATATGTGGATGATGCTGATTTTAAGGATGTTTTGCTGCATTGTAAGGATGGAAAAGCATGGAACAAATTCATCGTCAATGAAGGGTTTGTGTTTCGAGCTAACAAGCTATGCATTCCAGCTAGCTCCGTTCGTTTGTTGTTGTTACAGGAAGCGCATGGAGGTGGCTTGATGGGGCATTTTGGAGCAAAGAACACAGAGGATGTACTTGCTGGTCATTTTTTTGGCCAAAAATGAGAAGAGATGTGGAGCGATTTGTTGCACGCTGCACTACATGTCAAAAAGCTAAGTCACGTTTAAATCCGCATGGTTTGTATATGCCTTTACCAGTTCCTAGTGTTCCTTGGGAGGATATTTCTATGGATTTTGTGTTGGGATTGCCTAGAACTAGGAACGGACGTGATAGCATTTTTGTGGTTGTGGATAGATTTTCCAAGATGGCACATTTTATTCCATGTCATAAAACTGTGATGCTACACATGTTGCTGATTTGTTCTTTCGAGAAATTGTTCGTTTGCATGGTGTGCCAAACACAATTGTTTCTGATCGTGATGCTAAATTTCTTAGCCACTTTTGGAGAACTTTATGGGCACAATTGGGAACTGAGCTTCTATTTTCTACCACTTGTCATCCCCAAACTGATGGTCAAACTGAAGTTGTTAATTCAACCTTATCTACCATGTTAAGGGATTAAGTTGTGGGAAGAATATTTGCCTCATGTTGAGTTTGCTTATAATCGTTCCATGCATTCAACTACAAAGATGTGCCCTTTTGAGATTGTTTATGGCTTGATTCCTCGTGCTCCTATTGATTTAATGCCATTGCCCACTTCTAAAAAATTGAACTTTGATGCTAAGCAACGTGCTGAACTGATGTTAAAATTGCATGAAACAACTAAAGAAAACATCGAGCGTATGAATTCTAAGTATAAGCTTGCTGGTGATAAAGGTAGAAAGCAATTGATTTTTGAACCTGGTGAATTGGTTTGGTTGCACTTGAGAAAAGATAGGTTTCCTGCTGTGAGAAAATCTAAGTTGATGCCTCGGGCTGATGGACCGTTTAAAGTGCTAGAACGAATTAATGATAATGCATATAAGCTAGACCTGCCTGTGGATTTTGGGGTTAGTCTCACATTTAACATTGCATAGACTTCCTTGCAGTAACGAAACGGTCCGTAACGCCCCAAAACATGAGTTTTGGGTCCAATGGAGTGGATCAGGTGCTTTCGTTGCGAAAAATTTCAATGCAACTTCGTTTAGCGAACTCGTGCGGTAATGGCATCTGTTCGGCCAGTTTTGCATCATCTTCCGTGCAGTAACGAAATGGTCCGAAATGCCCCAAAACATAAGTTTTGGGTCCAATGGAGTGGATGAGGTGCGTTCATTGAAAGAAATTTCGACGCAACTTCGTTTAGCGACTTGTGGGTTAAAGGCACCTGTTCGGCCAATTTTGCTTCGACTTTCGTGCAGTACCAAAATGGTCCGAAATGCCACAAAACATGAGTTTTGGGTCCAATAGAGTGGCTCAGGTGCTAGTTCGGCCAGTTTTACGTTGACTTTCGTGCAGTAACGAAACAGTTCAGAAAGCCCCAAAACATGAGTTTTGGATTGAATGGAGTGGATCAGGTGCGTTCGTTGCGAAAAATGCCTACACACCATCGATTAGCGAACTTGGGCGTTAATAGCGCCAGTTCGGCCAGTTTTGCATCGAGCTTCGTGCAGTAACGAAACGGTCCGAAACGCCCCAAAACATAAGTTTTGGGTCCACTTGAGTGGATCAGGTGCGTTCGTTCCGAAAAATTTCGACGCAACTTCGTTTAGCGAACTTGTGGGTTAATGGTAAAAGTTCGGCCAGTTTTGCATCCCCAAAATCTGAGTTTTTGGGTCCAATTGAGTGGATCAGGTGCATTCGTTGCGAAAAATTCAACCTCAACTTCGTTTAGCGAACTTGATCGTTAATGGTGCTAGTTCAGCCAGTTTTGCATCAACTTTCGTAAAGTAATGAAATGGTCCGAAACGCGCCGAAACATAAGTTTTGGGTTCAATGGAGTGGATGCAGTGCGTTCGTTGCGAAAAGTTCTAACGCAACTTCGTTTAGCGAACTTGGGCGTTAATGGTGCCAGTTCGGCCAATTTTGCATCAAGTTTCGTGCAGTAACGAAACGGTCTGAAACACCCCAAAACATAAGTTTTGGGTCCAGTGAAGTGGATCAGGTGCGTTTGTTGCGAAAAATTTTGACGCAATTTTATTTAGCGAACTTGTTGGTTAATGGCACCTGTTCGGCCAGTTTTGCATCGACTTTCGTGCAGAAACGAAACGGTCAGAAACGCCCCAAAACATGCATGAGTTTTGGGTCCAATGGAGTGGATCGTGCGCGCTCGTTCTAAAAAATTCCGATGCAACTTCGTTTAGCAAACTTGTGCGTTAATAGCGCTAGTTCAGCTAGTTTTACATCGACTTTCATGCAGTAACGTAACGGTCCAAAACTCCCGAAAACATGTGTTTTGGGTCGAATGGAGTGGATCAGGTGCGTTTGTTGCAAAAAAATGCCAACGCAACTTCGATTAGCTAACTTGGGTGTTAATAGCGCCAGTTCGGCCAATTTTGCATCGACTTTCGTGCAGTAACGAAACGGTCCGAAACTGCGCAAAACATGTCTTTTTATCCAACGGAGTGGACCAGTTGCGTTCGTTGCACAATTTTTTGACGTAACTTTGTTTAGCAAACATGGGCGTTAACGCCACCAGTTCGGCTAGTTTTGCATCAACTTTTATATAGTAACGAAACGGTCCAAAATACCCCAAAACACGAGTTTTGTGTCCAATGGAGTGGATTAGGTGCGTTCGTTGCGAAAAATCCCAACGCAACTTCGTTTAGCAAACTTGAGAGTTAATGGTGCTAGTTCGGCCAGTTTTGCATCGACTTTCGTAAAGTAATGAAATGGTCCAAAATGCCCCAAAATATAAGTTTTGGGTCCAAAGGAGTGGATCGGGTGCGTTCGTTGCGAAAACTTCCAACGCAACTTCGTTTAGCGAACTTATGCGTTAATAGCGCCAGTTTGGCCAGTTTTGCATCAACTTTCATGCAGTAATGAAACGGTCCAAAACGCCCCAAAATATGAGTTTTGGGTCCAATGGAGTGGATTAGGTGCGTTCGTTGCGAATAGTTCCGACGCAACTTCATTTAGCGAACTTGTGAGTTAATGGTGCCAATTCGACCAGTTTTGCATCGCGTTTTGTGCAGTAAGAAAACGGTCCGCAACATCCTAAAACATGAGTATTTCATCCAATGGATGGGTTCAAGTGCGTTCGTTGCGAAAAATTCGACGCAACTTTGTTTAGCAAACTTGTGTGTTAATGGCACATGTTCGGCTTGTTTTGCATAGACTTCCGTACAGTAACAAAACGTTCCGTAACACCCCAAAACATGAGTTTTGGGTCCAATGGAGTGGATCAGGTGCTTTCATTGCGAAAAATTTCATCGCAACTTCATTTAGCGAACTCGTGCGGTAATGGCACCTGTTCGGCCAGTTTTGCATCATCTTCCGTGCAGTAATGAAACGGTCCGAAACACCCCAAAACATAAGTTTTGGGTCCAATGGAGTGGATGAGGTGCGTTCGTTGAAAGAAATTTCGACGCAACTTCGTTTATCGACTTGTGGGTTAAAGGCACCTGTTCGGCCAATTTTGCTTCGACTTTCGTGCAGTAAAGAAATGGTCCGAAACGCCACAAAACATGAGTTTTAGGTCCAATAGAGTGGATCAGGTGCTAGTTCGGCCAGTTTTACATCGACTTTTGTGCAGTAACAAAACGGTCCAGAAATCCCTAAAACATGAGTTTTGGATTGAATGGAGTGGATCAGGTGCGTTCGTTGCGAAAATGCGTACACACCATCGATTAGCGAACTTGGGCGTTAATAGCGCCAGTTCGGCCAGTTTTGCATCGAGCTTCGTGTAGTAACGAAACGGTCCGAAACGCCCCAAAACATAAGTTTTGGGTCCACTTGAGTTTATCAGGTGCGTTCGTTGTGAAAAATTTCGACGCAACTTCGTTGAGCGAACTTGTGAGTTAATGGTACAAGTTCGGCCAGTTTTGCATCGACTTTTGTGCAGTAACGAAACGGTCCGAAATGCCCCAAAACCTGAGTTTTTGGGTCCAATTGAGTGGATCAGGTGCGTTCGTTGCGAAAAATTCAACCTCAACTTCGTTTAACGAACTTGAGCGTTAATGGTGCTAGTTCGGCCAGTTTTATCAACTTTCATAAAGTAATGAAATGGTTCGAAACATGCCGAAACATGAGTTTTGGGTTCAATGGAGTGGATGCAGTGCATTCATTGCGAAAAGTTCTAACGCAACTTCGCTTAGCGAACTTGGGCGTTAATGGTGCCAGTTCGGCCAGTTTTGCATCAAGTTTCGTGCAGTAATGAAATGGTCTGAAACTCCCCGAAACATAAGTTTTGGGTCCAGTGGAGTGGATCAGGGGAGTTTGTTGCGAAAAATTTCGACGCAACTTCATTTAGCGAACTTGTTGGTTAATGGCACCTGTTCGGCTAGTTTTGCATCGACTTTCGTGCAGTAACGAAACGGTCCGAAACGCCCCAAAACATGCATGAGTTTTGGGTCCAATGGAGTGGATCGCGTGCGCTCGTTCTAAAAAATGCCGATGCAACTTCGTTTAGCAAACTTGTGCGTTAATGGCGCTAGTTCGGCTAGCTTTATATCGACTTTCGTGCAGTAACGAAACGGTCTGGAAAGCCCGAAAACATGTGTTTTGGGTCGAATGGAGTGGATCAGGTGCTGTTGTTGCGAAAATGCCAACGCAACTTCGATTAGCGAACTTGGGTGTTAATAGCGCCAGTTCGGTCAATTTTGCATCGACTTTCGTGCAGTAACGAAACGGTCCGAAACTGCCCAAAACATGACTTTTTGTCCAATGGAGTGGACCAGTTGCGTTCGTTGCACAATTTTTTGACGTAACTTCGTTTAGCGAACTTGGGCGTTAATGCCACCAGTTCGGCTAGTTTTCCATCAACTTTCATGCAGTAACAAAACGGTCCAAAATACCCCAAAACATGAGTTTTGGGTCCAATGGAGTGGATCAGGTGCGTTCGTTGCGAAACATTCCAACGCAACTTCGTTTAGCGAACTTGAGCGTTAATGGCGCTAGTTCGGCCAGTTTTGCATCGACTTTTGTAAAGTAACGAAATGGTCCGAAATGCCCCAAAATATAAGTTTTGGGTCCAAAGGAGTGGATCGGGTGCGTTCATTGCGAAAACTTCCAACGCAACTTCGTTTAGCAAAGTTATGCGTTAATAGCGCCAGTTCGGCCAGTTTTGCAACGACTTTCGTGCAGTAACGAAACGGTTAGAAATGCTCCAAAACATGAGTTTTGGGTCCAATGGAGTCAATCGGGTGCGATCGTTGTGAAAAATTCTGACGCAACTTCGTTTAGCGAACTTGTGCGGTAATGGCACATGTTCGGCAAGTTTTGCAACATTTTTCATGCTGTAATAAAACATTTTGGTCCAATGGAGTGGATCGGGTGCACTCATTGTGAAAAATTCTGACGCTACTTCGTTTAGCAAACTTGTGCATTAATGGCACCAGTTCGGCCAGTTTTTCATCGACTTTCGTGCAGTAACGAAATGGTTCAAAATGCCCAAGACATGAGTTTTGGGTCCAATGAAGTGGATCATGTGTGTTGATTGTGAAAAATTCCTACACAACTTCGTTTAGCAAACTTATGCGTTAATGGCGCCAGTTCGGCCAGTTTTGCATCGACTTTTATGCAGTAACGAAACGGTACGAAACACGACTAAACATGAGTTTTAGGAACAATGGAGTGGGTCGGGTGCGTTTTTTGCGAAAAGTTCCAACGCAACTTCGTTTAGCGAACTTGTGCGTTAATGTGCCAGTTTGGCCAGTTTTGCATCGAGTTTCGTGCAGTACCGAAACGGTCCAAAACGCCCCAAAATATGAGTTTTGGTCCAATGGAGTGGATCAGGTGAGTTCATTGCGAAAAATTTCAACGCAATTTCGCTTAGCGAACTTGTGCGTTAATGGTACATGTTCGGCTAGTTTTGCTGCTACTTTCATGCAGTAACAAAACGGTCAAAAACGCCCCAAAACATGAGTTTTGGGTCCAATGGTGTGGATCGGGTGCGCTCATTGTGAAAAAATCCGACGCAACTTTGTTTAGCGAACTTGTGCGTTGATGGCACATGTTCGGCAAGTTTTGCAACGACTTTCATGCAGTAACAAAACGGTCAGAAACACCCCAAAACATGTTCGGGTAGCCTATTCATCTCGCAGTTGCCGAATCTGAGTGTCTCTTTGTTATCAAGTCCGAGTTGAATTCGGTGCTGGTTGAATCTGAGTCCGAACTATGCACTGGAGGCAATCATACTTCATATATATATTTAAGTGTTCGTCTTACCTGTATACCCCTAATCTTTCTAGGAAAAGCATGTGTGGTGACTTGCTCACTTGTATTCCTTTATTCGTAGAATCCGTTTTTGAGGTTCCCCTGAAAAAAAGAAAAAAAAAGGATCAGTGTAAAAAAAGAAAAAAAGAAGCAAGGGGCTAATTCATTGCGTTTGTTTTTCCCTTCTGTTCAGGGTGGTGCTTTGTGACTTTCTTTGTGTCCGGGCTCGCGTCTCTAGCACGGTCTAGATTAGGACCAGCACAGTACCACCGTTGAATGACTATTCAGCTTGCTTTTGTGACTAACGTGGTGCAAGTACTTCCTTGTTCCAACCCACCTACAGCTCCACATATTAGACTACAGCTCCACAGGTCCTGTTGCTGCAGCACCGATACACTTCATTCCACGGTTGCGGACTTGTTGGTTGCCGTCCCCTCCTAGCAGCAAGGTAAGAATTGGTAAGAGCTTGTGCAGCAGGTTGAGAGTGAGCGCCTTGCAGTAGCTACACCCTATTAGCTGTAGGGATTTTACTACGTCACTTGCTTTCTTGTTGTCCTTGTTTTTCTCACCATGGCAGGCTCCGAGGAGGAGGATCACAGCTTGCAGCAGTCTCCACATACAAAGGTTATCATACAACATTTTGAAAGGCAGGTACAGCGGCACACAGAGGGACTTGATAATGATATGCAGGTGACGAATGACAAGATTGCACAATTGGAGGCCACGCAGATTGCCACCAACACCAAGCTTACGGGCCTAGAGACAGCGGTCGGCAATATTGACAAGAGTCTCGCTGCTCTCTTGCGGCGTTTTGATGAGCTCCATGCGAAGACCAACGAACAGCGTGATGATTGGGAGGATGAATATATTGCTGATACTGAACAGGATGAACAAGACGCTCGCCATCGCCGATGGCTACGCACTAATCGTAGAGGTATGGGTGGTTTTCGATGACGTGAGATTCGCAACAATGATGATGCTTTCAGCAAGATTAAATTTAAGATACCTCTTTTTGATGGTACATATGACCCTGATGCATACATTACTTGGGAAATTGTTGTTGATCAAAAGTTTGCATGCCATGGTTTTCCTGAGAATGCACGTGTTAGGGCTGCTACTAGTGAGTTCACTGATTTTGCTTCTGTTTGGTGGATGGAACATGGCAAGAAAAATGATGATGACATGCCACAAACTTGGGATGCTCTGAAACGGGTCATGCGGGCTAGATTTGTTTCTTCTTACTATGCACGTGATTTGTTACATAAGTTACAACAATAGAGGCAGGGCACTAGAAGTGTAGAAGAATATTATCAGAAATTGAAAATGGGTATGCTACGTTGTAATTTAGTGGAGGGTGAGGAACCTGCTGTGACATTCAGGTACTTAGGAGATAGGCATACTAAATTCTAGTATATGTTGTGCTTGTTAGAATGAAGTGTGTGTTTGTTTTGATGAGTGCTTTTAAAAACTTAAATATACATTAAAGAGTATTTTTGTAATTATGGAAAAATTAGGGTTCTTTTGCTAAATGTTTTTGAAGGTAGGGTAATTTCAAATTTTATGAAGGTTAGTTTTGTAAAGGTAAGAATTTACTTTTAAACCACTGTAAGAAGTAGAATTACCTTGAGGTTTCAATTGGAATGTGAATTTTAAATAGGTTTTATGTAAAATTTGATAGTTTGTTGGATTTTGAAATAGTTTCAAAACCCTAACTCTTTTGAAGATGACCCTTAAAGCAAAGCTATAGTTCTTTTTAAACTCTACACTTTTGCTTTTGGGCACATGTTCATTTGGGCTATGGTTTGAAAGAAAATCTTACTTCCCAGTGAACCCCTGGAACTTTTGAAAAATTTTGAACAAGTCCCCGTCGTCTTCCTCTCTCCCCTTCCTCTAAGCTGCTCTGCTGCACCGCCCGCCGCCCCTCGACGGTGATCTCCCGCGCTACCAGCTGCCCCTCGCCGCTCTAACCCCACCACCTGGCCCTCCAGCTCGCCCGCCCGCCGCTCGCCGGACCCCCACTGGCTTTTCCCCGCCCCGCCACGTCGCGCCGCCGTCGCCCGCAGCCGCCACGCGTGCCGTCGGCCGCCAGCAACTGCTCCAGCTTGCCCGTGCCCCTTCTTGGTTCCGCAGCACGTCCAGGAGCCTTCCTCGACTTCTTTTATCCTCTCACGCGCCCGCATTTCGCCCCTCTTCTTCTCCGCTCGGCACCACGGCCAAACCTTCACCGCCGTCTCTGCTCACCATCGTCAGTGACCTCCGCCGCCCCACACCCGCAATCCCGTGCTCCACCGGCACCACTACATCCCACTAAAAGCACCCTGACTAGTTCTTCTCCATTCCCTCGCGCTCATGCCACCAAAACGCCGCGTCGGCAGTCCTGTCCACCGCCGCCGCACGGCCTCACCGTTGTCCCAACGTTCCGCCCCCTCTTGGCCCTCACCGAGCTCACCACCAGCACCACATCTACACGTAGAAGCTTCCTGGCCACTTTCCCGTCGCCTTCTTGCACTCCGACCGCCGGAACGCCGCCGCCGCCTTGGGACCTCATCGCGCCGGCACAGTCCTCCATCGAAACGTCATCTCTGCACCTTCCTTCTTCGATTCCTGCCATCCCCGAGTTCGCCGTGAGCTTCTGAACCTTTTTCCTACTCCCCCCTTGCTGCCGGTGAGCCTCCTCACTGGAATTTTATCACCGTCATGCTGTCCCTCGGTTCAAACTAACCAACGACCCAATTGCAAGCATTCTTTTCTTTCTAGGGTCTTCTCTGCAAAAATATCAGTACCCCCTCAATTCAAAACAGCCAGCTTTTAACCGTCTTCGTGCGAGGTAAACCTACATCGATCCTGTGTAACCGTGGTTGAATCGAGCGGTGACCCGACAGACCAATGAGTTGTTCCGTTTGAAGTACGCTGAGCTTCTATCGCCTGCCTAAGCAAGGACTGACGCGCTTGAGCCGGAATAATTCAAGCGGTTCTGCCACACCTGCTATGGCTAGATTTTTGGGTGGGTTAAATCGAGAAATTCAGGACATTCTTGCATATAAAGATTATACTAATGTAACCCGTTTGTTCCATCTTACTTGTAAAGCTGAAAGGGAGATACAGGAATGACGTGCTAGTGCTAGGTCTAATGTTTCTACAGGTAAATCTACATCATGGCAGCCATACACGACTACTTCTATGGGCGGATGTGCACCTGTACCAGCTCCTTCACCGAGTCATACAGCAGCACCTCCTCCATCCAGCGACAAGCCACGCACTCCTCCCACCACTTCAGCAACCAAGACTATCCAGAAGCCAGCCGCTAGTGCTTCCTCGGTTGCATCCACGGGTAGAACAAGGGATGTCCAGTGTCATCGGTGCAAGGGTTTTGGGCACGTGCAGCGTGACTGTCCTACCAAGCGCGTTTTGGTGGTCAAAGATGATGGTGTGTATTCCTCTGCTAGTGATTTTGATGATGATACACTTGCTTTGTTTGCTGCTGACCATGCAGGTAACAAGGGAACACCAGACGAACATATTGATGCAGGTGCAGCCAAACACTACGAGAGTCTCATTGTGCAGCGTGTGCTTAGTGCACAAATGGAGAAGGCGGAGCAAAATCAGCAACACACGCAGTTCCAAACTAAGTGTGTCATTAAAGAGCATTCCTGTCGTATGATTATTGATGGAGGTAGCTGCAACAATTTGGCTAGCAGCGAACTGGTGGAGAAGCTTGCACTCAGCACCAAACCACACCCACATCCGTATCACATTCAATGGCTAAACAACAGTGGTAAGGCTAAGGTAACGAGGCTGGTGCGCATTAATTTTGCAATCGGATCATATTATGATGTTGTTGAGTGCGATGTTGTGCCTATGCAAGCTAGCCATATTCTGCTCGGTAGGCCTTGGCAATTTGATACGGATTGTGTGCATTATGGTAGATCAAATCAGTGTTCACTCTTGCACCATGATAAGAAAATTGTGTTGCTTCCTATGTCTCATGAAGCTATTGTGCGTGATGATACTGCTAGAGCTGCCAAAGCTAAAAGTGAGACCAATAAAATTGTCAAGTCGGTTGCTAATAAGCAAGATGAGATACGATTGAAAGGAACTTGCTTGCTTGCTACTAAATCTGATATTAATGACTTGATTGCTACCAATTCTGTTGCCTATGCTTTGATGTGCAAAGATGCTTTAATTTCCATTCACGATATGCAGCACTCCTTGCCCCCTGCTGTCGCTAACGTTTTGCAGGACTATTCTGATGTGTTTCCAAGTGAAATACCAGTGGGGCTGCCACCAATATGAGGGATTGAGCACCAAATTGATCTGATTCCAGGTGCATCGTTGCCCAACCGTGCGCCATACAGGACCAATCCAGAAGAAACGAAAGAGATTCAACGACAAGTGCAAGAAGTACTTGACAAAGGTTATGTACGTGAGTCCCTTAGTCCTTGTGTTGTTCCAGTTATTTTAGTCCCCAAAAAAGATGGAACGTGGCGTATGTGTGTCGATTGTAGAGCTATTAACAATGTCACAATTCAATATCGACATCCTATTCCACATTTGGATGATATGCTTGATGAATTGAGTGGTGCTGTTGTGTTTACCAAAGTTGATTTGCGTAGTGGGTACCACTAGATTCGCATGAAATCGGGAGATGAATGGAAAACTGCTTTTAAAACTAAGTTCGGGTTATATGAGTGGCTAGTCATGCCTTTTGGGTTAACTAATGCACCTAGTACCTTCATGCGATTAATGAACGAGGTTCTGCGTGCTTTCATTAGCAAATTTGTTGTGGTCTACTTTGATGATATATTGATTTATAGAAAATCCATGGAGGCACATCTTGATCATTTACGTGCTGTTTTTACTGCTTTACGTGATGCACGTTTATTTGGTAACCTTGAGAAGTGCGTCTTTTGCACAGATCGAGTATTTTTTCTTAGCTATGTTGTTACTCCATAGGGAATTGAAGTTGATCAAGCCAACGTGGAAGCTATTGAGGGATGGCCTGTGCTAAAGACCATCACACAGGTGCGGAGTTTTCTAGGACTTGCTGGGTTCTATCGTCGCTTCGTGAAGGATTTCAGCACCATTGCGGCACCGTTGAATGCGATTACGAAGAAGGGGGTGCCTTTTCTTGAGGCACCACACAAGAGAATGCGTTCACCATGTTGAAAGATAAGTTGACACATGCACCTCTCCTCCAACTTCCTGATTTTAATAAGACCTTTGAGCTTGAATGTGATGCTAGTGGAATTAGTTTGGGTGGTGTTTTGTTACAAGATGGTAAGACTGTTGCATATTTTAGTGAGAAATTGAGCGGACCTGTTCTGAATTATTCTACTTATGACAAGGAATTGTATGCTCTTGTGCGCACATTAGAAACATGGCAGCATTATTTGTATCCTTAAGAGTTTGTTATCCATTCTGATCATAATCTTTGAAACATATTCGTAGTCAAGGAAAACTGAACCGTAGACATGCTAAGTGGGTTGAATTCATTGAACCTTTTCCTTATGTCATCAAACATAAGAAAGGAAAAGAGAACATCATTGCTGATGCTTTGTCTAGGCAATATACTTTATTGACATGACTTGATTACAAGATTTTTGGTTTGGACACAATTAAAATACAATATGTGAATGATGCTGATTTTAAGGATGTCTTGCTGCATTGTAAGGATGAAAAAGCATGGAACAAATTCGTCGTCAATGATGGGTTTGTGTTTCGAGCTAACAAGCTATGCATTCCAGCTAGCTCCATTCGTTTGTTGTTGTTGCAGGAAGCGTATGGAGGTGGCTTGACGGGGCACTTTGGTGCAAAAAAGACAGAGGATGTACTTGCTGGTCATTTCTTTT
Source organism: Panicum hallii (assembly GCF_002211085.1). Lineage (NCBI taxonomy): Eukaryota > Viridiplantae > Streptophyta > Magnoliopsida > Poales > Poaceae > Panicum > Panicum hallii. The sequence goes on from NC_038042.1 coordinate 40,177,734, forward strand.
GGCTAAAAATTAGAAGAGATGTGGAGCGATTTGTTGCACGCTGCACTACATGTCAAAAAGCTAAGTCACGTTTAAATCCTCATGGTTTGTATATGACTTTACCAGTTCCTAGTGCTCCTTGGGAGGATATTTCTATGGATTTCGTGTTGGGATTGTCTAGAACTAGGAAGGGACGTGATAGCGTTTTTGTGGTTGTGGATAGATTTTCTAAGATGGCATACTTTATTCCATGTCATAAAACTGATGATGCTACACATGTTGCTGATTTATTTTTTTGAGAAATTGTTCATTTGCATGGTGTGCCCAACACAATTATTTCTGATCGTGATGCCAAATTTCTTAGCCACTTTTGAAGAACTTTATGGACATAATTGGGAACTAAGCTTTTATTTTCTACCACTTGTCATCCCCAAACTGATGGTCAAACTGAACTTGTTAATCGAACCTTGTCTACCATGTTAAGGGCTGTTTTAAAGAAGAATATTAAGTTGTGGGAAGAATGTTTGCCTCATGTTGTGTTTGCTTATAATCATTCCATGCATTCTACTACAAAGATGTGCCCTTTTGAGATTGTTTATGGCTTGATACCTCGTTCTCCTATTGATTTAATGCCTTTGCCCACTTCTGAAAAATTGAACTTTGATGCTAAGCAACGTGCTGAACTGATGTTAAAATTGCATGAAACAACTAAAGAAAACATAGAGCGCATGAATTCTAAGTATAAGCTTGCTGGTGATAAAGGTAGAAAGCAATTGATTTTTTAACCTGGTGAATTGGTTTGGTTGCACTTGAGATAAGATAGGTTTCCTGCTTTGAGAAAGTCAAAATTGATGCCTCGGGCTGATGGTCCGTTTAAAGTGCTAGAGCGAATTAATGATAATGCATATAAAATAGACCTGCCTGTAGATTTTGGGGTTAGTCCCATAATTAACATTGCAGATTTGAAGCCATATTTGGGAGAAGATGATGAGCTTCAGTCGAGGACGACTCAAATGCAAGAAGGGGAGGATGATGAGGACATCTCCACCAACGATACATCCACACCTACACCAGTATCTACTTCGAAAACACCTCTTGGTCCTATTAATCGCGCTCATGCTTATCGGCTTACCCATCAAGTAAGTTCACTCTTAAGCTTAGGTTCATCATATTTAGTCAATGGAGACACGTGCACTCTAATTTTACTCAGAAACAATGGATTGGATCAAAAGGGAAGAGGCATCGCGCAGGCTGGATTCGAACTGCAGGACAGGCACGACTTGTGACGGTCGCCACGACTTCTTCCGGACTTCATTTTGGTCGTTCAATTACTTCCTGGAAAGCTTATCAAATCTACTTTTCAAGGATCTGGAATCACCTCAATATCTATTCGGAGTCAACCGCAATCCTAGATTTACTATAGAGTCCTTTTCAGCCACGGTGCCGCGTCACCCTATTTTGGCCCAACGGGCCGTGTATCAAGTTGAGCCTAAGTCGGATGCGTCCTAGGGTTGGAACATGACCCCAGCACCCTTGTGGTCATTCTCCCACTTCTTTATAACCTTTAGCCGCCGTCAAGAACACGCGGGTTTTGTTAGATGCATGTTTACCTTTTGCTACTTCCTTGTAGATGAGCGTGCTGATCCAGCAGCCCGTCCACTTGTTTGCGGAACTCCACCATAATTGAGATTCGGTTTGAGACCTTCAATTATATCTCGTAATTACAGTACTTATTCTACTTGTTCTTACTGGTTCTTCGATTGCTTGCAGGACGAGTGCCCTAGTGGCCAGGTGTCGCACTCCACAAGATTGCGGCAACCATAAGAGGTGGTGTATCGGTTGCTAAGGCGCAGCATCCTTGGAGGGCTGTAGTCCGGCCGTGAATATCGCCTCCTCCATCAATTAAGTTATCCCACGCCTCTCATCGAAAGATCAGGAACAAACCCTAGCGGGTTCACATCAGTTTTGCTTCGACTTCCGTGCAGTAATGAAACGGTTCGTAAGGCCCCAAAACATGAGTTTTGGGTACAATGGAGTAGATCGTGTGTGCTCGTTGTGAAAAATTCTGACACAACTTGGTTTAACAAACTTTTGCATTAATGGCGCTAGTTCATCCAATTTTACATCGACTTTCTTGCAGCAACGAAATGGTTCGGAATGCCCCAAAACATGAGTTTTGGGTCAAATGGAGTGGATCAGGTGCGTTCGTTGTGAAAAATACCAACACAACTTCGTTTAGCGAACTTGTGCGTTAATAGCGCCTTTTCGGCCAATTTTGCATCGACTTTCGTGCAGTAACGAAACGGTCTGAAACGCCCCAAAACATTACTTTTGGGTCCAATGCTATGGATCACGTGCGTTGGTTGCAAAATTTTTTGACGTCACTTCGTTTAGCGAACATGTGCGTTGATGGCACCAGTTCGGCTAGTTTTGCATCAACTTTCGTGCAGAAATGAGATGGTCCGAAACACCCAAAAACATGAGTTTTGGTTCCAATGGAGTGGATTAGATACGTTCATTACGAAAAATTGCAACGCAACTTCGTTAGTGAACTTGAGCGTTAATGGCGCTAGTTCGGCCAGTTTTGCATCGACTTTCATAAAGTCACGAAACGGTCTGAAATGCTCCAAACATGAGTCTTAGGTCCAATGGACTGGATCAGGTGCGTTCATTGCGAAAACTTCCAACGCAACTTCGTTTAGCGAACTTATGCGTTAATAGCGCCAGTTCGGCTAGTTTTGCATCGACTTTCATGCATTAATGAAATGGTCCAAAATGCTCCAAAACATGAGTTTTGGGTCCAATGGACTGGATCAGGTGCGCTCGTTGTGAAAAATTTTGACGCAACTGCGTTTAGCGAACTCGTGCGTTAATGGCGCCAGTTCAGCCTGTTTTGCATCGATTTTCGTGCAGTAATCAAATGGTCCGAAATGCCCCAAAATATGAGTTTTGGGTCCAATGGAGTGGATCAGGTGCGTTCGTTGCGAAAAATTTCGACGCAACTTCGTTTAGCGAACTTGTCGTTTGCGGCACCTGTTCGGCAAGTTTTGCATCGACTTTCGTGCAGTAATGAAATGGTCCGAAATGCCCCAAAACATGAGTTTTGGGTCAAATGGATTGGATCAGGTGCGTTCGTTGCGAAAAATTCCAACGCAACTTCAGTTAGCGAACTTGTGCGTTAATGACATATGTTCGGGAAGTTTTGCAACGACTTTCGTGCAGTAACGAAACGGTCCACAACATCCAAAACATGAGCTTTGGGTCGAATGGAGTGGATCGGGTGCGCTCGTTGTGAAAATTCCGATGCAACTTCGTTTAGCGAACTTGTGCGTTAATGGCACAGTTCGGCTAGTTTTGCAACGACTTTCGTGCAATCACGAAACGGTCAGAAACGCGCCACAACATGAGTTTTGGGTCCAATGGAGTGGATCGGGTGCGATCGTTGTGAAAAATTTTGACGCAACTTCGTTTACCAAACTTTGCGGTAATGGCACATGTTTGGCAAGTTTTGCAATGACTTTCGTGCAGTAACAAAACGGTCAGAAACGCGGCACAACATGAGCATTAGGTCCAATGGACTGGATCGGGTGCGTTTGTTGTGAAAAGTTCCAACGCAAATTCATTTAGCGAACTTGTGCGTTAATGGTGCCATTTCGGCCAGTTTTGCATCGAGTTTTGTGCAGTAACGAAACAGTCCGAAATGACCCAAAATATGAGTTTTGGGTCCAATGGAGTGGATCAAGTCGGATCATTGTGAAAAATTTCGACGCAACTTCGCTTAGCAAACTTGTGTGTTAATGGCACCTGTTCGGCCAGTTTTGCAACGACTTTCGTGCAGTAACAAAACGGTCAGAAATGTCCCAAAACATGAGTTTTTCGTCCAATAGAGTGGATCGGGTGCGCTCGTTGTGAAAAATTCCGACGCAACTTCGTTTAGCCAACTTGTGCGTTAATGGCACCAGTTCGGCCAGTTTTTCATCGACTTTTGTGTAGTAACGAAATGGTCCAAAATACCCAAAACATGAGTTTTGGGTCCAATAGAGGGGGTCACGTGCGTTCTTTGCGAAAATATCCTACACCACTTTGTTTAGCGAACTTAGGCGTTAATGGCGCCAGTTCGGCCAGTTTTGCATTGACTTTTGTGCAGTAATGAAATGGTCTGAAATGCACCAAAGCATGAGTTTTGGGTCCAATGGAGTGGATCGGGTGCGTTTGTTATGAAAAGTTCCAACGCAACTTCGTTTAGCGAACTTCCGAAATGCCCCAAAACATGAGTTTTGGGTCCAATGGAGTGGGTCAAGTGCGTTCATTGTGAAAAACTTCGACGCAACTTCGCCTAGCGAACTTGTGCGTTAATGGCACCTGTTCGGCCAGTTTTGCATCGACTTTTGTGCAGTAACAAAACGGTCCGAATTACCCCAAAACATAAGTTTTGGGTCTAATGGAGTGGATCGGGTGTGCTCATTGTGAAAAATTCCAACGCAACTTCGTTTAACAAACTTGTGTTATTGGCACCAGTTCGGCCAGTTTTTCATCAACTTTCGTGCAGTAATGAAATAGTCCAAAACGCTCCAAAACATAAGTTTCAAGTCCAATGGAGTGGATCAGGTGCGTTCGTTGCAAAAAATTTCGACACAACTTCATTTAGCAAACTTGTGCGTTAAAGGCACCTGTTTGGCCAATTTTGCATCAACTTTCATGTAGTAACAAAACGGTCCGAAACGCCCCAAAACATGTGTTTTGGGTCCAATGGAGTGAATTGGGTGCGCTCGTTGTAAAAAATTCTGACGCAACTTTGTTTAGCGAACTTGGGCGTTAATGGCGCTAGTTCGGCCAGTTTTACATCGACTTTCGTGCAGTAACGAAACGGTCCAGAACGCCCGGAAACATGACTTTTGGGTCCAATGGAGTGGAACAGGGGCGTTCGTTGCGAAATTTTCCGACGTAACTTCATTTAGCAAACTTGTGCGTTAATGGAACCAGTTCGGCCAGTTTTGCATCGACTTTCGTGCAGTAACGAAACGGTCCGAAACGCCCCAAAACATGAGTTTTGGGTCCAATGGAGTGGATCGCGTGCGCTCGTTGTGAAAAATTTCGATGCAACTTTGTTTCGCAAACTTGTGCGTTAATGGCGCTAGTTCGGCCAGTTTTACATCGACTTTCGCGCAGCAATGAAACGGTCCTGATGCCCCAAAACATGAGTTTTTGGTTGAATGGAGTGGATCAGGTGCGTTCAAAAAATGCCAACGCAACTTCGATTAGTGAACTTGGGCGTTAATAGCGCCAGTTCGGCCAATTTTGCATCGACTTTCGTGCAATAACGAAAGGGTCTGAAACACCCGAAAACATGACTTTTGGGTCCAATGGAGTGGATCAGGGGTGTTCGTTGCGAATTTTTCCGACGTAACTTCGTTTAGCAAACTTGTGCGTTAATGGAACCAGTTCGGCCAGTTTTGCATCGACTTTCGTGCACTAACGAAACAGTCCGAAACACCCTAAAATATGTGTTTTTGGGTCCAATGGAGTGGATCAGGTGCGTTCGTTGCGAAAAATTCCAACGCAACTTCGTTTAGCGAACTTGAGCGTCAATGGCGCTAGTTCAGCCAGTTTTGCATCGACTTTCGTAATGTTATGAAATGGTCCGAAACACGCCAAAACATGAGTTTTGGGTCCAATGGAGTGGATCGGGTGCGTTCGTTGCGAAAAGTTCCAACGCAACTTCGTTTAGCGACCTTGTGCGTTAATGGTACCAGTTCGGCCAGTTTTGCATCGAGTTTCGTGCAGTAACGAAACTGTCTGAAATGCCCGAAAACATAAGTTTTGGGTCTAAAGGAGTGGATCAGGTGCATTCGTTGAGAAAAAATTTGACGCAAATTCGTTTAGCGAACTTGTGCGTTACTGGAACTTGTTCGGCAAATTTTGCATCGACTTTTGTGCAGTAATGAAACGGTCCGAAACATCTCGAAACAAAAGTTTTGGGTCCAATGGACTGGATCGTGTGGGCTCGTTGTGAAAAATTCTGACGCAACTTCGTTTAGCAAAGTTGTGCGTTAATGGCGCTAGTCCGGCCAGTTTTACATCGACTCTCGTGCAGTAACGAAACGGCCCGGAATGCCCCAAAACAAGAGTTTTGGGTCGAATGGAGTGCATTAAGTGCGTTCATTGCGAAAAATGCCAACGCAACTTCGATTAGTGAACATGTGCGTTAATGGCACCTGTTCGGCCAGATTGGCATCGACTTTTGTGCAGTAACGAAATGGTCCGAAACGCCCCAAAACAGTTGTTTTGGGTCGAATTCAGGTGCGTTCGTTGCAAAAAATTCCAACATAACTTCAATTAGCGAACTCTTGCGTTAGTGACACATGTTCGGCAAGTTTTGCAACGACTTTTGTGCAGTAACGAAACGGTCCGAAACATCCCAAACCATGAGTTTTGGGTCGAATGGAGTGGATCGGGTGTGCTCGTTGTGAAAAATTCCGACGCAACTTCGTTTACTGAACTTGTGCGTTAATGGCATATGTTCGGCCACTTTTGCAATGACTTTTGTGCCGTAATGAAACGGTTAGAAATGCCCCAAAAAATGAGTTTTGGGTCGAAAGGAGTGGATCGGGTGAGTTTGTTGTGACGCAACTTCGATTAGCGAACTTGTGCGGTAGTGGCACATGTTCGGCAAGTTTTGCAACTTCTTTCGTGCAGTAACAAAACGGTCAGAAACATCCCAAAACATGAGTTTTTGGTCCAATGGAGTGGATCAGGTGCGCTCGTTGTGAAAAATTCCGACGCAACTTCGTTTAGCGAACTTGTATGTTAATGGCACGAGTTCGGCCAGTTTTTCATTGACTTTCGTGTAGTAAGGAAATGGTCCGAAATACCCAAAACATGAGTTTTGGGTCCAATGGAGTGGATCAGGTGTGTTGTTTGTGAAAAGTTCCTACACAACTTCGTTTCGCAAACTTATGCATTAATGGCGCCAGTTCGGCCAGTTTTGCATCGACTTTTGTGCAGCAACGAAACGGTCCAAAATGCGCTAAAACATGAGTTTTGGGAACAGTGGACTAGATCAGGTGCGTTTGTTGTGAAAAATTCCAATGCAACTTCGTTTAGTGAACATGTGCGTTAATGGTGCCAGTTCGGCCAATTTTGCATCGAGTTTCGTGCAGTAACAAAACGGTCCAAAATACCCCAAAACATGAGTGTTTGGTCCAATGGAGTGGATCAGGTGAGTTCATTGCGAAAAATTTTGACGCAACTTCATTTAGCGAACTTGTGCAGTAATGGCACATGTTCGGCAAGTTTTGCAACGTCTTTTGTGTAGTAATAGAACGGTCAGAAACGTCCCAAAATATGAGGTTTTGGTCCGATGGAGTGGATCGGGTGCGCTCATTGTGAAAAATTTTGACGCAACTTCGTTTAGTGAACTTGTGCGTTCATGGCACCGTTTCGGCTAGTTTTTCATCGACTTTCGTGCAGTAACGAAATGGTCCTAAATTCCCAAAACATGAGTTTTGGGTCCAATGGAGTGGATCAGGTGCGTTCGTTGTGCAAAATTGCTACACAACTTCATTTAGCAAACTTATGCGTTTGTGGCGCTAGATCGGCCAGTTTTGCATCGACTTTTATGCAGTAACGAAACGGTCTGAAACATGCCAAAACATGAGTTTTGGGAACAATTGAGTGGATCGGGTGCGTTTGTTGCGAATAATTCCAACGCAACTTTGTTTAGCGAACTTGTGCGTTAATTATGCCCGTTCCTCTAGTTTTGCATCGAGTATCATGCAATAACGAAACGGTCCAAAATACCCCAAAACATGAGTTTTGGGTCCAATGGAGTGGATCAGTAGAGTTCATTGCGAAAAATTTCATCGCAACTTCGCTTAGCGAATTTGTGCGTTAATGGCACATGTTCGGCAAGTTTTGCAACGATTTTCGTGTAGTAACAAAACGGTCAGAAACGCCCCAAAACATGAGTTTTGGGTCCAATGGAGTGGATTACGTGCGTTCATTACGAAAAATTTCTACGCAACTTCGTTTAGCGAACTATGCGTTAATGGCGCAAGTTCAGCCAGTTTTGCATCGACTATCGTGCAGTAACAAAACGGTCTGAAATGCACCAAAACATGAGTTTTTGGTCCATTGGAGTGGATCGGGTGCGTTCATTGCGAAAAGTTCCAACGCAACTTCATTTAGCGAACCTGTGCGTTAATGGTGCCAGTTCGGCTTGTTTTGCATTGAGTTTCGTGCAGTAACCAAATGGTCCGCAACGTCCCAAAACATGAGTTTTCCATCCAGTTGAGTGGATCACGTGCGTTCGTTGCCAAAAATTTCGACGCAACTTTGTTTAGCGAACTTGTGCGTTAAAGGCACTTGTTCGGCTAGTTTTGCATCGACTTCCGTGCAGTAACAAAACGGTCGGTAACGCCCCAAAACAAGAGTTTTGGGTCCAATGGAGTGGATCAGGTGAGTTCATTGCGACCTTGTGCGTTAATGGCACTTGTTCGGCCAGTTTTGCATCGACTTTTGTGCAGCAACGAAATGGTCCGAAATGCGCCAAAACATGAGTTTTGGGATAATTGGACTGGATCGGGTGCGTTTGTTGTGAAAAATTTTGACGCAACTTCGTTTAGCGAACTTGTGTGGTAATGGCACATGTTCGGCCAGTTTTGCAACATCTTTTGTGTAGTAATAAAACCGTCAGATCAGCCAGTTTTGCATCGACTTTTGTGCAGCAACGAAATGGTCCGAAATGCGCCAAAACATGAGTTTTGGGATAATTGGACTGGATCGGGTGCGTTTGTTGTGAAAAATTTTGACGCAACTTTGTTTAGCGAACTTGTGTGGTAATGGCACATGTTCGGCCAGTTTTGCAACGTCTTTTGTGTAGTAATAAAACCGTCAGAAATGTTCCAAAACATGAGGTTTTGATTCGATGGAGTGGATCGGGTGCGCTCATTGTGAAAAATTTTGACACAACTTCGTTTAGCGAACTTGTGCGTTCATGGCACCGTTTCGGCCAGTTTTTCATCGACTTTCGTGCAGTAATGAAACGGTCCTAAATTCCCAAAACATGAGTTTTGGGTCCAATGGAGTGGATCAGGTGCGTTCGTTGTGAAAAATTGCTACACAACTTCATTTAGCAAACTTATGCATTAGTGGCGTCAGATCAGCCAGTTTTGCATTGACTTTTGTGCAGTAACGAAACGGTCTGAAACGCGCCAAAACATGAGTTTTGCGAACAATTGAGTGGATCGGGTGTGTTTGTTGTGAATAATTCCAACGCAACTTCGTTTAGCGAACTAGTGCGTTAATTATGCCCGTTCGGCCAGTTTTGCATCGAGTTTCGTGCAGTAACGAAATGGTCCAAAATGACCCAAAACATGAGTTTTGGGTCCAATGGAGTGGATCAGTTGAGTTCATTGCGAAAAATTTTACGCAGCTTCGTTTAGCGAACTTATGCGTTAATGGCGTCAGTTCGGCCAGTTTTGCATCGACTATCGTGCAGTAACAAAATGGTTCGAAATGCACCAAAATATGAGTTTTTGGTCCAAAGGAGTGGATCGGGTGCGTTCATTGCGAAAAGTTCCAACGCAACTTCATTTAGCGAACCTATGCGTTAATGGTGCCAGTTCGGCCAGTTTTGCATTGATTTTCGTGCAGTAACGAAACGGTCCGCAACGTCCCAAAACATGAGTTTTGCGTCCAATTGAGTGGATCACGTGCGTTCGTTGCGAAAAATTTCGACGCAACTTTGTTTAGCGAACTTCTACGTTAAAGGCACCTGTTCGACTAGTTTTGCATCGACTTCCGTGCAGTAACAAAACGGTCCGTAACGCCCCAAAACATGAGTTTGGGGTCCAATGGAGTGGATCAATTGAGTTCATTGTGAACTTGTGCGTTAATGGCACCTGTTCGGCCAGTTTTGCATCGACTTTTGTGCAGTAAGGAAACGGTCTAAAACGCCCCAAAACATGAGTTTTAGGTCGAGTGGATTGGATCAGTTGCATTCGTTGCGAAAAATCCCAACCCAACTTCAACTAGCGAACTTGTGCGTTAATGGCACATGTTCGACAAGTTTTGCAACGACTTTCGTGCAGTAGCGTAACGGTCCGAAACATCCTAAAACATGAGTTTTTGGTCGAATGGAGTGGATCGGGTGCGCTCGTTGTGAAAAATTCCGATGCAACTTCGTTAGCGAACTTGAGCGTTAATGGCACATGTTCGGCCAGTGTTGCAACGACTTTTGTGCAGTAACGAAACGGTTAGAAATGCCCCAAAACATGAGTTTTGGGTCCAATGGAGTTTATCGGGTGCCATCGTTGTGAAAAATTCCGACACAATTTCGTTTATCGAACTTGTTCGGCAAGTTTTGCAACATCTTTCGTGCAGTAACAAAACGGTCAGAAATGTCCCAAAATATGATTTTTTGGTCTAATGGAGTGGATCGGGTGCGCTCGTTGTGAAAAATTTTGACGCAACGTCGTTTAGCGAACTTGTGCGTTAATGGCACCAGTTCGGCCAGTTTTTTATCAACTTTCGTGCAGTAACGAAATGGTCTAAAATGCCCAAAACATTAGTTTTGGGTCCAATGTAGTTGATCAGGTGTGTTCGTTGTGAAAATTTCCTGCACAACTTCGTTTAGCAAACTTATGCGTTAGTGGCGCTAGTTCGGCCAGTTTTGCATCGTCCTTTATGCAGTATTGAAACGGTCCGAAACGTATCAAAACATGAGTTTTGGGAAAATTGGAGTGGATTGGGTGCGTTGGTTGCAAAAATTCCAACGCAACTTCATTTAGCAAACTTGTGCGTTAATTGTGCCAGTTCAGCCAGTTTTGCATTGAGTTTCGTGCAGTAACAAAACAGTCCAAATTGCCACAAAACATGACTTTTGGGTCCAATGGAGTGGATCAGGTGAGTTCATTGCAAAAAATTTCGACGCAATTTCGCTTAGCGAACTTGTGCGTTAATGGCACATGTTCGGCCAGTTTTGCAATGACTTCCGAAACGGTCAGAAACGCCCCAAAACATGAGTTTTGGGTCCAATGGAGTGGATCAAGTGCGGTGTTTGTGAAAAGTTCCTACACAACTTCATTTCGGAAACTTATGCATTAATGGCGTCAGTTCGGCCAGTTTTGCATCGATTTTTGTGCAGCAACGAAATGGTCTAAAATGCGCCAAAACATGAGTTTGGGAACAATGGACGGGATCAGGTGCGTTTGTTGTGAAAAATTCCAACGCAACTTTGTTTAGCGAACATGTGTGTTAATGGTGCCAGTTCGGCCAGTTTTGCATCGAGTTTCATGCAGTAACAAAACGGTCAAAAATGCCCCAAAACATGAGTGTTTGGTCCAATGGAGTGGATCAGGTGTGTTCATTGCGAAAAATTTCGACGCAACTTCGCTTAGCGAACTTGTGCGTTAATGGCACATGTTCGGCAAATTTTGCAACGACTTTCATGCAGTAACGAAATGGTCAGAAACGCCTCAAAACATGAGTTTTGGGTCCAATGGAGTGGAACGGGTGCGCTCATTGTGAAAAATTCCGACGCAACTTCGTTTAGCGAAGTTGTGCTTAAATGGCACCAGGTCGGCCAGTTTTGCATCGACTTTTGTGCGGCAACGAAATGGTCCGAAATGCCCCAAAACATGAGTTTTGGGAACAATGGACTGGATCAGGTACGTTTGTTGTGAAAAATTCCAACTCAACTTCAATTAGCGAACATGTGTGTTAATGGTGCCAGTTCGGCCAGTTTTGCATCAAGTTTCATGCAGTAACAAAACGGTCAAAAATGCCCCAAAACATGAGTGTTTGGTCCAATGGAGTGGATTAGGTGAGTTCATTGCGAAAAATTTCGACGCAACTTTGCTTAGCGAACTTGTGCGTTAATGGCACATGTTTGGCCAGTTTTGCAACGACTTTCATGCAGTAACGAAACGGTCAGAAACGCCCCAAAACATGAGTTTTGGGTTCGATGGAGTGGATCGAGTGCGCTCATTGTGAAAAATTCCAACGCAACTTCATTTAGCGAACTTGTGCTTAAATGGCACCAGTTCGGCCAATTTTGCATCGACTTTGGTGCAGCAACGAAACGGTCCGAAATGCGCCAAAACATGAGTTTTGGGAACAATGGACTGGATCAGGTGCGTTTGTTGTGAAAAATTCCAACGCAACTTCGTTTAGCGAACATTTGCATTAATGGTGCCAGTTCGGCCAGTTTTCCATCGAGTTTTGTGCAGTAACAAAACGGTCCAAAATGCCCCAAAACATAAGTGTTTGGTCCAATGGAGTGGATCAGGTGAGTTCAATACGAAAAATTTCGACGCAACTTCGTTTAGCGAACTTGTGCGGTAATGGCACATGTTCGGCAAGTTTTGCAACGTCTTTTGTGTAGTAATAAGACAGTCAGAAATGTCCCAAAACATGAGGTTTTCGTCAGATGGAGTGGATTGGGTGCGCTCATTGTGAAAAATTTTGACGCAACTTCGTTTAGCAAACTTGTGCGTTCATGGCACCGTTTCGGCCAGTTTTTCATTGACTTTCGTGCAGTAACGAAACGGTCCTAAATTCCCAAAACATGAGTTTTGGGTCCAATGGAGTGGATTAGGTGCGTTCGTTGTGAAAAATTGCTACACAACTTCATTTAGCAAACTTATGCATTAGTGGCGCCAGATCGGCCAGTTTTGCATCGACTTTTGTGCAGTAACGAAACGGTCTGGAACATGCCAAAACATGAGTTTTGGGAACAATTGATTTGATCGGGTGCGTTTGTTGCGAATAATTCCAACGCAACTTCATTTAGCGAACTTGTGCATTAATTATGCCCGTTCGGCCAGTTTTGCATCGAGTTTCGTGCAGTAACGAAACGGTCCAAAATGCCCCAAAACATGAGTTTTGGGTCTAATGGAGTGGATCAATTGAGTTCATTGAGAAAAATTTCATCGCAACTTCGCCTAGCGAACTTGTGCGTTAATGGCACATGTTCGTCTAGTTTTGCAACGACTTTCATGCAGTAGCGAAACGGTCAGAAACGCCCCAAAACATGAGTTTTCGATCCAATGGAGTGGATTGGGTGCACTCGTTGTGAAGAAATCCAATGCAACTTCGTTTAGCGAACTTGTGCGTTAATGGCACATGTGATGAGGACATCACTAGCATGGATACGACCACATTAGTACCTTCTTGTCCAAAGGTGAATCAACTCTATATCAAGATTAAATTTGATACATTTGAACAATTAATGCTGCACTATGATTTCTGTGCATTCTCATTTTCAGAATTATTTGACTGGATAAAGCCGTGCATGGAAATTATATGGAAAACATGGAGGACCAAAGAAATTTATTGGGGACCAAGCCCAAGTCTTCCCAATGTTCTCCACCAGGCCACCACGTCACTTTTGGTGCAGGGAAAGGAAGAGTCCAAATCCAACACGTTTTGGATATTGGATTCGGACTGCAGGATAGAATCAAGTTGTAATGGCTGCCACGACTTCATACGGACTTCGATTGGCGAGTTCTTGGACTTCATGGAAAGCTTATAAAGTCTATTTTCATATGGATCCAGACTCATGTTCATATCTTCTCCGAGGCGGCCGCAATCGTGGATTTACTTCAAAGACCTTTTCTGTCCACGGTGCTGCGTCACCTGATTTTGGCCCAATGGGGCGTGTATGAAGTGGGGCCCAACAGGGCGTGTATGAAGTGGGGCCCAATGGGGCGTGTATGAAGTGGGGCCCAATGGGGCGTGTATGACCTCCACCACATCCTGGTCATCCTCTACCCTCTCATATACCTCCATAGCCACCATGAACAGATTGGATTTTGTTTTGTTGAAAGTTTAGCCATTGCTACTTGCTTGTAGACGCGTGTGTCGGCTAGACCATCCGTTCTACTTGATTCAGAACCCCACCTTTATGATTTCAGATTGGTTCTTATCTCCATATTTGCAATTGAGTTGCTTGTTCTACTTGTTCTTGCTTGTTCTTCGATTGCTTGCAAGACGAGTGCCCTAGTGGCCGGGTGTTGCGCTCCACAAGATCACAGCAGCCATTGGAGGTGGTGTATCGGTTGCTAAGGCGCAGCATCCTTGGAAAGCTGTAGTCGGACCGTGAACGTCATCTCCATCCACCAATCGAGTTATCCATCCCCTCTCACCGAAAGATTGGGAACAAATCCTAACAGGTTCACATCAGTTGGTAATCAGAGCAAGGTTGTTCGGTGAGAGACTTCCAATCCTTTGCTGTTTTTAATTTCCTATTGTCCAGAAAATCCAAAAAGAATTTTAGTAGATTAGTTTGCCTGCAATCCTATAGACCTTTTGAGCCTTTTACTAGTACTGCTTAGTTAGGGCTTGTTGAGTCTTAGGTTGCATCGGTTGCGTTGAGTTGCTGGTCTTAGTTTAGTCCTTTAGAGTTTCGAGTTCTTGTCACCAAATTTTGTTTCAGAGTTTTAATTCAGCCCGGGAAGAAAACTGCAGTAGTTTCTGTGTTCGGTCTCCGATTTGGGAGTTTTAAGACAATCTAGAGAGCTTAACTCGTGCTCTTTCCTTGGTCACAAACTCCATCTGAGCGCTCCAGAATCGACTTGGAGATTTGTGCGTTTGGCTATCTGAAATAAGTTTTGTCATTCTTGAGTTGGTAGAGGTTGTATGCAGTAATCTTTTTGTTTTGGTTGTCAAACAAAAAATTTTATTCCCCTGAAAAGAAAAGAGAAGAAAAAAACAAAAGAAAAAAAAGAAAAAAAGAAGAAGAGAAAAGGAAAAGAAGAAAGGAGCTGTTCTTTCTGTGTTTCTGTTTTGATTCTGGAGGTGTGTTGTGACTTTCCTTTGTGTCCAGCCTCGCGCCTCTAGCACGGTCTAGGTTAGGACCAGCACACTCCTGCCATTGAACGATTACTGAGCTTGCTTTTGTGACTAATGTGGTGCTAGTATTTCCTTGTGCTTTTTTTAGCCTTCCTACAGCTCCACATATCCGACTATGGCTTGATAGGTGTTGTTGCTGCAGCACCGAACACTTCTTTCCAGGTGCTTGACTTGTTGGTTGCCGACCTGTCCTATTTTGGCTGGTAAGAACTTGTAAGAGCTTGTTTTAAATAAGTTGAGTTTGAGAGTTTTACAACCAACACATCCTATTAGTTGACAGGAGGATACATATTATTTTTGTGTTTCTTGTTTTCTACTAGTCATGGCAGGTGATACGGTGATTTTTGAGCTAACGAAACTACACCTTCAGATTCAGGATGTCATTCAACACTTGCCGCTATATGATGGTAAGTTTGATCCTAAAGGATATGTTAAATGGGAACTAGCAGTACATTTAGAATTTCGAAACATGATTTGTCAGAAGAGCAAAAAATTCTAGCTGCTGGCGGAGTTCTTATTGATTATGCTTTGGCTATTTGGAAACGCTTGTGTAGACATGATAAGGTACCTAAAACATGGAATGCGTTGAAAACTATTTTGAGAGAGTACTTTGTTCCTGAATATTATGCTAATCATTTGCTTGCTAAGCTACAAAGTTTGAAACAAGGTAGTAACACTGTTGAAACATACTACTTAGATCTCCAGATTCTCATGTTGCAATGTGGTTTGATAGAATGCGAAGATGCTACTGAAAATAGATTTTTAAGAGGGCTGAACAAAGAAATCTATGATATTCTTGTTCATGAAACATATACTTCCTTGCCTCAATTGTTAAAATTAGCTTGCACTGCTGAAAATGGGATTTTGTTAGCCTTGCATACTTGCAATGAAGAAGTGCTTTCAGTAGAGGAGATTCCTTTTGTTCCTGTGTATGGTTTTAACAATTTGCAGGAAATTGGGCCCATCTCCAACTCGGGAGATGAGCTACCATATGCATCAATGGATAATCAAGAAGACAAGCTTATTCTGCATCCTTTCCTAAGGAGGCTCATATAGGTAATGTATGGAGTGCTTCAGATACTAGAGGTGAGTACCATCAAGATCAAACGCAATTGTCCACTTATCATGCTACTAGAGAACAACAAATAGTGGAAATCATTGCTGATTTGCCTTTGTTACATGGTGATTTGTTTGTTGATCCTTGTGATAAAGAGGAGTTGTGTGATCATACTTCACTCAAATCTACCACACAACTAGTACATGGACATGTGCAATCTGATTTGAATGATGAACATGTTGCTTTTCCTCATGTTCGTTGTGTTAATAATGAGAACGAAGAGCTAAAACTCATATCATGTTTGAATAATTTGGGTTACATTGAGTTTGATATTCTTTGCAATCTAGATTGTTTAGAGAAGAAATTATTTCAGAATTGCATTTCGCCATGTTTTGATCATTGTTCATTCTATGGAATTGGAAAATATAACACTCGTGGAGAGTACATGGTGCGTCGGGTGTATATTTATTTAGATTTGAAACCTCCTTTAAGAGTGCCTCAAAGCGATCAGCAAATGACTTGCATTGAAACTAATTATACCATATCGAGTTTCTTTGCTATTGATAACATGTTGCAGGTCAATTTTCAAGAAGGGGAGCAAATCTTGCTGCCTTGTATTTTATTGGAAGTTTCAGGATTATATTTGAAAGAACTTGAAAAGACTCCATTACTGAACAACACTCGTAACGCCAAACCGAGGGCGGTTTGCAGCCAAGAAGGGGAGAATGATGAGGACATCACTAGCATGGATATGACCATATTAGTACCTTCTTGTCCAAAGGTGAATCAACTCTATATCAAGATTAAATTTGATACATTTGAACAATTAATGCTGCACTATGATTTCTGTGCATTCTCATTTTCAGAATTACTTGACTGGATAAAGTCGTGCGTGGAAATTATATGGAAAACATGGAGGACCAAGGAAATTGATTGGGGACCAAGCCCAAGTCTTTCCGATGTTCTCCACCAGGCCACCACGTCACTTTTGGTGCAAGGAAAGGAAGAGTCCAAATCCAACACGTTTTGGATATTGGATTCGGACTGCAGGACAGAATCAAGTTGTAACACCTGCCACGACTTCATACGGACTCCAATTGGGGAGTTCGTGGACTTCACGGAAAGCTTATAAAGTCTATTTTCATATGGATCCAGACTCATGTTCATATCTTCTCCGAGGCGGCCGCAATCGTCGATTTACTACAAAGACCTTTTCTGTCCACGGTGCTGCGTCACCTGATTTTGGCCCGATGAGGCGTGTATCAAGTGGGGCCCCACAGGGGCGCGTCCTAGGGTTTAGAGATGACCTCCACCACGTCCTGGTCATCCTCTATCCTCTCATATACCTCCATAGCCATCATGAACAGATTGGATTTTGTTTTGTTGAAAGTTTGGCCATTGCTACTTGCTTGTAGACGCGTGTGTTGGCTAGACCATCCGTTCTACTCGATTCAGAACCCCACCTTTATGATTTCAGATTGGTTCTTATCTCCATATTTGCAATTGATTTGCTTGTTCTACTTGTTCTTGCTTGTTCTTCGATTGCTTGCAGGACGAGTGCCCTAGTGGCCGGGTGTTGCACTCCACAAGATCGCAGCATCCATTGGAGGTGGTGTATCGGTTGCTAAGGTGCAGCATCCTTGGAAGGCTGTAGTCGGGCCGTGAATGTCGTCTCCATCTACCAATCGAGTATCCATCCACTCTCACTGAAAGATTGGGAACAAACCCTAATGGGTTCACATCAACATGTTCAGCAAGTTTTGCAACAATTTTCGTGTAGTAATAAAACGATCAGAAATGCCCCAAAAAATGAGTTTTGGGTCAAATGGAGTGGATCTGGTGCGCTTGTTGTAAAAATGGCACCAGTTCAGCCAGTTTTTCATCGACTTTTGGGCAGTAACGAAATTTTTTGAAGTGCTCAAAATATGAGTTTTGGGTCCAATGGAGTGGATTAGGTGCATTCGTTACGAAAAATTTCTACGCAACTTTGTTTAGCGAACTTATGCGTTAATGGCGCCAGTTCGGCCAGTTTTGCATCGACTATCATGCAGTAACAAAACGGTCCGAAATGCACCAAAACATGAGTTTTTGGTCCAATGGAGTGGATCGGGTGCGTTCGTTGCGAAACGTTTCAACGCAACTTCATTTAGCGAACCTGTGCGTTAATGGTGCCAGTTCGGCCAGTTTTGTATTGAGTTTTGTGCAGTAACGAAACGGTCCGCAACGTCCCAAAACATGAGTTTTGCGTCCAATTGAGTGGATCACGTGCCTTCGTTGCGAAAAATTTCGACGCAACTTTGTTAAGCGAACTTGTGCGTTAAAGGCACCTGTTCGGCTAGTTTTCCATCGACTTCCGTGCAGTAACAAAACGGTCCGTAACGCCCCAAAACATGAGTTTTGGGTCCAACGGAGTGGATCAGGTGAGTTCATTGCGAACTTGTGCATTAATGGCACCTGTTCGGCCAGTTTTGCATCAACTTTTTTGCAGAAATGAAACGGTCCAAAACGCCCCAAAACATGAGTTTTGGGTCGAATGGATTGGATCAGTTGCGTTCGTTGCGAGAAATCCCAACGCAACTTCAACTAGCGAACTTGTGCGTTAATGGCAAATGTTCGGCAAGTTTTGCAACGACATTCGTGAAGTAGCGAAACGGTCCGAAACATCCTAAAACATGAGTTTTTGGTCGAATGGGGTGGATCGGGTGCGCTCGTTGTGAAAAATTCCGACGCAACTTCATTTAGCAAGCTTGAGCGTTAATGGCACATGTTCGGCCAGTGTTGCAACGACTTTTATGCAGTAATGAAATGGTTAGAAATGCCCCAAACATGAGTTTTGGGTCCAATGGAGTTGATCGGGTGCCATCGTTGTGAAAAATTCCGACACAATTTCGTTTAGCGAACTTGTTCGGCAAGTTTTGCAACATCTTTCGTGCAGTAACAAAACGGTCAGAAATGTCCCAAAAGATGAGTTTTTGGTGCAATGGAGTGGATCGGGTGCGCTCGTTGTGAAAAATTTTGACGCAACGTCGTTTAGCGAACTTGTGCGTTAATGGCACCAGTTCGGCCAGTTTTTTATCGACTTTCGTGCAGTAATGAAATGGTCCAAAATGCCCAAAACATTAGTTTTGGGTCCAACGGAGTGGATCAGGTGTGTTCGTTGTGAAAATTTCCTACACAACTTCGTTTCGCAAACTTATGCGTTAATGGCGCCAGTTCGGCCAGTTTTTCATCGACTTTTGTGCAGCAACGAAATGGTCCGAAATGCGACAAAACATGAGTTTTGGGATAATTGGACTGGATCGGGTGCGTTTGTTGTGAAAAATTCCAACGCAACTTCATTTAGCGAACATGTGCAATAATAGTGCCAGTTCGGCCAGTTTTGCATCGAGTTTCATGCAGTAACAAAACGGTCCAAAATACCCCAAAACATGAGTGTTTGGTCTAATGAAGTGGATCAGGTGAGTTCATTGCGAAAAATTTTGACGCAACTTCGTTTAGCGAACTTGTGCGGTAATGGCACATGTTCGGCCAGTTTTGCAACGTCTTTTGTGTAGTAATAAAACGGTCAGAAACGTTCCAAAACATGAGGTTTTGGTTCGATGGAGTGGATTGGGTGCGCTCATTGTGAAAAATTTTGACACAACTTCGTTTAGCGAACTTGTGCGTTCATGGCACCGTTTCGGCCAGTTTTTCATCGACTTTCGTGCAGTAACGAAATGGTCCTAAATTCCCAAAACATGAGTTTTGGGTCCAATGGAGTGGATCAGGTGCGTTCGTTGTGAAAAATTGCTACACAACTTCATTTAGCAAACTTATGCATTAGTGTCGTCAGATCAGCCAGTTTTGCATCGACTTTTGTGCAGCAACGAAATGGTCCGAAATGCGCCAAAACATGAGTTTTGGGATAATTGGACTGGATCGGGTGCGTTTGTTGTGAAAATTCCAACGCAACTTCGTTTAGCGAACATGTGCAATAATAGTGCCAGTTCGGCCAGTTTTACATCGAGTTTCGTGCAGTAACAAAACGGTCCAAAATACCCCAAAACATGAGTGTTTGGTCTGATGGAGTGGATCAGGTGAGTTCATTGCGAAAAATTTTGACGCAACTTCGTTTAGCGAACTTGTGCGGTAATGGCACATGTTCGGTAAGTTTTGCAACGTCTTTTGTGTAGTAATAAAACGGTTAGAAACGTTCTAAAACATGAGGTTTTGGTCCGATGGAGTGGATCGGGTGCGCTCATTGTGAAAAATTTTGACGCAACTTTGTTTAGTGAACTTGTGCGTTCATGGCACCGTTTCGGCCAGTTTTTCATCAACTTTCGTGCAGTAACGAAACGGTTCTAAATTCCCAAAATATGAGTTTTGGGTCCAATGGAGTGGATCAGGTGCGTTCGTTGTGAAAAATTGCTACACAACTTCATTTAGCAAACTTATGCATTAGTGGCGTCAGACCGGCCAGTTTTGCATCGACTTTTGTGCAGTAAGGAAACGGTCTGAAATGCGCCAAAACATGAGTTTTGGGAACAATTGAGTGGATCGGGTGTGTTTGTTGTGAATAATTCCAACACAACTTCGTTTAGCGAACTAGTGCGTTAATTATGCCCGTTCGGCCAGTTTTGCATCGAGTTTCATGCAGTAACGAACGGTCAAAAATGCCCCAAAACATGAGTTTTGGATCCAATGGAGTGGATCAGTTGAGTTCATTGCGAAAAATTTCAACGCAGCTTCGTTTAGCGAACTTATGCATTAATGGCATCAGTTCGGCCAGTTTTGCATCAACTATCATGTAGTAACAAAATGGTCCGAAATGCACCAAAACATGAGTTTTTGGTCCAATGGAGTGGTTCGGGTGCGTTCATTGCGAAAAGTTCCAACGCAACTTCATTTAGAGAACCTATGCGTTAATGGTGCCAGTTCGGCCAGTTTTGCATGGATTTTCGTGCAGTAACGAAACGGTCCACAACGTCCCAAAACATGAGTTTTGCATCCAATTGAGTGGATCACGTGCGTTCGTTGCGAAAAATTTCGACGCAACTTTGTTTAGCGAACTTTGTGCATTAATGGCACATGTTCGGCTAGTTTTCCAATGACTTTCATGCAGTAACGTAACGGTCAGAAATGCCCCAAAACATAAGTTTTGGGTCCAATGGAGTGGATAGGGTGCACTCGTTGTGATGAAATCCAACGCAACTTTGTTTAGCGAACTTGTGCGTTAATGGCACATGTTCGGCAAGTTTTGCAACGACTTTAATGTAGTAACAAAACGGTCAGAAACGCCCCAAAACTTGTGTTTTGGGTCCAATGGAGTGGATCTGGTGCACTTGTTGTAAAAATGGCACCAGTTCGGCCAATTTTTCATCGACTGTTGTGCAGTAACAAAATTTTTCGAAGTGCTCAAAACATGAGTTTTGTCTCCAATGGAGTGGATTAGGTGCGTTCGTTGCGAAAAGTTTCTACGCAACTTCGTTTAGCGAACTTATGTGTTAATGGCGCTAGTTCGACCAGTTTTGCATTGATTATCGTGCAGTAACAAAATGGTCCGAAATGCACCAAAACATGAGTTTTTGGTCCAATGGAGTGGATCGGGTGCGTTCGTTGCGAAAAGTTCCAACGCAACTTCATTTAGCGAACCTGTGCATTAATGGTGCCAGTTCGGCTAGTTTTGCATTGAGTTTCGTGCAGTAACGAAACGGTCCTCAACATCCCAAAACATGAGTTTTGCGTCCAATTGAGTGGATCATGTGCGTTCATTGCGAAAATTTTTGACGCAACTTTGTTTAGCGAACTTGTGTGTTAAAGGCACCTGTTCGGCTAGTTTTGCATCGACTTCCGTGCAGTAACAAAACGGTCCGTAACGCCCCAAAACATGAGTTTTGGGTCCAATGTGATGAGGACATCAACTACAATACAAGAACATCTACATCAGCAGCACAAAGAAGCATTCCAGGCGCCACCTACACCACCAGGCGCACCTCCACTCCAGGCCTAGGCGCCATCACCTACACTTGGGCCAATTACTCGGGCCCGTGCGAGGGAATTGAACTACATCATGCTATTGAAGAACGAAGGTCCACAAGAATAGCAGTTGGCCCAACAGGAGGCCCAACCTTCGCAACCCTAGGCGGGAACGGTACCCGCGGTACTGTAGCGCGCCGCCCCTCCTGGCCGCCGCCAGGGGCTGCGTCCCCTATTTAGATAGACTCCTCTTTTATTTTCAGACTTGAGTTTTGTTTTACATCTAGCTTTAGCTACTCTTGAACACACGCAAATCAGCGCTGTCCTCGTGTATTGTAGAACTCCACCTTCGAGTGATATATAGATTGCTCGCCTCTTGTTCTTGTTCGTTCTTCGATTGCAAACAGGAATTGATCTTCGTGATCAGGCTGATCTTGCACCAACAAGGTCGGTAACCACAGGGAGTTGGTTCAGCGATTGCATTGGTGCTTCGGGTTCACTCGTCATAGTCGGATCGTGAGGGTCTACTTCCATCAAGTTGAGTTTATTCCCACTCACCGAAAGATCGAGCACTCCGGCTCTATCAAGTGGTATCAGGATTCTAGGTTGATCGGTGAGTTTATCTAGTGTTCTTTCCCTTCCTACAGTCCACAAAACCAAAAAAATATATTTGAGTCATTATGTTGATGACGTACCGCACGGCGAGCACGACCGCTGCGAGTTCCCTCTTCCTATTCCGTGTCACCGCCATAATCCTTCTGCAACTCCATGATTGTCGTGTTCAACGCATCGAGGCGTGACATGATGTCGTCGAGCGTGGTCTTAGTGGCCGTCTGAGCGTGGTCTAGCTGGTCGAACCGCTTGTTCAACGACGTGATCGTTGAGTCAAGCCGTTCATGCATCGTCTTCATGTCCGCGGCAAGTCCGTCAACCCGTGTCCACATAGTTCTACGATGAGCAGACCTTGTTTCTCCAGGCAATCGCTCCTCCAATCTTGCGCCGGTTCTACCTGTTGGTTACAGTTCACCCCTGTATGCTTGGTAAGAACGGATAAGAATTTGATAACAGCACTACTGTGAGCACCTTGTGAGCCGTTACACCCTTGTTGTTGTAGGCTTTGTTTTTGTGTTTGCGCTCACTATGGCAGGAGACGAAGGCACGACGGATGACCAGCTGCAGAACATGCGGACACGGGTTGACGGACTTGCCGCGGAGATGAAGACGATGCATGAACGGCTTGACTCGACGATCACGTCGTCGAACGAGCGGTTCGACCAGCTAGACCTCGCTCAGACAGCCACTAAGACCACGCTCGACGACATCGTGTCACGCCTTGATGCGTTGAACACGACGATCATGGAGTTGCAGAAGGATTATGGCAGTGACACGGAACAGGAAGAGGGAACTCGAAGCGGTCGTGCCCGCCGTGTGGTACGTCATCAACATAATGACTCTTTTGCCAAGATTAAATTTAAAATTCCATCTTTTAATGGCAAATATGATCCTGCTGCTTATCTTGATTGGGAACTAGAGGTCGACCAGAAATTTTCATGCCATGATATTCTTGCTAGTTCTCAAGTTAAAGCTTCTATTAGTGAATTTACTAATTTTGCTTTAATTTGGTGGTGTGAATATAAGCAAAAACATCCCCCTCCCACCAATTGGCCTCAATTAAAAGCTGCCTTGCGACACAGATTTGTTCCTTCATATTATGCACGAGATTTGCTTGAAAAAATGCAGTGCTTTCGACAAGGTCAACAATCTGTTGAGGACTACTATCAGGAGTTACAAAAAGGTATGATTCGTTGTGGTTTGTTTGAGATAGACGACGCTGCTATGGCACGTTTTCACGGTGGTTTGAATCGCGAAATTCAGGACATACTTGATTATAAGGAATATAATGATATGACCATATTGTTTGCCTATGCTTGCAAAGCTGAACGTGAAGTGCAGGGTCGTCGCTCGAAGACATATTCTAACTCTTTTGCCGGAAGAAGCCCGGCAACCAGCTCAGCGCCTGCCCTGCCTGCGCCATACACGACCAGCACTACGCCGCGCGAGCGGCCAGCCAAACCTGCAGCACCACCGTCCAAAGGCGCAGCTCCCGCCACAGGCCGTACACGGGATATTCAGTGTCATCATTGCTGAGGATTTGGATACGTGATTCGGGATTGTCCTAACAAGTGCACTTTGCTCATTCATGGCGATGGTGAGTACTCTTCCGCTAGTGATTCTGAGGAAACTCAATATGCTATGTTTGCCACTAACCATGCAGCTAAGGCGGAGGTACATGTCAATCCGGGCGACGCTGATAGGTATGAAAGTCTTGTTGCGTAGCGTGTTCTTAGTACACAGGTCATCTTGCCCGAGAAGAATCAGCGACACACTCTGTTCCATACAAAGGGCGTTGTGCAGGAGCGGTCGATTCGCATCATCATCGATAGCGGCAGCTGCAACAACTTGGCGAGTACTGTGCTGGTCGAGAAGTTGTCATTACCCACTCGTAAGTATCCGAATCCATATCACATTCAGTGGCTTAATGATGGTGGAAAAATTAGAGTAACACGGTCGGTGCGTGTCCCTTTTTCCATGGGTGCTTATTCTGATTTTGTCGATTGTGATGTTATTCCCATGGAAGCATGCTCTTTGTTACTTGGTAGACCTTGGCAATATGATACTGATAGCTTGCATCATGGTCGTTCGAATCATTATTCTTTCATGTTTAAGGGTCAGAAAATAATTATACATCCAATGACACCTGAACAAATTGTTAAAGATGATCTTGCTCGAGCTGATAGGAATACTAAACAACTTGAACCATCACCATCGACCTCTAATTCTGAAATCAAGTTGAATGCTCCTGTTTTACTTGCTACACGTGCTGATTTTGATGATCTCCGCGCTGCTCATTTGCCCTGCTATGCACTTGTATGCTCGTTTCACTTGATGATGCACCGTCTTTGGATATTCCCCCTGTGGTTGCTAACCTTTTACAGGAGTACGCTGATGTCTTTCCCAAAGACTTGCCACCGGGTCTTCCACCGCTCCATGGTATTGAGCATCAGATCGATCTCATCCCCGACGCACAGCTTTCGAACCGCGCACCATACCATACAAATCCGGATGAGATGAAGGAGATCCAGCGCCAGGTGCAGGCGTTGCTTGACAAGGGGTACATCCGTGAGTCTCTTAGCCCTTGCTCAGTTCCTGTGTTACTTGTTCCAAAGAAAGATGGATCATGGCGTATGTGTGTAGACTGTCGTGCTATTAATAATATCACCATTCGTTATCGATATCCTATACCACGCCTTGATGATATGCTAGATGAGCTTAGTGGTGCCATTATTTTCACTAAGATTGATTTGCGTAGTGGTTACCACCAGATTAGAATAAAACTGGGTGATGAATGGAAAACGGCCTTTAAAATGAAATTTGGGTTATATGAATGGTTGGTTATGCTGTTTGGATTGACTAACGCTCCCTGTACCTTTATGCGCTTAATGAATGAAGTTCTAAGGCCTTTCATAGGATTGTTCGTTGTTGTCTATTTTGATGATATCCTACTTTACAGCAAGTCTATGCAAGAACATTTAGAACATTTGCGTGCTGTTTTGGATGCGTTGCGTGCTGCTCACTTGTTTGGCAACATAGAAAAATGCATCTTTTGCACACAACTTGTCTCGTTTCTTGGATATGTTGTTACTCCACAGGGAGTTGAGGTGGACAGCAGCAAGATCGATGCCATTCAGGAATAGCCTACACCGACGACGGTCACACAGATTCGGAGCTTTCTTGGACTTGCAGGATTCTACCGCCGGTTCGTCCGTGATTTCAGCTCCATTGCAGCCCCTTTGCACGAGCTTACAAAATGAAGAAAGGTGCGCCATTTGCTTGGGGCGACTCGCAGGAGGTAGCGTTCAACACTTTGAAAGATAAGTTAACACATGCTCCCCTCTTGCAATTGCCTAATTTTAATAAAGTGTTTGAGCTTGAATGTGATGCTAGCGGTATTGGGCTAGGTGCTATTTTGTTACAAGAAGGAAAACCGGTTGCTTATTTTAGTGAGAAATTAAGCGGTGCTAGCCTGAGATATTCTACTTATGATAAGGAGCTTTATGCTTTAGTTCGCACTTTGCAAACATGGCAGCACTATCTTTGGCATCGCGAGTTTATAATCCATTCTGATCATGAGGCTTTGAAACATATTCATACCCAAACAAATCTGAACCGTCATCATGCTAATTGGGTAGAATTCATTGAGTCTTTCCCTTACATTATTAAACACAAGAATGGGAAGGAAAATGTCATTACTAATGCTTTGTCTCGTCGATATACCATGCTGTCCCAGTTAGATTTTAAAATCTTTGGCTTGCAAACTGTGAAAGATCAATATGTCGATGATGCTGATTTTAAAGATATCTTAGCTCATTGTATGAATGGCAAACCATGGGGCAAATTTCACATGCAGGATGGGTTCCTGTTTCGCGCTAACAAGCTGTGTGTTCCAGCAAGCTCGGTTCGTCTTTTGTTGTTACAGGAAGCACACGGAGGCGGTCTCATGGGACACTTTGGCATCTACAAGACGCATGAGGTGCTGGCCGCCCACTTCTTTTGGCCCCGGATGCGCCGTGATATCGAGTGCCTTGTTGCCCGCTGCACTACTTGTCAGAAAGCTAAGTCACGACTGAACAACCATGGTTTGTATATGCCTTTGCCTGTCCCTACTTCCCCTTGGCTTGATATTTCTATGGACTTTGTTTTGGGATTGCCTAGAACTAAGAAGGGGAGGGATAGCATTTTTGTGGTTGTTGATAGATTCTCCAAAATGGCTCATTTTATACCATGTCATAAGACTGATGATGCTAGCAGTGTTGCTGAATTGTTCTTTCAAGAGATTATTCGTTTGCATGGTATTCCGAATACAATAGTCTCTGATCGTGATGCTAAGTTTCTCAGTCATTTTTGGAGATCACTTTGGAATAAATTAGGAACTAAATTGTTCTTTAGCACAACTTGTCACCCTCAGACTGATGGACAAACTGAGGTGGTTAATAGAACTTTGTCAACCATGCTTAGGGCTGTTTTAGACAAAAATTTAAAATGTTGGGAAGATTGCCTGCCTCATGTTGAGTTTGCTTATAATCATGCAACATATTCTTCTACAAAGATGTGCCCTTTTCAGATTGTTTATGGTTATATTCCTCGGGCGCCTATTGATTTGTTTTCGCTTGATGCTGCGGATGCCCCACACATAGATGCTGTTGCCCATGTTGAACACATGATTAATTTGCATGAACAGACTCAACAAAACATTGCTGCTACTAATGCTAAATATCAGGTTGCTGGTAGTAAAGGTAGAAAACTTATTACTTTTGAACCTGGTGATATGGTTTGGTTGCATTTGAGAAAGGATCGTTTTCCTACTTTGCGCCGTTCTAAGTTGATGCCTCGTGCTGCTGGTCCTTTCAAGGTACTAACCAAGATTAATGATAATGCTTATATCCTTGACCTGCCTGCGGAGTTTGGTATTTCCACTAGTTTTAATGTAGCAGATTTGAAACTGTACGCGGGAGAAGATGAGGAGTTGCCGTCGAGGGCGACTTCGGTTCAAGAAGGGGAGGATGATGAGGACATCAACTACAATACAAGAACATCTACATCAGCAGCACCAGAAGCATTCCAGGCGCCACCTACACCACCAGGCGCACCTCCACTCCAGGCCCAGGCACCATCCCATACACTTGGGCCAATTACTCGGGCCCGTGCGAGGGAATTGAACTACATCATGCTATTGAAGAACGAAGGTCCAGAAGAATAGCAGTTGGCCCAACAGGAGGCCCAACCTTCGCAACCCTAGGCGTGAACAGTACCACGGGTACTGTAGCGCGCCGCCCCTTCTAGCCGCCGCCAAGGGCTGCGTCCCCTATTTAGATAGACTCCTCTTTTATCTTCAGACTTAAGTTTTGTTTTACATCTAGCTTTTGATGAGGACATCACTAGCATGGATACGACCATATTAGTGCCTTCTTGTCCAAAGGTGAATCAACTCCATATCAAGATTAAATTTGATACATTTGAACAATTAATGCTGCACGATGATTTCTGTGCATTCTCGTTTTCAGAATTACTTGACTGGATAAAGCCGTGTGTGGAAATTACATGGAAAACATGGAGGACCAAAGAAATAGATTGGGGACCAAGCCCAAGTCTTCCCAATGTTCTCCACCAGGCCACCACGTCACTTTTGGTGCAAGGAAAGGAAGAGTCCAAATCCAACACGTTTTAGATATTGGATTCGGACTGCAGGACAGAACCCAATATCCAAAACGTGTTGGATTTGGACTCTTCCTTTCCTTGCACCAAAAGTGACGTGGTGGCCTGGTGGAGAACATTGGGAAGACTTGGTCTTGGTCCCTAATCTATTTCTTTGGTCCTCCATATTTTCCATGTAATTTCCACATACGGCTTTATCCAGTCAAGTAATTCTGAAAACGAGAATGCACAGAAATCATCGTGCAGCATTAATTGTTCAAATGTATCAAATTTAATCTTGATATGGAGTTGATTCACCTTTGGACAAGAAGGCACTAATATGGTCGTATCCATGCTAGTGATATCCTCATCAGCTTTAGCTACTCTTGAACACGCGCAAATCAGCGCTATCCTCGTGTATTGCAGAACTCCACCTTCGAGTGATATATAGATTGCTCGCCTCTTGTTCTTGTTCATTCTTCGATTGCAAACAGGAATTGATCTTCGTGATCAGGCTGATCTTGCACCAACAAGGTCGGTAACCACAGGGAGTTGATTCAGCGATTGCATTAGCGCTTCGGGTTCGCTCGTCGTAGTCGGATCGTGAGGGTCTACTTCCATCTAGTCGAATTTATTCCCACTCACCGAAAGATCGGGCACTCCAGCTCTATCACAATGGAGTGGATCAGGTGAGTTCATTGCGAACTTGTGCGTTAATGGCACCTGTTCGGCCCATTTTGCATCGACTTTTGTGCAGTAACGAAACGGTCCAAAATGCCCCAAAATATGAGTTTTGGGTCGAATGGATTGGATCAGTTGCGTTCGTTGCGAAAAATCCCAACGCAACTTCAACTAGCGAACTTGTGCGTTAATTCAGCAAGTTTTGCAACGACTTTCGTGCAGTAGCGAAATGGTCCGAAACATACTAAAACATTAGTTTTTGGTCGAATGGAGTGGATCAGGTGCGCTCATTGTGAAAAATTCCGATGCAACTTCGTTTAGCGAACTTGAGCGTTAATGGCACATGTTTGGCCAGTGTTGCAACGACTTTCGTGCAGTAACGAAACGGTTAGAAATGCCCCAAAACATGAGTTTTGGGTCCAATGGAGTTGATCGGGAGCGATCGTTGTGAAAAATTCCGACGCAATTTCGTTTAGCGAACTTGTTCGGCAAGTTTTGCAACATCTTTCGTGCAGTAACAAAACGGTCAGAAACATCCCAAAACTGGAGTGGATCGGGTGCGCTCGTTGTGAAAAATTTTGACGCAACGTCATTTAGCGAACTTGTGCGTTAGTGGCACCAGTTCGGCCAGTTTTTTATCAACTTTCGTGCAGTAACCAAATGGTTCAAAATGCCCAAAACATGAGTTTTGGGTCCAATGTAGTGGATCAGGTGTGTTCGTTGTGAAAATTTCCTACACAACTTCGTGTAGCAAACTTATGCGTTAATGGCGCCAGTTCGACCTTTGTGCAGTATCGAAACGGTCCGAAACGTACCAA
Organism: Panicum hallii; assembly: GCF_002211085.1. Lineage (NCBI taxonomy): Eukaryota > Viridiplantae > Streptophyta > Magnoliopsida > Poales > Poaceae > Panicum > Panicum hallii. The sequence goes on from NC_038042.1 coordinate 40,207,329, forward strand.
AACATGAGTTTTGGGAAAATTGGAGTGGATCGGGTGCGTTGGTTGCGAAAATTCCAACGCAACTTCGTTTAGCAAACTTGTGCGTTAATTGTGCCAGTTCGGCCAGTTTTGCATCGTGTTTCATGCAGTAACAAAACAGTCCAAATTGCCCCAAAATATGACTTTTGGGTCCAATGGAGTGGATGAGGTGAGTTCATTGCAAAAAATTTCGGCGCAACTTCGCTTAGCGAACTTGTGCGTTAATGGCACATGTTCGGCCAGTTTTGCAACGACTTTCATGCAGTAACGAAACGGTCAGAAACGCACCAAACATGAGTTTTGGGTCCAATGGAGTGGATCGGGTGCGCTCATTGTGAAAAATTCCGACGCAACATCGTTTAGCGAACTTGTGCTTAAATTGCACCAGCTCGGCCAGTTTTGCATCGACTTTTGTGTAGCAACGAAACGGTCCGAAATGCGCAAAAACATGAGTTTTGGGAACAATGGACCGGATCAGGTGCATTTGTTGTGAAAAATTCCAACGCAACTTCGTTTAGCAAACATGTGCGTTAATGGTTCCAGTTCGGCCAGTTTTGCATCGAGTTTCGTGCAGTAACAAAATGGTCCAAAATACCCCAAAACATGAGTGTTTGGTCCAATGGAGTGGATCAGGTGAGTTCATTGCCAAAAATTTCGACGCAACGTCGTTTAGCGAACTTGTGCGGTAATGGCACATGTTCGGCAAGTTTTGCAATGTCTTTTATGTAGTAATAAAATGGTCAGAAACATTCCAAAACATGAGGTTTTGGTCCGATGGAGTGGACCGAGTCCGCTCATTGTGAAAATTTTTGATGGAACTTCGTTTAGCAAACTTGTGCGTTCATGGAACCCTTTCGGCCAGTTTTTCATCGACTTTCGTGCAGTAACGAAACGGTCCCAAATTCCCAAAACATGAGTTTTGGGTCCAATGGAGTGGATCAGGTGCGTTCGTTGTGAAAAATTGCTACACAACTTCATTTAGCAAACTTATGCATTAGTGGCGCCAGATCGGCCAGTTTTGCATCGACTTTTTGTGCAGTAACGAAACAGTCTGAAACGCGCCAAAATATGAGTTTTGGGAACAATTAAGTGGATCGGATGCGTTTGTTGCGAATAATTCCAACGCAACTTCGTTTAGCGAACTTGTGCGTTAATTATGCCCGTTCGGCAAGTTTTGCATCAAGTTTCGTGCAGTAACGAAACGGTCCAAAATGTCCCAAAACATGAGTTTTGGGTCCAATAGAGTGGATCAGTTGAGTTCATTGCGAAAAATTTCATCGCAACTTCGCTTAGCGAATTTGTGCATTAATGGCACATGTTCGGCTAGTTTTGCAACGACTTTCATGCAGTAATCAAACGGTCAGAAACACCCCAAAACATGAGTTTTGGGTCCAATGGAGTGGGTAGGGTGCACTCATTGTGAAGAAATCCAACGCAATTTCGTTTAGCGAACTTGTGCGTTAATGGCACATGTTCGGCAAGTTTTGCAACGATTTTCGTGTAGTAACAAAACGGTCAGAAACCCCCCAAAATATGAGTTTTGGGTCCAATGGAGTGGATCTGGTGCGCTTGTTGTAAAAATGGCACCAGTTCGGCCAGTTTTTCATTGACTGTTGTGCAGTAACGAAATTTTTTGAAGTGCTCAAAATATGAGTTTTGGGTCCAATGGAGTGGATCTGGTGCGCTTGTTGTAAAAATGGCACCAGTTCGGCCAGTTTTTCATTGATTGTTGTGCAGTAACGAAATTTGAAGTGCTCAAAATATGAGTTTTGGGTCCAATGGAGTGGATTAGGTGCGTTCGTTGTGAAAAATTTCTGCGCAACTTCATTTAGCAAACTTATGAGTTAATGGCGCCAGTTCGGCCAGTTTTGCATCGACTATCGTGCAGTAACAAAACGGTCCAAAATGCATCAAAACATGAGTTTTTGGTCCAATGGAGTGGATCGGGTGCGTTCGTTGCGAAAAGTTCCAACACAACTTCATTTAGCGAACCTGTGCGTTAATGGTGCCAGTTCGGCCAGTTTTGCATTGAGTTTCGTGCAGTAACGAAATGGTCCGCAACGTCCCAAAACATGAGTTTTGCGTCCAATTGAGTGGATCACGTGCGTTCGTTGCGAAAAATTTCGACGCAACTTTGTTTAGCGAACTTGTGTGTTAAAGGCACCTATTCGGCTCGTTTTGCATCGACTTCCGTGCAGTAACAAAACGGTCCGTAACGCCCCAAAACATGAGTTTTGGGTCCAATGGAGTGGATCAGGTGAGTTCATTGCGAACTTGTGCGTTAATGGCACCTGTTCGGCCAGTTTTGCATCGACTTTTGTGCAGTAACGAAACGGTCCAAAACGCCCCAAAACATGAGTTTTGGGTCGAATGGATTGGATCAGTTGCGTTCGTTTCGAAAAATCCCAACGCAACTTCAACTAGCGAACTTGTGCGTTAATGGCACATGTTCGGCAAGTTTTGCAACGACTTTCGTGCAGTAGCGAAACGGACTGAAACATCCTAAACATGAGTTTTTGGTCGAATGGAGTGATCGGGTCCCCTCGTTGTGAAAAATTCCGACGCAACTTCGTTTAGCGAACTTGAGCATTAGTGGCACATGCTCGGCCAGTGTTACAACGACTTTCGTGCAGCAACGAAATGGTTAGAAATGCCCCAAAACATGAGTTTTGGGTCCAATGGAGTTGATCGGGTGCGATCGTTGTGAAAAATTCCGACGCAATTTCTTTTAGCGAACTTGTTCGGCAAGTTTTGCAACATCTTTCGTGTAGTAACAAAATGGTCAGAAACGTCCCAAAACATGAGTTTTTGGTCCAATGGAGTGGATCGGGTACGCTCGTTGTGAAAAATTTTGACGCAACGTCGTTTAGCGAACTTGTGCGTTAATGGCACCAGTTCGGCCAGTTTTTTATCGACTTTCGCGCAGTAACGAAATGGTCCAAAATGCCCAAAACATGAGTTTTGGGTCTAATGGAGTGGATTAGGTGTGTTCGTTGTGAAAATTTCCTACACAACTTCGTCTAGCAAACTTATGCATTAATGGCGCCAGTTCGGCCAGTTTTGCATCGACCTTTGTGCAGTATCGAAACGGTCCGAAACATACCAAAACATGAGTTTTGGGTCCAATGGAGTGGATCGGGTGCGCTCGTTGTGAAAAATTCCGATGCAACTTCATTTACCGAACTTGTGCTTAAATGGCATCAGTTCGGCCAGTTTTGCATCGACTTTTGTGCAGCAACGAAACGGTCCGAAATGCGCCAAAATATGAGTTTTGGGAACAATGGACTGGATCAGGTGCGTTTGTTGTGAAAAATTCCAACGCAACTTCATTTAGCGAACATGTGCGTTAATGGTTCCAGTTCGGTCAGTTTTGCATCGAGTTTCGTGCAGTAACAAAACGGTCCAAAATGCCCCAAAACATGAGTGTTTGGTCCAATGGAGTGGATCAGGTGAGTTCATTGCCAAAAATTTTGACGCAACATCGTTTAGCGAACTTGTGCGGTAGTGGCACATGTTCAGCAAGTTTTGCAGCGTCTTTTTTGTAGTAATAAAATGGTCAGAAACATTCCAAAACATGAGGTTTTGGTCCGATGAAGTGGATCGGGTGCGCTCATTGTGAAAAATTTTGACGCAACTTCGTTTAGCGAACTTGTGCGTTCATGGCACCCTTTCGGCCAGTTTTTCATCGACTTTCGTGCAGTAATGAAACGGTCCTAAATTTCCAAAACATGAGTTTTGGGTCCAATGGAGTGGATCAGGTGCGTTCGTTGTGAAAAATTCCTACACAACTTCGTTTAGCAAACTTATGCGTTAATGATGCCAGTTCGGTAAGTTTTGCATCGACTTTTGTGTAGTAACGAAACGGTCTGAAACATGCCAAAAGATGAGTTTTGGGAAAAATGGAGTGGATCAGGTGCGTTTATTACGAAAAATTCCAACACAACATCATTTAGCAAACTTGGGCGTTAATTGTGCCAGTTCGGTCAGTTTTGCATCGAGTATCGTGCAGTAACGAAATGGTCCAAAACGCCCCAAAACATGAGTTTTGGATCCAACGGAGAGGACCGGTGAGTTCATTGTGAAAAATTTCAACGCAATTTCGCTTAGCGAACTTGTGCGTTAATGGCAACTGTTCGGCAAGTTTTGCAATGACTTTCGTGCAGTAACGATGATGAGGACATCAACTACAATACAAGCACATCTACACCAGCAGCACCAGAAGCACCCCAGGCGCCTCCACTCCAGGTCCAGGCGCCATCCTCACCAGGCGCGCCTCCACTCCAGGCCCAGGAGCCATCCCCTCCACCTGGGCCAATTACTCGGGCCCGTGCGAGGGAATTGAACTACATCATGCTATTGTAGAACGAGGGCCCAGAAGAGTAGCAGTCGGCCCAACAGGAGGCCCAACCCTCGCAACCCTAGGCGTGAACAGTACCGCGGTACTGTAGCGCGCCGCCCCTCCTGGCCGCCAGGGGCTGTGCCCCCTATTTAAATAGACTCCTCTTTTATTTTCGGACTTGAGTTTTGTTTTACATTTAGCTTTAGCTACTCTCGAACATGCGCAAATACGCGCTGTCCTCGTGTGATTCAGAACTCCACCTTCGAGTGATATTGTGATTGCTCGCATCTTTTTCTTGTTCGTTCTTCGATTGCATACAGGAAACGATCTTCGTGATCAGGCTGATCTAGCATCAACAATGTCGGTAACCACAGGGAGTTGGTTCAGCGATTGCATTGGCGCTTCGGGCTCGCTCGTCGTAGTCGGATCGTGAGGGTCATCTTCCACCAGATCGAAATTATCAAACAAAACGGTCCGTAACGACCCAAAACATGAGTTTTGGTACTGGAGTGGATCATATGCGCTCGTTGTGAAAAATTCGGACGCAACTTTGTTTAGCAAACTTGTGCGTCAATGACGCTAGTTCGGCCAGGTTTACATCGACTTTCATGCAGTAACGAAACGGTCCGGAACGCCCCCAAAACATGAGTTTTTGGTCGAATGGAGTGGATCGGGTGCGTTTGTTGTGAAAAATCCTGATGCAACTTCGTTTAGCGTACTTGTGCGGTAATGACACATGTTCGACAACTTTTGCAACATCTTTCGGTCAGTAACGAAACGGTCCGAAATGCCCAAAACATGAGTTTTTTTCCAATGGACTGGATCGGGTGCGCTCGTTGTGAAAAATTTTGACGTAACTTCATTTAGCGAACTAGTGCGTTAATGGCACCAGTTCGGCTAGTTTTGCATCAACTTTCGTTCAGTAACAAAATGGTCCGAAACGCCCCAAATATAAGTTTTGGGTCCAATGGAGTGGATCAGGTGCGTTCATTGCGACAAATTCCAACGCAACTTTGTTTAGCGAACTTATGCGTTAATGGCGCGAGTTCAGCCAGTTTTGCATCGACTTTCAGCAATAACGAAACGGTCTGGAACGCGCCAAAACATGAGTTTTGGGAACAATGCAGTGGATCGGGTGCGTTTGTTGCGAAAAATTCCAACGCAACTTTGTTAAGCGAACTTATGCGTTAATTGTGCCAGTTCGGCCAATTTTGCATCGAGTTTCATGCAGTAATGAAACGGTCCAAAACGCTCCAAAACATGAGTTTTGGGTCCAATGTAGTGGATCAGGTGAGTTCACTGCGAAAAATTTCGATGCAACTTCGCTTAACGAACTTGTGCGTTAATGGCACATGTTTGGCTAGTTTTGCAACGACTTTCATGTAGAAAACGAAACGGTCAAAAATGCCCCAAAACATGATTTTTGGGTCCAATGGAGTGGATCTGGTGCGCTCGTTGTGAAAAAATCCGACGCAACTTCGTTTGGCGAACTTGTGCGTTAATGGCACATGTTCGGCAAGTTTTCCAACGACTTTGGTGCAGTAACAAAACAGTCAGAAACGCCCCAAAACATGAGTTTTCGATCCAATAGAGTGGATCAGGTGCGTTCGCTGCGGAAAATTCCAACGCAACTTCGTTTAGAGAACTTGAGCGTTAATGGTGCTAGTTCGGCCAGTTTTGCATCGACTTTCGTAAAGTAACGAAACGGTCTGAAACGCCTCAAAACATGAGTTTTGGGTCCAATCGAGTGGATCAAGTGATGTGAACCCGTTAGGGTTTGTTCCTGATCTTTCGATGAAAGGCATGGAATAACTCGATTGATGGAGGAGACGACGTTCACGGCCCGACTACAGCCTTCCAAGGATGCTGCGCCTTAGCAACCTTTACACCACCTCCTTTGGTTGCCGCGATCTTGTGGAGCGCGACACCCGGCCACTAGGGCACTCGTCCTGCAAGCAATCGAAGAACTAGCAAGAACAATTAGAACAAGTACTGAAATTACGAGATGTAATTGAAGGTCTCAAACCGAATCTCAATATTGATGGGGCTCCGAAAACAAGTGGACGGGCGGCTGGATCAGCACGCGCGTCTACAAGGAAGTAGCAAAAGCTAAACTTGCATCTAACAAAACCCGAGTGTTCTTGACAGCGGCTACAGATTATAAAGAAGTGGGAGAACGACCACAAGGGTGCTAGGGTCGTGTTCCAACCCTAGGACGCATCCGTCTTGGACTCAACTTGATACACGACCCGTTGGGTCAAATTAGGGTGACGCAGCACCGTGGCTGAAAAGGACTCTGTAGTAAATCTAGGATTGACTCCAAACAGATATGGAGGTGATTTCAGATCTGTTGGAAAGTAGATTTGATATGCTTTCCAGAAAGTACACGACCGACCAGAACAGAGTCCGGATGAAGTCGTGGCAGCCGTCACAATTCATGTCTGTCCTGCAGTCCGAATCCAGCCTGCGCGATGCCTCTTCCCTTTTGATCCAATCCATTGTTCCAGAGTAAAACAAGAGTGCACGTACCTGAGCTTAAGAGTGAACTTACTTGATGGGTAAGCCGACGAGCACGAGCGCGAGTAATAGGACCAAGAGGTGTTGTTGAAGTAGATACTGGTGTAGGTGTGGATGTATCGTTAGTGGCGATGTCCTCATCATCCTCCCCTTCTTGCATTTGAGTCGTCCTCGACACAAGCTCATCGTCCTCTTCCAAATATGGCTTCAAATCTGCAATGTTAAATGTGGGACTAACCCCAAAATCCACAGGCAGGACTAGCTTATATGCATTATCATTATTTCGTTCTAGCACTTTAAACGGTCCAATCCACAGGCAGGTCCATCAGCCTGAGGCATCAATTTAGATTTTCTCAAAGCAGGAAACCTATCCTTTCTCAAGTGCAACCAAACCAATTCACCAGGTTCAAAAATCAATTGCTTTCTACCTTTATCACCAGAAGGCTTATACTTAGAATTCATGCGCTTGATGTTTTTTTTAGTCGTTTCATGCAGTTTTAACATCAGTTCAGCACATTGCTTAGCATCAAAGTTGAATTTTTCAGAAGTGGGCAAAGGCATTAAATCAATAGTAGCACGAGGAATCAAGCCATAAACAATCTCAAAAGGCACATCTTTGTGGTAGAATGCATGGAACGATTATAAGCAAACTCAACATGAGGCAAATATTCTTCCCACAACTTAATATTCTTCTTTAAAACAGCCCTTAACATGGTAGACAAGGTTCGATTAACAACTTCAGTTTGACCATCAGTTTGGGGATGACAAGTGGTAGAAAATAGAAGCTTAGTTCCTAATTATGCCCATAAAGTTCTCCAAAAGTGGCTAAGAAATTTGGCATCACGATCAGAAATAATTGTGTTTGAATCACCATGCAAACGAACAATTTCTCGAAAGAACAAATCAGCAACATGTGTAGCATCATCAGTTTTATGACATGGAATAAAGTGTGCCATCTTGGAAAATCTATCCACAACCACAAAAACGCTATCACGTCCCTTCCTAGTTCTAGGCAATCCCAACACGAAATCCATAGAAATATCCTCCCAAGGAGCACTAGGAACTGGTAAAGGCATATACAAACCATGCGGATTTAAACGTGACTTAGCTTTTTGACATGTAGTGCAGCGTGCAACAAATCGCTCCACATCTCTTCTCATTTTTGGCCAAAAGAAATGACCAGCAAGTACATCCTCTGTCTTCTTTGCTCCAAAATGCCCCATCAAGCCACCTCCATGCGCTTCCTGTAACAACAACAAACGAACGGAGCTAGCTGGAATGCATAGCTTGTTAGCTCGAAACACAAACCCATCATTGACGATGAATTTGTTCCATGCTTTTCCATCCTTACAATGCAGCAAAACATCCTTAAAATCAGCATCATCCACATATTGTGTTTTAATTGTGTCCAAACCAAAAATCTTGCAATCAAGTTGTGTCAACAAAGTATATCGCCTAGACAAAGCATCAGCAATGACGTTCTCTTTCCCTTTCTTGTGTTTGATGACATAAGGAAAAGATTCAATAAATTCAACCCACTTAGCATGTCGACGGTTCAGTTTTCCTTGACTACGAATATGTTTCAAAGATTCATGATCAGAATGGATAACAAACTCTTTCGGCCACAAATAATGCTACCATATTTCTAATGTGCGCACAAGAGCATACAATTCCTTGTCATAAGTAGAATAATTCAGAACAGGTCCACTCAATTTCTCACTAAAATATGCAACAGGTTTACCATCTTGTAACAAAACACCACCCAAATCAATTCCACTAGCATCACATTCAGGCTCAAAGGTCTTATTAAAATCAGGAAGTTGGAGGAGAGGTGCATGTGTCAACTTATCTTTCAACATGGTGAACGCATTCTCTTGTGTGGTGCCCCAAGAAAAGGGCACCCCCTTGTTCGTAAGCGCATTCAACAGTGCCGCAATGGTGCTGAAATCCTTCATGAAGCGACGATAGAACCCAGCAAGTCCTAGAAAACTCCATACCTGTGTGATGGTCTTTGGTACAGGCCATCCCTGAATAGCTTCCACCTTGGCTTGATCAACTTCAATTCCCTGTGGAGTGACAACATAGCCAAGAAAAGATACTCGATCTGTGCAAAAGACGCACTTCTCAAGGTTACCAAATAAACGTGCATCACGTAAAGCAGTAAAAACAGCACGTAGATGATCAAGATGTGCCTCCATGGATTTGCTGTAAATCAATATATCATCAAAGTAGACCACAACAAATTTGCCAATGAAAGCACGCAGAACCTCGTTCATTAATCGCATGAAGGTGCTAGATGCATTAGTTAACCCAAAAGGCATGACTAACCACTCATATAACCCGAACTTAGTTTTGAAAGCAATTTTCCATTCATCTCCCAATTTCATGCGAATCTGGTGGTACCCACTACGCAAATCAACTTTGGTAAAAACAACAGCACCACTCAATTCATCAAGCATATCATCAAAATCACTAGCAGAGGAATACGCACCATCATCTTTGACCACCAAAACGCGCTTGGTAGGACAGTCACGCTGCACGTGCCCAAAACCCTTGCACCGATGACACTGGACATCTCGTGTTCTACCCGTGGATGCAACCGAGGAAGCACTAGCGGCTGGCTTCTGGACAGTCTTGGTTGCTGAAGTGGTGGGAGGAGCACGTGGCTTGTCGCTGGATGGAGAAGATGCTGCTGTACGACTCGGTGAAGGAGCTGGTATAGGTGCACGTCCGCCCATAGAAGTAGTCGTGCGTGGCTGCCATGATGTAGATTTACCTGCAGAAACATTGGACCTAGCACTAGCACGTTGTCCCTGTACCTCCCTTTCAGCTTTACAAGAAAGATGGAACAAACGGGTTACGTTAGTATAATCTTTATACGCAAGAATGTCCTGAATTTCTCTATTTAACCCGCCCAAAAATCTAGCCATAGCAGGTTCCTCACCCTCCACTAAATTACAACGTAGCATACCCATTTGCAATTCCTAATAATATTCTTCTACACTTCTAGTGCCCTGCCTCAATTGTTGTAACTTATGTAACAGATCACGTGCATAGTAAGAAGGAACGAATCTAGCTCGCATGACCCGTTTCAAAGCATCCCAAGTTTGTGGCATGTCATCAGCATTTTTCTTGCCATGTTCTATCCACCAAACAGAAGCAAAATCAGTGAACTCACTAGTAGCAGCCCTAACACGTGCATTCTCAGGAAAATCATGGCATGCAAACTTTTGATCAACAGCAACTTCCCAAGTAATGTATGCATCAGGGTCATATGTACCATCAAAAGGAGGTATCTTAAATTTAATCTTGCTGAAAGCATCATCATTGTTGCGTACCTCACGGTGGCGAAAACCACCCATACCTCTACGATTAGTGCGTAGCCGGCGGCGATGGCGAGCGTCTTGTTCATCCTGTTCAGTATCAGCAATATATTCATCCGCCCAATCATCACGCTGTTCATTGGTCTTCGCATGGAGCTCATCAAAACGCCACAAAAGAGCAGCGAGACTCTTGTCAATATTGCCGACCGCTGTCTCCAGGCCCGTAAGCTTGGTGTTGGTGGCAATCTACGTAGCCTCCAATTGTCCAATCTTGTCATTCATCACCTGCATATCATTATCAAGTCCCTCTGTGTGCCGCTGCACTTGCCTTTCAAAATGTTGTATGATGCCCTTGGTACGTGGAGACTGATGCAAGCTATGATCCTCCTCCTCAGAGCCTGCCATGGTGAGAAACACAAGGACAGCAAGAAAAACAAGTGAAGTAGTAAAATCCCTACAACTAATAGGGTGTAGTTACTGCAAGGCGCTCACTCTCAACCTGTTCCACAAGTTCTTACCAATTCTTACCTTGCTGCTAGGAGGGGACGGCAACCAACAAGTCTGCAACCGTGGAATGAAGTGTATCAGTGCTGCAGCAACAAGACCTGTGGAGCTGTAGTCGGATATGTGGAGTTGTAGGTGGGCTGGAACAAGGAAGTACTAGCACCACGTTAATCCCAAAAAGCAAGCTGAATAATCGTTCAACGGTGGCATTGTGCTGGTCCTAGTCTAGACCGTGCTAGAGACGCGAGTCTGGACACAAAGCAAGTCACAAAGCACCACTCCGAACAGAAGGGAAAAACAAACGCAATGAATTAGCCCCTACTTTTTTTTCTTTTCTTTTTTTTAACACTGATCCTTTTTTTCTTTTTTTTCTTTTTTTTTCAGGGGAACCTCAAAAACAGATTCTATGAACAAAGGAATACAAGTGAGCACGTCACCACACACACTTTTGCCAAAAAGAGTAGGGGTATACAGGTAATTAAATATATGTGGGAAGTGTTATAGCCTCTAATGCACAGTTCGGACTCAGATTCAACCAGCACCGAATTCAACTCAGACTTAATAACAAAGAGGCACCGATTCCAACTCGGACTTGATAACAAAGAGACACTCAGATTCGGAAACCGCAAGATGAATAGGTTACCCGAATTCAAGTCGCTCTCGGCCAACACGCGCTTAACCGATTCCAAGTCGAACTTCACAGCCAAAGTGTATTCTGATTCGGCCAAAACAGTGATGAAAAGGCAGCGTACATGACCAAACATGATAAGAACTCGAAACTCTAAAGGACTATAACTAAGACCAGCAACTCGACACAACCGATGCAGCCGAAAACTCAACAAGCCCTAACTAAGCAGTACTAGTAAAGGCTCAAAAGGGTCTATAGGATTGCGGTGGGAAAAAAATTTCTACTATTTTTGGCTTTTTCTGGACTGTAGGAAAATAAAAATAGTGAAGGATTGGAAGTCTCTCACCGAACAACCTCGCTCTGATACCAACTGATGTGAACCTATTAGGGTTTGTTCCTGATCTTTCGATGAGAGGCGTGGAATAACTCGATTGATGGAGGAGACGACGTTCACGGTCCGATTACAGCCTTCCAAGGATGCTGCGCCTTAGCAACCAATACACCACCTCCTTTGGTTGCCGCGATCTTGTGGAACGCGACACTCGGCCACTAGGGCACTCGTCCTGCAAGCAATCGAAGAACTAGCAAGAACAAATAGAACAAGTACTGAAATTACAAGATGTAATTGAAGGTCTCAAACCGAATCTCAATATTGATGGGGTTCCGAAAATAAGTGAATGGGCGGCTGGATCAGCACGCGCGTCTATAAGGAAGTAGCAAATGCTAAACTTGCATCTAACAAAACTCGAGTATTCTTGACGGCGGCTAAAGGTTATAAAGAAGTAGGAGAATGACCACAAGGGTGCTGGGGTCGTGTTCCAACCCTAGGACGCATCCGTCTTGGACTCAACTTGATACACGGCCCGTTGGGCCAAATTAGGGTGACGCAGCACCGTGGCTGAAAAGAACTCTGTAGTAAATCAAGGATTGCGGTTGACTCAGAATAGATATGGAGGTGATTCCAGATCTGTTGGAAAGTAAATTTGATAAGCTTTCCAGAAAGTACACGACCGACCAAAACGGAGTCCGGATGAAGTCGTGGCCGTCGTCACAAGTCGTGTCTGTCCTGCAGTCCGAATCCAGCCTGCGCGATGTCTCTTCCCTTTTGATCCAATCCATTGTTCCTGAGTAAAACAAGAGTGCACGTGTCTCCATTCTCTAAATATGATAAACCTGAGCTTAAGAGTGAACTTACTTGATGGGTAAGCCAACGAGCACGAGCGCGAGTAATAGGACCAAGAGGTGTTGTTGAAGTAGATACTGGTGTAGGTGTGGATGTATCGTTAGTGGCGATTTCCTCATCAACAAGTGCGTTCGTTGCAAAAAACTTTAACGCAACTTCGTTTAGCGAACTTGTGCGTTAATGGCACCTATTCGGCTAGTTTTGCATTGACTTTCGAACGAAACAGTCCGAAACGCCCCAAAACATGAATTTTGGGTCGAATGGATTGGATCAGGTGCGTTCGTTGTGAAAAATTCTGATGTTACTTCGTTTAGCGAACTTGTGTGGTAATGGCACATGTTCGGCAAGTTTTGCAACGACTTTCGTGCAGTAACAAAACGGTCAGAAATGCCCCAAAACATTAGTTTTTGGTCCAATGGAGTGGATCGGGTGCGCTCGTTGTGAAAAATTCTAACGTAACTTCGTTTACTGAACTTGCTCGTTAATGGCACCAGTTCGGCCAGTTTTTCATCAACTTTTGTGCAGTAACAAAACGGTCCGAAATACCCAAAATTTGGGTCCAATGGAGTGGATCAGGTGCGTTCGTTGCGAAAAATTCCAACGCAACTTCAATTAGCGAACTTGTGCGTTAATGGCACATGTTCAGCAAGTTTTGCATCGAATTTTGTGCAGTAACCAAACAGTCTGAAATGCGTCAAAACATCAGTTTTGGGTCCAATGGAGTGGATCGGTTGTGTTTGTTGCGAAAAGATCCGATGCAACTTTGTTTAGCATACTTGTGCGTCAATGGTGCCAGTTCGGTCAGTTTTGCAACAACTTTCGTGCAGTAATGAAATGATCCAAAACACCCCAAAACATGAGTTTTGGGACCAAGATCGGGTGCGCTCGTCGCGAAAAGTTTCGACGCAACTTCGGTAGCAAACTTGGGTGTTAATGGCGCCAGTTCGGCTAGTTTTGCATCGACTTTTGTGCAGTAACGAAACGGTCTGAAACGCGCCAAAACATCAGTTTTGGGTCCTATGGAGTGGATCGGGTGCGTTCATTGCATAAAATTTTGACGCAACTTTGCTTAGTGAACTTGTGCGTTAATGGCACATGCTCATCTAGTTTTGAACGACTTTCATGCAGTAAAAAAAAGGTCAGAAACACCCCAAAATATAAGTTTTGGGTCCAATGGAGTAGATCGGGTGCACTCATTGTGAAAAAAATTCGACGCAACTTCGTTTAGCAAACTTATGCGTTAATGGCACATGTTCGGTAAGTATTCCAATGACTTTCATGCAGTAACAAAACGGTTAGAAATGCCCCAAAACATGAGTTTTGGGTCCAATGGAGTGGATTGGGTGCGCTCGTTGTGAAAAATTCCAACGCAACTTCGTTTAGCGAACTTGTGTGTTAATGGCACCAGTTCGGCCAGTTTTTCATCGACTTTCGTGCAGTAACAAAATTTGGTGAAGTGCCCGAAACATGATTTCTAGGTCTAATGGAGCGGATCACGTGCGTTCGTTGCGAAAAATTCCTACGCAACTTCATTTAGCAAACATATGCGTTAATAGCGCCAGTTTGGCCAGTTTTGCATCGACTTTCATGCAGTAATGAAACGGTCCGAAACTCACCAAAATATGAGTTTTTGGTCCAATGGAGTGGATCGGGTGCATTCGTTGTGAAAAGTTCCAACGCAACTTCGTTTAGCGAACTTGTGCGTTAATCAAGCCAGTTCGGCCAGTTTTGCATCGAGTTTCGTGCAGTAACAAAACGGTCCTCAACATCTAAAAATATGAGTTTTGCATCAAATGGAGTGGATCAGGTGCGTTTTGTGAAAAATTTTGACGCAACTATGTTTAGCAAACTTGTGCGTTAATGGCAGCTGTTCGGCCAATTTTGCATCGACTTTCGAGTAGTAACGAAACGGTCCGAAATGCGCCAAAACATGAGTTCTGGGTCCAACTGAGTGGATTGGGTGCGAAACATCGTTTAGCGAACTTGTGCGTTAATGGTGCCAGTTCGGCCAGTTTTGCATCGACTTTCGTGCAGCAACGAAAAGGTACGAAACGCCCCAAACCATTAGTTTTTGGTCCAATGAAGTGGATCGGGTGCGCTCGTTGTGAAAAATTTTGACGTAACTTCGTTTAGCGAACTTGTGCGTTAATAGCACTAGTTCAGCCAATTTTCCATCGACTTTTGGGCAGTAACTAAATGGTCCGAAAAGCTCGAAAATATGACTTTTGGGTCGAATGGAGTGGATCTGGTGTGTTCGTTGTGAAAAATTCCAACGCAACTTCGTTTAGTGAACTTGTGCGTTAATGGTGCCAGTCCGGCAAGTTTTGCATCGAGTTTCGTGCAGTAACGAAACGGTACGCAACATCCCAAAACATGAGTTTTGGGTCCAATGTAGTGGATCAGGTGCGTTCGTTGCGAAAAATTTCGATGCAGCTTCATTTAGCGAACTTGTGCGTTAAGGCAGCTGTTCGGCCAAGTGTGCATCGACTTTCGTGCAGTAATGAAACGGTCCGAAACATCCCAAAACATGAGTTCTGGGTGCAATGGTATAGATCGGGTGCGCTCGTTGTGAAAAATTGTAATGCAACTTCATTTTGCGAACTTGGATCTTAATGGCGCTAGTTCGGCCAGTTTTACATCGACTTTCGTGCAGTAACGAAATGGTCTGAAACGCCCCAAAACATGAGTTATGGGTCGAATGGAGTGGATCCGGTGCATTCGTTGCGAAAAATGCCAACACAACTTCGATTAACGAACTTGTGCGTTAATGGTGCCAGTTCGGCAAATTTTGCATCGACTTTCGGGTAGTAACGAAATGGTCCGAAACACCCAAAAACATAACTTTTGGGTCCAACGGAGTGGACCAAGGGCGTTAGTTGCGAAATTTTCCGACGTAACTTCATTTACCGAACTTGTGCGTTAATGGCACCAGTTCGGCCAGTTTTGCATCGACTTTCATGCAATAATGAAACGGTTCGAAACGCCCCAAAACATGAGTTTTGCATCCAATGGCGTGGATCAGGTGCCTTCGTTGCGAAAAATTCCAATGCAACTTCGTTTAGCGAACTTGAGCGTTAATGGCGCTAGTTCGGCCAGTTTTGGATCGAGTTTTGTAAAGTAATGAAACGGTCCGAAACACGCCAAAACAAGAGTTTTGGGTCCAATGGAGTGGATCGGGTGCGTTCGTTGCGAAAAGATGCAATGCAACTTCGTTTAACGAACGTGGGCATTAATGGTGCCCGTTCGGCCAGTTTTGCATCGAGTTTCGTGCAGTAACGAAAAGGTCCGAAGCGCCCCAAAGCATGTTTTGGGATGTTTCGGGCAGTAATGAAACGGTCCGAAACATTCCAAAACATGAGTTCTGGGTCCAATGGTGTGGATCGGGTGCGCACGTTGTAATAAATTGCAACGCAATTTTGTTTAGCGAACTTATGCGTTAATGGCGCAAGTTCTGCCAATTTTTCATCATCTTTTCAGTAGTAACGAAACTGTCCGAAATGCGCCAAAACATGAGTTTTGGTTCCAATGGAGTAGATCGGGTGCGTTCGTTGCGAAAAATTCCAACGCAACTTCGTTTAGCGAACTTGAGCATTAATGGCGCTAGTTCGGCCAGTTTTGCATCGACTTTCGTAAAGTAATGAAATAGTCTGAAATGCGGCAAAACATGAGTTTTGGTTCCAATGGAGTGGATCGGGTGCGTTCGTTGCAAAAAGTTCCAACGCAACTTCGTTTAACGAACTTGTGCATTAATGGTGCAAGTTCGGCCAGTTTTTGCATCGAGCTTCATGCAATAACGAAATGGTTTGAAACGCCCCAAAACATGAGTTTTGGGTCCAATGGAGTGGATCGGATGCGCTCGTTGTGAAAAAATGTCTGACGCAACTTCGTTTAGCGAACTTATGCGCTAATGGTGGAAGTTTGGCTAGTTTTGCGTCGACTTTCCTGCAGTAACGAAACAGTCGGAAACGTGCCAAAACATGAGTTTTGGGTCCAATGGAGTGGATGGGGTGTGTTCGTTGCGAAAAGATCCAACGCAACTTCGTTTAGCGAACTTGTGCCATAATGGTGCCAGTTCAGCCAGTTTTGTATCGAGTTTCGTGCAGTATCGAAACGGTCCGCAATATGCCAAAATATGAGTTTTGCATCCAATGGAGTGGATCCGGCGCGTTCGTTGCAAAAAATTTCGACGCAACTTCATTTAGCGAACTTGTGCGTTGGTAGCACCTGTTCGGCTAGTTTTGCATCAACTTTTGTGCAGTAACGAAACGGTCCAAAACATCCCAAAACCTGAGTTCTAGGTCCAATGGTGTGGATCGGGTGCGCTTGTTGTAAAAAATTCCAAGGTAACTTCGTTTAGCAAACTTGAGCGTTAATGGCGCCAGTTCGGCCAGTTTTGCATCAACTTTCAAGCAGTAACGAAACGGTCCAAAATGTGCCAAAACATGAGTTTTGGGTCCAATGAAGTAGATTGGGTGCGTTCGTTGCGAAAAGATGCAACGCATCTTCGTTTAGCGAACTTGTGCGTTCATGGTGCTAGTTCGGCCAGTTTTGCATCGAGTGTCGGGCAATAACGAAAAGATCCGAAACGCCCCAAAGCAAGAGTTTTGGGTCCAATGGACTGGATCAGGTGCGTTCGTTACGAAAATTTTTGATGCAACTTCATTTAGCGAACTTGTGCGTTAATGGCACGTGTTCGGCTAGTTCTGCATTGACTTTCGTGCAGTAATGAAACGGTCCGAAACACTCAAAAATATGACTTTTGGGTCCATTGGAGTGGATCGGGTGCGCTGGTTGTGAAAAATTCCGACACAACTTCGTTTAGCGAACTTGCGTGTTAATGGCGCTAGATCGGCCAATTTTACTCGACTTTCGTGCAGTAACGAAATGGTCTGAAACGCCCCAAAACATGAGTTTTTGGTCGAATGGAGTGGATCACGTGCATTCGTTGTGAAAAATATCAAGACAACTTTGATTAGCGAACTTGGGCGTTAATAGCGCCAGTTCGGCCAATTTTGCATCGACTTTCGAGCAGAAACGAAATGGTCCGAAACGCCCGAAAATATGACTTTTGGGTTCAACGGAGTGGATCAGGCGTGTTCGTTGCGAAATTTTCCAAGGTAACTTCGTTTGGCGAACTTGTGCGTTAATGGCACTAGTTCGGCCAGTTTTGTATCGATTTCATGCGGTAATGAAACAGACTGAAACGCCCCAAAACATGAGTTTTGGGTCCAATGGAGTGGATTAGGTGCGTTCGTTGCGAAAAATTCCAACGCAACTTCGTTTAGCGAACTTGTGCATTAATGGTGCCAGTTCGGCAAGTTTTGCATCGAGTTTCGTGCAGTAACGAAACGGTCCGCAACGTCCCAAAACATGAGTTTTGGATCCATTGTAGTGGATCAGGTGCATTCGTTGCGAAAAATTTCGACGCAACTTCGTTTAGCGAACTTGTGCGTTAAGGCAGCTGTTTGGCCAATTGTGCATCGACTTTCGTGCAGTAACGAAATGGTCTGAAGCATCCCAAAACATGAGTTCTGGGTCCACTGGTGTGGATCGCATGCGCTCGTTGTGAAAAATTGTAACACAACTTCGTTTTGCGAACTTGGGTCTTAAAGGCGCTAGTTCGTCCAGTTTTACAACGACTATCGTGCAGTAACGAAACAGTCCGAAACGCCCCAAAACATGAGTTTTGGGTCGAATGGAGTGGATCAGGTGCGTTCGTTGCGAAAAATGCCAACACAACTTCGATTAACGAACTTGTGCGATAATGGTGCTAGTTCGGCCAATTTTGCATCGACTTTCGAGCAGTAACGAAATGGTCCGAAACACCCAAAAACATGACTTTTTGATCCAACAGAGTGGACCAGGGGCGTTAGTTGTGAAATTTTCCGACGTACCTTCATTTGCCAAACTTGTGCGTTAATGGCACCAATTCGGCCAGTTTCGCATCGACTTTCGTGCAATAACGAAACAGTCCGAAACGCCCAAAACATGAGTTTTGCATCCAATGGGCTGGATCAGGTGCGTTCGTTGCGAAAAATTCCAACGCAACTTCATTTAGCGAACTTGAGCGTTAATGGCGCTAGTTCGGACAGTTTTGGATCGAGTTTTGTAAAGTAATGAAACGGTCCGAAACACGCCAAAATAAGATTTTTGGGACCAATGGAGTGGATCGGTTGCGTTCGTTGCGAAAAGACACAACGCAACTTCGTTAACGAACTTGGGCGTTAATGGTGCCAGTTTGGCCATTTTTGCATCGAGTTTCGTGCAGTAACGAAAAGGTCCAAAACGCCCCAAAGCATGAGTTTTGGGTCCAATGGAGTGGATCAGGTTCGTTCATTGTGAAATTTTTCGACATAACTTTGTTTAGCGAACTTGGGCGTTAATTGCGCTAGTTTGGCCAGTTTTGCATCGACTTTCGTGCAGTAATGAAACGGTCCGAAACGCCAGGAAAAAACATGTGTATTGGGACCAATGGAGTGGATCGGGTGTGTTCGTTGTGAAAAATTCGAACGCAACTTCGTTTAACGAACTTGAACGTTAATGGCGCCCGTTCGGAAAGTTTTGCATCGAGTTTTGTGCAGTAACGAAACTATCCGGAACGTGCCAAAACATGAGTTTTGGGTCCAATGGAGTGGATCTGGTGCGTTCGTTGCGAAAAGTTCCAACACAACTTCGTTTAACGAACTTGTGCATTAATAGTGCAAGTTCGTCTAGTTTTGCATTGACTTTTGTGCACTAATGAAATGGTCCAAAATGCCCCAAAATATAAGTTTTGGGTCCAATGGTGTGGATCGGGTGCGCTCGTTATGAAAAATTCTGACGCAACTTCGTTTAGCGAACTTATGCGGTAATGGCGCAAGTTCGGCCAGTTTTGCATCGACTTTCGAGCAGTAACGAAACGGTCGGAAACGCGCTAAAACATGAGTGTTGGGTCCAATGGAGTGTATCGGGCTCGTTCGTTTAGCAAAGATCCAACGCAACTTCGTTTAGCGAACTTGCGCCTTAATAGTGGCAGTTCGGCCAATTTTGCATCGAGTTTTGTGCAGTAACGAAACGGTCCGCAACGTCTCAAAATATGAGTTTTGCATCCAATGGTGTGGATCCGGTGCGTTTGTTGCGAAAAATTTCAACGCAACTTCGTTAGCGAACTTGTGCGTTAATGGCAGCTGTTCGGCCAATTTTGCATCGACTTTCGGGCAGTAACGAAACGGTCCGAAACGTCCCAAAACATAAGTTCTGGGACCAATGGTGTGGATCGGGTGCGCTAGTTGGGAAAAATTCCAACGCAACTTCGTTTAGCGAACTTATGCGTTAATGGCGCAAGTTCGGCCAGTTTTTCATCGTCTTTCGAGCTGTAACAAAATGGTCCGAAATGCACCAAAACATGAGTTTTGGTTCCAATGAATTAGCTCGCGTGCGTTCGTTGCAAAAAATTCCAACGCAACTTCGTTTAGCGAACTTGAGCATTAATGGCGCTAGTTCGGCCAGTTTTGCATCCACTTTCGTAAAGTAATGAAATGGTCCGAAATGCCCCAAAACATGAGTTTTTGGTCGAATGGTGTGGATCGGGTGCGCTCCTTATGAAAAATTCTGACACAACTTCGTTTAGCGAACTTATGCGTTAATGGCGCAAGTTCGGCCAGTTTTGCATCGAGTTTCGTGCTGTAACGAAACGGTCCGCAACGTCTCAAAATATGAGTTTTGCATCCAATGGAGTGGATCCGGTGCGTTTGTTGCGGAAAATTTCAACGCAACTTCATTTAGCGAACTTGTGCGTTAATGGCAGCTGTTCGGCCCATTTTTCATCGACTTTCGAGCAGTAACAAAACGGTCCGAAACATCCCAAAACATGAGTTCTGGGTCCAATGGTGTGGATCAGGTGCGCTCGTTGTGAAAAATTGTAATGCAACTTCGTTTTGCGAACTTGGGTCTTAATGGTGGCGCTAGTTTGGCCAGTTTTACAACGACTTTCATGCAGTAACAAAACAGTCCGAAGCAGCCCAAAACATGAGTTTTGGGTCGAATGGAGTGGATCAGGTGCGTTCGTTGCGAAAAATGCCAACACAACTTCGATTAACGAACTTGTGCGTTAATGGTGCCAGTTCGGCCAATTTTGCATCGACTTTCGGGTAGTAACGAAATGGTCTGAAACACCCAGAAACTTTTGGGTCCAACGGAGTGGACCAGGGGCGTTAGTTGCGAAATTTTCTGACGTAACTTCGTTTACCGAACTTGTGCGTTAATGGCACCAGTTCGGCCAGTTTTGCATCGACTTTCGTGCAATAACGAAATGGTTCAAAACGCCCCAAAACATGAGTTTTGCATCCAATGGAGTGGATCACGTTAATGGCACACTTGAGCGTTAATGGCGCTAGTTCGGCTAGTCTTGGATCGAGTTTTGTAAAGTAATGGAACGGTCCGAAACATGCCAAAACAATAGTTTTAGGTCCAATGGAGTGGATCGGGTGCGTTCGTTGCGAAAAGATGCAACACAACTTCGTTTAACGAACAAAGGCGTTAATGGTGCCAGTTTGGCCAGTTTTTGCATCGAGTTTCATGCAGTAACGAAAAGGTCCGAAATGCCCCAAAGCATGAGTTTTGGGTCCATTGGAGTCGATCAGGTTCGTTCGTTGCGAAATTTTCCGATGTAACTTTGCTTAGCGAACTTGTGCGTTAATGGCGCTAGTTTGGCCAGTTTTGCATCGACTTTCGTGCAGTAGCGAAACGGTCCGAAACGCCCCAAAGCATGACTATTTGGTCCAATGGAGTGGATCGGGTGCGTTCGTTGCGAAAAATTCGAAAGCAACTTCGTTTAACGAACTTGAGCGCTAATGGCGCCTGTTCGGCCAGTTTTGCATCGAGTTTCGTGCAGTAACGAAACGGTCCGAAACACGCTAAAACATGAGTTTTGGGTCAAATGAGTGGATCGGGTGCGTGCATTGTGAAAAGATGCAACGCAACTTTGTTTAACGAACTTGGGTGTTAATAGTGCAAGTTCGGCCAGTTTTGCATCGACTTTCGGGCAGTAACGAAATGGTCCGAAATGCCCCAAAATTTAAGTTTTGGGTCCAATGGTGTGGATCGGGTGCGCTCGTTATGAAAAATGCTGACGCAACTTCGTTTAGCGAACTTATGCGTTAATGGCGCAAGTTCGGCCAATTTTTCATCGACTTCCGAGCAGTAACGAAACGGTGGGAAACGCGCTAAAACATGAGTTTTGGGTCCAATGGAGTGGATCAGGTGCGTTCGTTTAGCAAAGATCGAACGCAACTTCATTTAGCGAACTTGCGCCTTAATGGTGCCAGTTCGGCCAGTTTTGCATCGAGTTTTGTGCAGTAACAAAACGGTCCGCAACATCTCAGAATATGAGTTTTGCATCCAATGGAGTGGATCCGGTGCGTTCGTTGTGAAAAATTTCAGCGCAACTTCGTTTAGCGAACTTGTGCATTAATGGCAGCTGTTCGGCCAATTTTGCATTGACTTTCGGGTAGTAACGAAACGGTCCGAAACATCCCAAAACATGAGTTCTGGGACCAATGGTGTGGATCGGGTGCGCTCGTTGTGAAAAATTCCAATGCAACTTAGTTTAGCGAACTTATGCGTTAATGGCGCAAGTTCGGCCAGTTTGTCATCGTCTTTCGAGCAGTAACAAAACGGTCCGAAATGCGCCAAAACATGAGTTTTGGTTCCAATGAAGTAGATCGAGTGCGTTCGTTGCGAAAAATTCCAACGCAACTTCGTTTAGCGAATTTGAGCGTTAATGGCGCTAGTTCGGCCAGTTTTGCATCGATTTTCGTAAAGTAATGAAATGGTTCGAAACGCCCCAAAACATGAGTTTTTGGTCGAATGGAGTGGATCAGGTGCGCTCATTGCGAAAAATGCCAACACAACTTCGATTAGCGAACTTCGGCGTTAATAGCGCCAGTTCGGCCAATTTTTGCATCGACTTTCGGGTACTAACGAAATGGTCCGAAACGCCCGAAAATATGACTTTTGGGTTCAACGGAGTGGATCAGGGGTGTTCGTTGCGAAATTTTCCAACGTAACTTTGTTTAGCGAAATTGTGCGTTAATGGCACCAGTTCGGCCAGTTTTGTATCATCTTTCATGCGGTAACGAAATGGTCCGAAATGCCCCAAAATATGAGTTTTGGGTCCAATGGAGTGGATCACGTCCGTTTGTTGCCAAAAATTCCAACGCCACTTCGTCTAGCGAACTTGTGCACTAATGGTGCCAGTTCGTCAAGTTTTGCATCGAGTTTCGTGCAGTAACGAAATGGTCCGCAATGTCCCAAAACATGAGTTTTGGGTCCAATGTAGTGGATCAGTTGCGTTCATTGTGAAAAATTTGACGCAACTTCGTTTAGCGAAGTTGTGCGTTAACGCAGCGGTTCGGCCAATTGTGCATCGACTTTCGTGCAGTAACGAAACGGTCCGAAACATCCCAAAACATGAGTTCTAGGTCCAATGGTGTGGATCGCGTGCGCTCATTTTGAAAAACTGTAATGCAACTTCGTTTTGTGAACTTGGATCTTAATGGCGCCAGTTCGGCCAGTTTTACAACGACTTTCGTGCAGTAACAAAACTGTCCAAAACGCCCCAAAATATGAGTTTTGGGTCGAATTGAGTCGATCAGGTGCATTCATTGCCAAAAATGCCAACACAACTTCGATTAACGAACTTGTGCAATAATGGTGCTAGTTCGGCCAATTTTGCATCGACTTTCGGGCAGTAACGAAATGGTCCGAAACACCCAAAAACATGACTTTTGGGGCCAACGGAGTGTACTAGGGGCGTTAGTTGCGAAATTTTCCAACGTAACTTCGTTTGCCAAACTTGTGCGTTAATGGCACCAATTCTGCCAGTTTCGCATCGACTTTCGTGCAATAACGAAACGGTCCGTCACGGCCCAAAACATGAGTTTTGGGTCGAATGGAGTGGATCCGGTGCGTTCGTTGCGAAAAATGCCAACACAACTTCGATTAACGAACTTGGGCGTTAATGGTGCCAGTTCGGCCAATTTTGCATCGACTTTCGGGTAGTAACGAAATGGTCTGAAACACCCGAAAACATGACTTTTGGGTCCAACGGAGTGGACCAAGGGCGTTAGTTGCGAAATTTTCCGACGTAACTTCGTTTACCGAACTTGTGCGTTAATGGCACCAGTTCGGCCAGTTTTGCATCGACTTTCATGCAATAATGAAACGGTCCGAAACGCCCCAAAACATGAGTTTTGCATCCAATGGAGTGGATCAGGTGCGTTCGTTGCGAAAAATTCCAACACAACTTCATTTAGCGAACTTGAGCGTTAATGGCGCTAGTTCGGCCAGTTTTGGATCGAGTTTTGTAAAGTAATGAAACGGTCCGAAACACACCAAAACATGAGTTTTGGGACCAATGGAGTGGATCGGGTGCGTTCGTTGCAAAAAGATGCAACGCAACTTCGTTTAACGAACTTGGGCGTTAATGGTGCCAGTTCGGCCAGTTTTGCATCAAGTTTCGTGCAGTAACGAAAAGGTCCGAAACGCCCCAAAGCATGAGTTTTGGGTCCAATGGAGTGGATCACGTTCGTTCGTAGCGAAATTTTCCGATGTAAATTTATTTAGCGAACTTGTGCGTTAATGGCGCTAGTTTGGCCAGTTTTGCATCGACTTTTGTGCAGTAATGAAACAGTCCGAAACACCCCAAAACATGATTATTGGGTCCAATGGAGTGGAATGGATGCGTTCGTTGGCAAAAATTCGAATGCAACTTCATTTAACGAACTTCAGCGTTAATGGCGCCTGTTCGGCCAGTTTTGCATCGAGTTTCGTGCAGTAATAAAACTGTCCGAAACGTGCGAAAACATGAGTGTTGGGTCCAGTGGAGTGGATTGGGTGCGTTCGTTGCAAAACGATGCAACGCAACTTCGTTTAACGAACTTGGGCATTAATGGTGCCAGTTCGGCCTGTTTTGCATCGAGTTTCGTGCAGTAAGAAAAAGGTCTGAAATGCCCCAAAGCATGAGTTTTGGGTCCAGTGGAGTGGATCAGGTTCGTTCGTTGTGAAATTTTCCGACGTAACTTTGTTTAGCGAACTTGGGTGTTAATTGCGCTAGTTTGGCCAGTTTTGCATCGACTTTCATGCAGTAATGAAACTTTCCGAAACGCCCCAAAACATGAGTATTGGGACCAATGGAGTGGATCGGGTGTGTTCGTTACGAAAAATTTGAACGCAACTTTATTTAACGAACTTGAGCGTTAATGGCGCCCGTTCGAAAAGTTTTGCATCGAGTTTCCTGCAGTAACTAACTATCCGGAACGTGCCAAAACATGAGTTTTGGGTCCAATGGAGTGGATCGGGTGCGTTCGT
Organism: Panicum hallii; assembly: GCF_002211085.1. NCBI lineage: Eukaryota > Viridiplantae > Streptophyta > Magnoliopsida > Poales > Poaceae > Panicum > Panicum hallii. Next base: position 40,232,189 of record NC_038042.1, read on the forward strand.
TGCAAAATGTTCCAACGCAATTTCGTTTAAAGAACTTGTGCATTAATAGTGCAAGTTCGGCCAGTTTTGCATCGACTTTTGTGCAGTAACGAAATGGTCTGGAATGCCCCAAAATATAAGTTTTGGGTCCAATGGTGTGGATCGGGTGCGCTCGTTATGAAAATTTCTAACGCAACTTCGTTTAGCGAACTTATGCGTTAATGGTGCAAGTTCGGTCAGTTTTGCATCAACTTTCGAGCAGTAACGAAACGGTCGGAAACGCGCTAAAACATGAGTTTTGGGTCCAATGGAGTGGATCGGGTGCGTTCGTTTAGCAAAGTTCCAACGCAACTTCGTTTAGCGAACTTGCGTCTTAATGGGGCCAGTTCAGCCAGTTTTGCATAGAGTTTTGTGCAGTAACAAAATGGTCCGCAACGTCTCAAAATATGAGTTTTGCATCCAATGGAGTGGATCTGGTGCGTTCGTTGCGAAAAATTTCAACGCAACTTCATTTAGCGAACTTGTGCGTTAATGACAGCTGTTCGACCAATTTTGCATCGACTTTCGGGTAGTAACGAAATGGTCCGAAACATCCCAAAACATGAGTTCTGGGACCAATGGTGATGTGAACCCGTTAGGGTTTGTTCCCGATCTTTCGGTGAGAGGGGATGGATAACTCGATTGGTGGATGGAGACGACGTTCACGGCCCGACTACAGCCTTCCAAGGATGCTGCGCCTTAGCAACTGATACACCACCTCCAATGGCTGCTGCGATCTTGTGGAGCGCAACACCCGGCCACCAGGGCACTTGTCCTGCAAGCAATCGAAGAAAAAGCAAGAACAAGTAGAACAAGCAACTCAATTGCAAATATGGAGATAAGTACCAACCTAAAATCACAAAGGTGGGGTTCTGAATCGAGTAGAATGGATGGTCTAGCCGACACATGCGTCTACAAGCAAGTAGCAATGGCTAAACTTTCAACAAAACAAAACCCAATCTATTCGTGGTGGCTATGGAGGTCTATGAGAGGGTAGAGGATGACCAGGACGTGGTGGAGGTCGTCCCTAAACCCTAGGACGCGCCCCTGTTGGGCCCCACTTGATACACGCCCCATCGGGCAAAAATCAGGTGACGCAGCACCGTGGACAGATAAGATCTTTGTAGTAAATCAACGATTGCGGCCGCCTCGGAGAAGATATCGATATAAATCTGGATCCATATGAAAGTAGACTTTATAAGCTTTCCGTGAAGTCCAAGAACTCCCCAATCGGAGTCCGTATGAAGTCATGGTAGCCGTTACAACTTGGTTCTGTCCTGCAGTCCGAATCCAATATCCAAACGTGTTGGATTTGGACTCTTCCTTTCCTTGCACCAAAACTGACGTGGTGGCCTGGTGAAGAACATTGGGAAGACTTGGGCTTGGTCCCCAATCAATTTCTCTGGTCCTCCGTGTTTTCCATGTAATTTCCACACACGGCTTTATCCAGTCAAGTAATTCTGAAAATGAGAATGCAACGAAATCATAGTGCAGCATTAATTGTTCAAATGTATCAAATTTAATCTTGATATAGAGTTTATTCACCTTTGGACAAGAATGTACTAATATGGTCTTATCCATGCTAGTGATGTCCTCATCAAATGGTGTGGATCGCGTGCGATCGTTGTGAAAAATTCCAACGCAACTTCGTTTAGCGAACTTATGCGTTAATGGCGCAAGTTCGGCCAGTTTTTCATCGTCTTTCGAGCAGTAACAAAACGGTCCGAAATGCGCCAAAATATGAGTTTTGGTTCCAATGAAGTAGATCGGGTGCGTTCGTTGTGAAAAATTCCAACGCAACTTCGTTTAGCGAACTTGAGCGTTAATGGAGCTAGTTCGGCCAGTTTTGCATCGACTTTCATAAAGTAATGAAACGGTCTGAAACACGCCAGTTTTGGGTGCAATGGAGTGGATCGGGTGCGTTCATTGCGAAAAGATCCAACACAACCTCGTTTAGCGAACTTGTGCCATAATGGTGCCAGTTCAGCCAGTTTTGCATCGAGTTTCGTGCACTAACGAAACGGTCCGCAATATTCCAAAACATGAGTTTTGCATCCAATGGAGTGGATCCGGTGCGTTCGTTGCCAAAAATTTTGACGCAACTTCATTTAGCGAACTTGTGCATCGACTTTCGGGCAGTAATGAAACGGTCCGAAACATCCCAAAACATGAGTTCTGGGTCCAATGGTGTGGATCGGGTGCGCTCGTTGTGAAAAATTCCAACGCAACTTCGTTTAGCGAACTTATGCGTTAATGGCGCAAGTTCGGCCAGTTTTTCATCGTCTTTAGAGCAGTAACGAAACGGTCCGAAATGCGCCAAAACATGAGTTTTGGGTCCAATGGAGTAGATCGGATGCGTTCGTTGCGAAAAATTCCAACGCAACTTCGTTTAGCGAACTTGAGCGTTAATGGCGCTAGTTCGGCCAGTTTTGCATCGACTTTCGTAAAGTAATGAAATGGTCCGAAACGTGCCCAAACATGAGTTTTGGGTCCAATGGAGTGGATCGGGTGCATTCGTTGCAAAAAGTTCCAACGCAACTTCGTTTAAGGAACTTGTGCATTAATGGTGCAAGTTCGGCCAGTTTTGCATCGAGTTTCGTGCAATAACGAAATGGTCCGACACGCCCCAAAACATGAGTTTTGGGTCCAATGGAGTGGATCGGGTGCGCTCGTTGTGAAAAATGCCTCACGCAACTTCGTTTAGCGAACTTATGCATTAATGGCGCAAGTTCGGCCAGTTTTTCATCATCTTTCGAGAAGTAACGAAACGGTCCGAAATGCGCCAAAACATGCATTTTGGCTCTAATGGAGTAGATCGGGTGCATTCGTTGCGAAAAATTCCAACGTAACTTCGTTCAGCGAACTTGAGCGTTAATGGCGCTAGTTCGGCCAGTTTTGCATCAACTTTCGTAAAGTAATGAAACGGTCCGAAACGCCCCAAAACATGAGTTTTTGGTCGAATGGAGTGGATCAGGTGCGTTCATTCCGAAAAATGCCAACACAACTTCGATTAGCGAACTTGGGCGTTAATAGCGCCAGTTCGGCCAATTTTGCGTCGACTTTCGGGCAGTAACGAAATGGTCCAAAACTCCCGAAAATATGACTTTTGGGTTCAACGGAGTGGATCAGGGGTGTTCGTTGGGAAATTTTCCAACGTAACTTCGTTTAGCGAACTTGTGCGTTAATGGCACCAGTTCGGCCAGTTTTGTTTCGACTTTCATGCAGTAACGAAACGGTCCGAAACGCCCCAAAACATGAGTTTTGGGTCCAATGGAGAGGATCAGGTGTGTTCGTCGTGAAAAATTCCAACGCAACTTCGTTTAGCGAACTTGTGCATTAATGGTGCCAGTTCGGCAAGTTTTGCATCGAGTTTCGTGCAGTAACAAAACGGTCCGCAATGTCCCAAAACCTGAGTTTTGGGTCCAATGTAGTGGATCAGGTGCGTTCGTTGCGAAAAATTTCACGCAACTTCGTTTAGCGAACTTGTGCGTTAATGGCAGCTATTCGGCCAATTGTGCATCGACTTTTATGCAGAAACGAAACTGTCCGAAACATCCCAAAACATGAGTTCTGGGTCCAATGGTGTGGATCGGGTGCGCTCGTTGTGAAAAATTGTAACGCAACTTCGTTTTGCGAACTTGTATCTTATTGGCGCTAGTTCGGCCAGTTTTACATCGACTTTCGTGTAGTAACGAAACAGTTCGAAACACCCCAAAACATGAGTTTTGGGTCGAATGGAGTGGATCAGGTGCGTTCGTTGCGAAAAATGCCAACACAACTTCGATTAACGAACTTGTGCGTTAGGTGCTAGTTCGGCCAATTTTGCATCAACTTTCGGGCAGTAACGAAATGGTCCGAAACACCCGAAAACATGACTTTTGGGTCCAACGGAGTGGACCAGGGGCGTTAGTTGCGAAATTTTCCGACGTAACTTCATTTACCGAACTTGTGCGTTAAGGGCACCAGTTCGGCCAGTTTTGCATCGACTTTCGTGCAATAATGAATCAGTCCGAAACGCCCCAAAACATGAGTGTTGCATCCAATGGAGTGGATCTGGTGCGTTCGTTGCGAAAAATTCCAACGCAACTTCGTTTAGCGAATCTAAGCGTTAATGGCGGAAGTTCGGCCCTTTTTGCATCAACTTTCCTGCAGTATCGAAACGGTCGGAAACGCGCCAAAACATGAGTTTTCGGTCCAATGGAGTGGATCGGGTGCGTTCGTTGTAAAAAGATCCAACGCAACCTCGTTTAGCGAACTTTGGCCATAATGGTGCCAGTTCAGCCAGTTTTGCATCGAGTTTCATGCAGTAACGAAATGGTCCGCAATATCCCAAGACATGAGTTTTGGGTCCAATGAAGTAGATCGGGTGCGTTCGTTGCGAAAAGATGCAGCGCAACTTCGTTTAGCAAACTTTTGCGTTAATGGTGCCAGTTCGGCCAGTTTTGCATCGAGTGTCGGGCAATAACGAAAAGGTCCGAATCGCCCCAAAGCATGAGTTTTGGGTCCAATGGAGTGGATCAGGTGCGCTCGTTACGAAAATTTTTGACGCAACTTCATTTAGCGAACTTGTGCGTTAATGGCACTTGTTCGGCTAGTTCTGCATCATCTTTTATACAGTAACGAAACGGACCGAAACACCCCACAATATGAGTTTTGGGTCCAATGGAGTGGATCGGGTGCGCTCGTTGTGAAAAATGCCTGACGCAACTTCGTTTAGCGAACTTATGCGTTAATGGCGGAAGTTCAGCCAGTTTTGCATCGACTTTCTTGCAGTAACGAAACGGTTGGAAACGCGCCAAAACATGAGTTTCGGGTCCAATGGAGTGGATTGGGTGTGTTCGTTGCGAAAAGATCCAACGCAACCTCGTTTAGCAACTTGTGCCATAATGGGGCTAGTTCAGCCAGTTTTGCATTGAGTTTCGTGCATTAACGAAACGGTCCGAAATGCCCCAAAACATGAGTTTTGCATCCAATGGAGTGGATCAGGTGCGTTCGTTGCGAAAAATTCCAACGCAACTTCATTTAGCGAACTTGAGCGTTAATAGCGCTAGTTCGGCCAGTTTTGGATCGAGTTTTGTAAAGTTATGAAACGGTCCGAAACACGCCAGTTTTTGGTCCAATGGAGTGGATCGGGTGCGTTCATTCCGAAAAGATCCAACACAACCTCGTTTAGCGAACTTGTGCTATAATGGTGCCAATTCAGCCAGTTTTGCATCCAAAAATTTCGACGCAACTTCGGTTAGCGAACTTGTGCGTTAATGGCAACTGTACGACCAATTTTGCATCGACTTTCGAGCAGTAATGAAACGGTCCAAAACATCCCAAAATATGAGTTCTGGGTCTAATGGTGTGGATCGGGTGCGCTCGTTGTGAAAAGATCCAAAGCAACTTCGTTTAGCGAACATATGCGTTAATGGCGCAAGTTCGGCCAGTTTTTCATCGTCTTTAGAGCAGTAACGAAATGGTCCGAAATGCACCAAAATATGAGTTTTGGTTCCAATGGAGTAGATCGGATGCGTTCGTTGCGAAAAATTCCAACGCAACTTCGTTTGGCGAACTTGAGCGTTAATGGCGCTAGTTTGGCCACTTTTGCATCGACTTTCGTAAAGTAATGAAACGGTCCGAAACGTGCCAAAACATGAGTTTTGGGTCCAATGGAGTGGATCGGGTGCGTTTGTTGCAAAAAGTTCCAACGCAACTTCGTTTAACGAACTCGTCGTAGTCAGATCATGAGGGTCATCTTCCATCAAGTCGAATTTCTCCCCACTCACCGAAAGATCGGGCACTCCGACTCTATCAGCATCGACTTTCGTACAGTAACAAAATGGTCCGAAACATCCCAAAACATGAGTTTTGGGTCCAATGGTGTGGATCGGGTGTGCTCGTTGTGAAAAATTACGACGTAACTTCATTTAGCCAACTTATGCGTTAATGGCGCCAGTTCAGCTAGTTTTGCATCGACTTTCGAGCAGTAACGAAACGGTCCGAAATGCCCCAAAACATGAGTTATGGGTCCAATGGAGTGGATCGGGTGCGCTCGTTGTGAAAAATGCCTGATGCAACTTCGTTTAGCGAACTTATGTGTTAATGGCGCAAGTTCGGCCAGTTTTGCATCGACTTTCCTGCAGTAAGGAAACAGTCGGAAATGTGCCAAAACATGAGTTCTGTGTCCAATGGTGTGGATCGGGTGCGCTCGTTGTGAAAAATTCCGACGCAACTTCGTTTAGCCAACTTATGCGTTAATGGCGCCAGTTCGGCTAGTTTTGCATCGACTTTCGAGCAGTAACGAAACGGTTCGAAATGCACGAAAACATGAGTTTTGGGTCCAATGGAGTAGATCGGGTGCATTCGTTCCGAAAAGATGCAACGCAACTTCCTTTAGCGAACTTGCACGTTAATGGTGCCAGTTCGGCCAGTTTTGCATCGAGTTTCGTGCAGTAACGAAAAGGTCCGAAACGCCCCAACGCATGAGTTTTGGTCCAAATGCAGTTGATCAAGTGCATTCGTTGCGAAAAATTTTGACGCAACTTCGTTTAGCGAACTTCTGTGCTAATGCCACGTGTTCGGCTAGTTCTGCATCGACTTTCGTGCAGTAATGAAACGGTCCGAAACGCCGCAAAACATGAATTTTGGGTCCAATGGAATGGATCGGGTGCGATCATTGGGAAAAATTCCGACACAACTTCGTTTAGTGAACTAGGGTGTTAATAGCGCCAGTTTGGCTAAGTTTGCATCAACTTTCGGACAGTAACCAAACAGTCTGAAGCACCCGAAAACATGAGTTTTGGCTCGAATGGAGTGGATCAGGTGCGTTCATTGCGAAAAATGCCAAAACAACTTCGATTACTGAACTTGGACGTTAATGGCGCCAGTTCGGCCAATTTTGCATCAACTTTCGAGCAGTAACGAAATGGTCCGAAACGACCGAAAACATGACTTTTGTGTCCAACAGAGTGGATCAGGGGCGTTCGTTCCGAAATTTTCCAACGTAACTTCGTTTGGTGAACTTGTGCGTTAATGGCACCAGTTCGGCCCGTTTCGTATCGACTTTCGAGCAGTAATGAAATGGTCCGAAATGACCGAAAACATGACTTTTGGATCCAACGGAGTGGATCAGGGGTGTTCGTTGCGAAATTTTCCGACGTAACTTCATTTAGCGAACTTGTGCGTTAATGGCACCGATTCGTCCAGTTTTGCATTGACTTTCGTACAGTAACAAAACGGTCCGAAACGCCCCAAAACATGAGTTTTGGGTCCAATGGAGTGGATCAGGTGCGTTCGTTGTAAAAATTTCCAACGCAACTTCGTTTATCAAACTTCAGCATTAATGGCGCTAGTTCAGCCAGTTTTGCATCGACTTTCGTGCACTAATGAAACGGTCCGAAATGCCCCAAAAAATAAGTTTTGAGTCCAATGGAGTGGATCAGGTGCGTTCGTTGCGAAAAATTTTGACACAACTTCGTTTAGCGAACTTGGGCCTTAATGGTGCTAGTTCGGCCAGTTTTGCATCGACTTTCATGCAGTAACGAAACGGTTCAAAAGATCCCGAAACATGAGTTTTGGGTCCAATAGAGTGGATCGGGTGCGTTCGTTGCGAAAAATTACAACGCAACTTCGTTTAGCGAACTTGAGTGTTAATGGCGCAAGTTTGGCCAGTTTTGCATCGACTTTCGTAAAGTCATGAAACGGTCGGAAACGCGCCAAAACATGAGTTTTGGGTCCAATGGAGTGGATCAGATGCGTTCGTTGCGAAAAGTCCCAACGCAACTTCGTTTAATGCACTTGTGCATTAATGGTGCACGTTCGGCCAGTTTTGCTTCGACTTTCATGCAGTAACGAAATGGTCCGAACCGCCCCAAAACATAAGTTTTGGGTCCAATGGAGTGGATCGGGTGAGCTTGTTGTGAGAAATGCTTGACGCAACTTCGTTTAGCGAACTTATGTGTTAATGGTGCAAGTTCGGCCAGTTTTGCATCGACTTTCCTGCAGTAACGAAACAGTCAGAAACGCTCCAATACATGAGTTCTGGGTCCAATGGAGTGGATCGCGTGCGTTCATTGCGAAAAGATCCAACGCAACTTCGTGCAGTAACAAAACGGTCCGCAACTTCCCAAAACATGACTTTTGCGTCCAATGGAGTGGATCCGGTGCATTCGTTGCGAAAAATTTCGACGCAACTTCATTTAGCGAACTTGTGCGTTAAAGGCACATGTTCGGCTAGTTTTGCTTCGACTTTCGTGCAGTAACAAAACAGTCCGAAACATCCCAAAACATGAGTTCTGGGTCCAAAGGTGTGGATTGGGTGCGCTCGTTGTGAAAAATTCTAACGCAACTTTGTTTCGCGAACTTATGCGTTAATGGCGCCAGTTTGGCTAGTTTGCATCGACTTTCGAGCAGTAATGAAACGGTCCCAAATGCGCCAAAACATGAGTTTGGGTCCAATGGAGTAGATCGGGTGTGTTCGTTGTGAAAAGATGCAACGCAACTTCGTTTAGCGAACTTGTGCGTTAATGGTGCTAGTTCGGCTAGTTTTGCATCGAGTTTCGTGCAGTAGCAAAAAGGTCCGAAACGCCCCAAAGCATAAGTTTTGGGTCAAATGGAGTGGATCAGGTGCGTTCGTTGTGAAAAATTTTGGCGCAACTTCATCTAGCGAACTTGTGCGTTAATGGCACCTGTTCGGCTAGTTCTGCATTGACTTTCGTGCAGTAACGAAACGGTTCAAAACGTCCAAAAACATGAGTTTTGGGTTCAATGGAGTGGATCGGGTGCGCAGGTTGTGAAAAATTCTTACACAACTTAGTTTAGCGAACTTGCACGTTAATGGCGCTAGTTCGGCCAATTTTACATCGACTTTCGTGCAGTAACGAAATGGTCCGAAACGCCCCAAAACATGAGTTTTTGGTCGAATGGAGTGGATCAGGTGCGTTCGTTGCGAAAAATGCCAACACAACTTCGATTAGCTAACTTGGGCGTTAATAACGCAAGTTTCGCCAATTTTGCATTGACTTTCGGGCGGTAACGAAATGGTCCAAAACACCCGAGAATATGACTTTTGGGTCCAACGGAGTGGATCAGGGGTGTTCGTTGCAAAATTTTGCGATGTAACTTCGTTTAGCAAACTTGTGTGTTAATGGCGCCAGTTCATCCAATTTTGTATCGACTTTCGTGCGGTAACAAAACGGTTCGAAACGCCCCAAAACATGAGTTTTGGGTCCAATGCAGTGGATCACGTGTGTTCGATGTGAAAAATTCAACCGCAACTTCGTTTAGCGAACTTGAGCGTTAATGGCGCTAGTTCGGCCAGTTTTGCTTCGACATTCGAGAAATGTGCCAAAACATGAGTTTTGGGTCCAATGGAGTGGATCGGGTGCGATCGTTGCAAAAAGTTCCAACGCAACTTCGCTTAACGAACTGGTGCATTAATGGTGCAAGTTCGGCCAGTTTTGCATCGAGTTTTGTGCAATAACGAAACGGTTCGAAACGCCCCAAAACATGAGTTTTGGGTCCAATGGAGTGGATCGGGTGCGTTCGTTGCGAACAATTTCGACACAACTTCGTTTAGCGAACTTGTGCGTTAATGGCGCAAGTTCGGCCAGTTTTGCATCGACTTTCGTGCAGTAACGAAACGGTCCGAAACGCCCCAAAACATAAGTTTTGGATCCAATGGCATGGATCGGGTGCGTTCGTTGCGAAAAATACCAGCACAACTTCGATTAGTGAACTTGGGCGTTAATGGCGCAAGTTCGGCCAGTTTTGCATCGACTTTCTGCGGTAACGAAACGGTCGGAAACGAGCCAAAACATGAGTTTTGCGTCCAATGGAGTGGATTTGGTGTGTTCGTTGCCAAAAATTTCGCTGCAACTTCATTTAGCGAACTTGTGCGTTAATGGCACCTGTTCAGCTAGTTTTGCATCGTCTTTCATGCCGTAATGAAACGGTCCGAAACATACCAAAACATGAGTTCTGGGTCCAATGGTGTGGATCGGGTGCGCTCGTTGTGAAAAATTCTGAGGCAACTTCGTTTAGCGAACTTGAGCGTTAATGGTGCCAGTTCGGCTAGTTTTGCATCGACTTTCGAGTAGTAATGAAATAGTCCAAAATGCGCCAAAATATGAGTTTTGGGTCCAATGAAGTAGATCGGGTGCATTTGTAGCGAAAGATGCAATGCAACTTCGTTTAGCGAACTTGTGCGTTAATGGTGCCAGTTCGGCCAATTTTGCATCGAGTGTCGGGCAATAATGAAAAGGTCCAAAATGCCCCAAAGCATGAGCTTTGCTTCCAATGGAGTGGATCAGGTGCGTTCGTTACGAAAATTTTTGACGCAACTTCATTTAGCGAACTTGTGCGTTAATGGCACCTGTTCGGCTAGTTCTGCATCGACTTTCATGCAGTAATGAAATGGTCCAAAACGCCCAAAAACATGAGTTTTGGGTCCAACGGAGTGGATCGGGTGCGCTGGTTGTGAAAAATTCTAACGCAACTTCGTTTAGCGAACTACGCGTTAATGGCGCTAGTTCGGCCAGTTTTATATCGACTTTCGTGCGGTAACCAAACGGTCCAAAGTGCTCCAAAACATGATTTTTGGGTCCAATGGAGTGGATCAGGTGCGTTCGTTGCTAAAAATGCCAACACAACTTCGATTAGCGAACTTGAGCGTTAATAGCGCTAGTTCGGCCAATTTTGCATCGACTTTCGGGCAGTAACGAAATGGTCTGAAACGCCCGAAAACATGACTTTTGGGTCCAACGGAGTGGATCAGGTGCGTTCGTTACGAAATTTTCCGACGTAACTTTGTTTAGCGAATTTGTGCGTTAATGGTACCAGTTCGGCCAGTTTTGCATCGATTTTCGTGCAGTAACGAAACAGTCCGAAATGCCCCAAAACATGAGTTTTGGGTCCAATGGAGTGGATTAGGTGCGTTCGTGGCAAAAAATTCCAATGCAACTTCGTTTAGCGACCTTGAGCGTTAATGGCGCTAGTTCGGTCAGTTTTGCATCGACTTTCGTAAAGTAATGAAACAGTCCAAAACGCGTCAAAACATGAGTTTTGGGTCCAATGGAGTGGATCGGGTGCGTTCATTGCGAAAAGTTCCAATGTAACTTCGTTTAACGAACTTGTCCATTAATGGTGCAAGTTCGGCCTGTTTTGCATCGACTTTTGTGCGGTCACGAAACGGTCTGAAACGCCCCAAAACATAAGTTTTGGGTCCAATGAGTGGATCGGGTGCGCTCGTTGTGAAAAATGGCTGACGCCACTTCGTTTAACGAACTTGTCCATTAATGGTGCAAGTTCGGCTAGTTTTGCATTGACTTTCTTGCAGTAACGAAACGGTCGGAAACGCGCCAAAACATGAGTTTTGATTCCAATGGAGTGGATTGGGTGTGTTCATTGCGAAATGATCCAACGCAACTTCGTTTAGCGAACTTGTGCCTTAATGGTGCCAATTCGGCCAGTTTTGCATCGAGTTTCGTGGAGTAAAGAAACGGTCCGCAACATCCCAAAACATGAGTTTTACATCCAATGGAGTGGATCCGGTGCATTCGTTGCAAAAAATTTTGACGCAACTTCGTTTAGCGAACTTGTGCGTTAATGGCAGCTGGTCGGCCAATTTTGCATCTGATGAGGACATCAACTACAACACGAGTACGTCTACGCCAGCAGCACTTTTCCCGGCGACACCAGATGCTCCTCCACCCCAGGCGCCACCTCCTTCTGGGCCAATCACTCGGACCCGTGCAAGAGAACTGAACTTCGTCATGCTACTGAAGAACGAAGGCCCAGAAGAATAGACGCTGGCCCAACTGAGGCCCTTGTGTGGGCGCCTAGGGCTGGCCACCACTAGGGGCTGCGCCCCCTCCTTGGCCGCCCCTCTCTCCCTCTATTTAGATAGAGGCATCATTTCTTTCCAGACTTGAGTTTTGTTTACATTTAGCTTTAGCTACTCTTGACACGTGCAAAACAGTGCAGTCCTCATGTAATTCAGAACTCCACCTTTGAGTGATAATCAGATTGCTCGCATCTTTTTCTTGTTCGTTCTTCGATTGCGAACAGGAAAAGATCTTCGTGATCAGGCTGATCTTGCATCAACAAGGTCGGTAACCACAGGGAGTTGGTTTAGCGATTACATTGTCGCTTCAAGCTCGCTCGTCGTAGTCGGATCGTGAGGGTCATCTTCCACCAAGTCGAATTTATCCCCACTCACTGAAAGATCGGGCACTCCGACTCTATCAAGTGGTATCAGGTTTCCAGGTTGATCGGTGAGTTTATCTAGTGTTCTTCCCTTTCCTACAGTCCACAAAACCAAAACAAAAATATATTTCAGGTTAGATCATTGTCCCAGCAACCTTTTGAGTCTTGCACTTTCTTTCAATAATTTGCATTGTTGAATTTGTGTGCTTACGTGTTAAATTGTTGCTGGTTGCATTGTGTCTCTCGTTCTTTCTTTTTCTCGCACCACCGCCGCACACCCCTACGATCGCGGCCCCCCTGATCGCCCCACCCCCCTGCCTTGTGTGTTTGGCAAGTCAAAAAAAAGGAAAGAGAGAAACAAAACAGCTGCAGGACATGCGGACACGAGTTGACGGACTTGCTGCGGACATGAAGACGATGCATGAACGTCTTGACTCGACGATCACGTCATTGACCGAGAGGTTCGATCAGCTCGACCTCGCTCAGACAGCCGCTAACACCACACTTGACACCATCGTGGCACGGCTCGACGCATTGAACACAACTATCACGGAGTTGCAGAAGGATTATGGTGGTGACACAGAGCCGGAAGAGGGAACTCGCAGCGGTCGTGCCCGTCGTGTGGTACGTCATCAACATAATGACCCATTTGCTAAGATTAAATTTAAAATTCCATCTTTTAATGGCAAATATGATCCTGCTGCATATCTTGATTGGGAACTAGAGGTCGGCCAGAAATTTTCATGCCATGATATTCCTGCTAGTTCTCAAGTTAAAGCTGCTATTAGTGAATTTACTGATTTTGCTTTAATTTGGTGGCGTGAATATAAACAACGACATCCCACTGCCACTCCCACCACTTGGACTCAATTAAAAGCTGCCATGCGACACAGATTTGTCCCTTCATATTATGCACGAGATTTGCTTGAAAAAATGCAGTGCTTTCGACAAGGTCAACAATCTGTTGAGGACTACTATCAGGAGTTACAAAAAGGTATGATTCGTTGTGGTTTGTTTGAGATAGACGATGCTGCTATGGCACGTTTTCACGGTGGGTTGAACCGCGAAATTCAGGACATACTTGATTATAAGGATTATTCTGATATGACCACATTGTTTGCGTATGCTTGCAAAGCTAAACGTGAAGTGCAAGGTCACCGCTCGAAGACATATTCTAACTCTTTTGCAGGAAGAAGCCCGGCAACCAGCTCAGCACCTGCCCTGCATGCGCCATCCACGACCAGCACTACACCGCGCGAGAGGCTGGCCAAACCTGCAGCACCCCCGTCCACAGGCGCTGCTCCTTCCACAGGACGTACACGGGATATTCAGTGCCATCGTTGCAAAGGATTTGGGCACATGATTCGGGACTGCCCAAACAAGCGCACCTTGCTCATATGTGACAATGGTGAGTACTCGTCCGCTAGTGATTCCGAGGAAACTCATCATACTATGTTTGCCACTGACCATGCAGCTCCTGAGGACGTACATGTCGCTCCCGGTGACGCCGATCGGTATGAGAGTCTTGTTGTGCAGCGTGTTCTTAGCACACAGGTTGCCCAGCTCGAGAACAACCAGCGGCAAACGCTATTCCACACCAAAGGTGTTGTACAAGAACGGTTGATTCGCATCATCATCGATAGTGGCAGCTGCAACAACTTGGCGAGCACAGCTTTGGTCGAGAAGTTGTCCTTGCCCACTCGCAAGCACCCGAACCCGTATCACATTCAATGGCTTAATGATGGTGGGAAAATCAGAGTAACACGCTCGGTACGCGTTCCTTTTTTGTTGGGCTCTTATTCTGATTATGCTGATTGCGATGTTGTTCCTATGGAAGCATGCTCTTTGTTACTTGATAGACCCTGGCAATATGATACGGATAGTTTACATCATGGTCGTTCGAATCATTATTCCTTCATGTTTAAGGGTCAGAAAATCATTATACATCCAATGACCCCTGACCAAATTATAAAAGATGATCTTGCTCGGGCTACTAAAGTGGCAAAACAACTCGCCCCTACACCAGCTACCCCTATTAATTCTGAAATCAAGTTGAATGCTCCTGTTTTACTTGCTACACGTGCTGATTTTGATGCTTTACGCGATGATCATTTGCCCTGCTATGCACTTGTATGCTCTAGTATGCTCGCTTCACTTGATGATGCCCCGTCTTTGGATATTCCCCCTGCTGTTTCTAACCTTTTGCAGGAGTACGCTGATGTGTTTCCCAAAGACTTGCCACCGGGTCTTCCTCCACTCCGTGGCCTTGAACACCAGATCGACCTCATCCCCGGCGCCCAGCTTCCAAACCGCGCCCCATACCATACGAATCCGGATGAGACAAAGGAGATCCAGCACCAGGTGCAGGCATTGCTTGATAAAGGTTACATTCATGAATCTCTTAGCCCTTGCTCGGTTCCTATTTTACTTGTTCCAAAGAAAGATGGGTCATGGCGTATGTGTGTAGACTGTCGTGCTATTAATAACATCACCATTCGTTATCGATACCCTATACCACGCCTTGATGATATGCTAGATGAGCTTAGTGGTGCCATTCTTTTCACTAAAATTGATTTGCGTAGTGGTTACCATCAGATTCGAATGAAACTGGGTGATGAATGGAAAATAGCTTTTAAAACGAAGTTTGGGTTATATGAATGGTTGGTTATGCCATTTGGTTTGACTAATGCTCCCAGCATTAGGATTGTTTGTTGTTGTCTATTTTGATGATATCCTTATTTACAGCAAGACTATGGAAGAGCATTTAGAACATTTGAGTGTTGTTTTTGATGCGTTGCGTGCAGCTCGCTTATTTGGTAACGTGGAAAAATGCATCTTTTGCACGCAACATGTTTCGTTTCTTGGTTATGTTGTGACTCCGCAGGGCATTGAGGTGGACAGCAGCAAGATTGATGCCATTCGCGAATGGCCGACACCAACGACGGTCACACAGATTCGGAGCTTTCTTGGACTTGCAGGATTCTACTGTCGGTTCGTCCATGATTTCAGCTCCATTGCAGCCCCTTTGCACGAGCTTACAAAGAAAGGTGCGCCATTTGCTTGGGGCGACTCGCAGGAGGTAGCGTTCAACACTTTGAAAGATAAGTTAACACATGCTCCCCTCTTGCAATTGCCTGATTTTAATAAAGTGTTTGAGCTTGAATGTGATGCTAGCGGTATTGGGCTAGGTGCTGTTTTGTTACAAGAAGGAAAACCAGTTGCTTATTTTAGTGAGAAATTAAGCGGTGCTAGCCTGAGATATTCTACTTATGATAAGGAGCTTTATGCTTTAGTTCGCACTTTGCAAACATGGCAGCACTATCTTTGGCATCGTGAGTTTATAATCCATTCTGATCATGAGGCTTTGAAACATATTTGTACCCAAACAAATCTGAACCGTCATCATGCTAACTGGGTAGAATTCATTGAGTCCTTTCCTTACATCATTAAACACAAGAATGGGAAGGAAAATGTCATTGCCGATGCTTTGTCTCATAGATATACCATGCTCTCACAGCTAGATTTTAAAATCTTTGGCTTGCAAACTGTGAAAGATCAATATGTCAACGATGCTAATTTTAATGATATCCTCACACATTGTATGAATGGCCAACCATGGGGCAAATTCCACATGCAGGATGGGTTCCTGTTTCGCGCTAACAAGCTGTGTGTTCCAGCAAGCTCGGTTCGTCTTTTGTTGTTACAAGAAGCACATGGAGGTGGCCTCATGGGACACTTTGGCATCTACAAGACACATGAGGTGCTGGCTGCACACTTCTTCTGGCCACGGATGCGCCGCGATATCGAGCGCCTTGTTGCACGCTGCACTACTTGTCAGAAAGCTAAGTCCCGATTGAGCAACCATGGTTTGTATATGCCTTTGCCTATCCCTACTTCCCCTTGGCTTGATATATCTATGGATTTTGTTTTGGGGTTGCCTAGAACTAAGAAGGGGAGGGATAGCATTTTTGTGGTTGTTGATCGATTCTCCAAAATGGCTCATTTTATACCTTGTCATAAAACTGATGATGCTAGCAGTGTTGCTAAATTGTTCTTTCAAGAGATTGTCCGTTTACATGGTATTTCGAATACAATTATCTCTGATCGTGATGCTAAGTTTCTAAGTCATTTTTGGAGAACTCTTTGGAATAAATTGGGAACTAAATTGCTGTTTAGTACAACTTGTCACCCTCAAACTGATAGGCAAACTGAGGTGGTGAATAGAACTTTATCGACCATGCTTAGGGCTGTTTTAGACAAAAATTTGAGATGTTGGGTAGAATTCATTGAGTCTTTCCCTTACATTATTAAACACAAGAATGGGAAGGAAAATGTCATTGCTGATGCTTTGTCTCGTCGATATACCATGCTGTCCCAGTTAGATTTTAAAATCTTTGGCTTGCAAACTGTGAAAGATCAATATGTCGATGATGCTGATTTTAAAGATATCTTAGCTCATTGTATGAATGGCAAACCATGGGGCAAATTTCACATGCAGGATGGGTTCCTGTTTCACGCTAACAAGCTGTGTGTTCCAGCAAGCTTGGTTCATCTTTTGTTGTTACAGGAAGCACACGGAGGCGGTCTCATGGGACACTTTGGCGTCTACAAGACGCATGACGTGCTGGCCGCCCACTTCTTTTGGCCCCGGATGCACCGTGATGTCGAGCGCCTTGTTGCCCGCTGCACTACTTATCAGAAAGCTAAGTCACGACTGAACAACCATGGTTTGTATATGACTTTGCCTGTCCCTACTTCCCCTTGGCTTGATATTTCTATGGACTTTGTTTTGGGATTGCCTAGAACTAAGAAGGGGAGGGATAGCATTTTCGTGGTTGCTGATAGATTCTCCAAAATGGCTCATTTTATACCATGTCATAAGACTGATGATGCTAGCAGTGTTGCTGAATTGTTCTTTTGAGAGATTATTCGTTTGTATGGTATTCCGAATACAATAGTCTCTGATCATGATGCTAAGTTTCTCAGTCATTTTTGGAGATCACTTTGGAATAAATTGGGAACTAAATTGCTGTTTAGCACAACTTGTCACCCTCAGACTGATGGACAAACTGAGGTGGTTAATAGAACTTTGTCAACCATGCTTAGGGCCGTTTTAGACAAAAATTTGAAACGTTGGGAAGATTGCTTGCCTCATGTTGAGTTTGCTTATAATCATGCAACACATTCTTCTACAAAGATGTGCCCTTTTCAGATTGTTTATGATTACGTTCCTCGGGCACCTATTGATTTGTTTTCGCTTGATGCTAAGGATGTCCCACATATAGATGCGGTTGCACATGTTGAACACATGATTGACCTCCATGGACAAACACAACAAAACATTGCTGCTGCTAATGCTAAGTATCAGGTTGCTGGTAGTAAAGGAAGAAAACTTGTTACTTTTGAACCTGGTGATATGGTTTGGATGCATTTGAGAAAGGATCGGTTTCCTACTTTACGCCGTTCTAAATTAATGCCTCGTGCTGCTGGTCCTTTTAAGGTGCTAACCAAGATTAATGATAATGCTTATGTCCTTGACCTGCCTGCAGAGCTTGGTGTTTCCGCTAGTTTTAATGTAGCAGATTTGAAGCCATATGTGGGCGAGGATGAGGAGTTGCCGTGGAGGACGACTTAAGTTCTAGAAGGGGAGGATGATGAGGACATCAACTACAACACAAGTACGTCTACGCTAGCAGTACTTTTCCTGGCGACACTAGATGCTCCTCCACCCCAGGCGCCACCTCCTTCTGGGCCAATCACTCGGGCCCGTGCAAGAGAACTGAACCACTAGGGGCTGCGCCCCCTCCTTGGCCGCCCCTCTCTCCCTCTATTTAGATAGAGGCATCATTTCTTTCCAGACTTGAGTTTTGTTTATATTTAGCTTTAGCTACTCTTGACACATGCAAATCAGCGCAGTCTCTTGTAATTCAGAACTCCACCTTTGAGTGATAATCAGATTGCTCGCATCTTTTTCTTGTTCGTTCTTCGATTGCGAACAGGAAAAGATCTTCGTGATCAGGCTGATCTTGCATCAACAAGGTTGGTAACCACAGGGAGTTGGTTCAGCGATTGCATTGGCGCTTCGAGCTCGCTCGTCATAGTCGGATCATGAGGGTCATCTTCCACCAAGTCGAATTTATCCCCACTCACTGAAAGATCGGGCACTCCGACTCTATCAGCATTGACTTTCGTGCAGTAACGAAACGGCCCGAAACATTCCAAAACATGAGTTTTGGGTCCAATGGTGTGGATCGGGTGCGCTCGTTGTGAAAAATTCCAACGCAACTTCATTTAGCCAACTTATGCATTAATGGCGTCAGTTCGGCTAGTTTTGCATCGACTTTCGAGCAGTAACGAAACGGTCCAAAATGCGCCAAAACATGAGTTTTGGGTCCAATGGAGTAGATCGGGTACGTTCGTTGCGAAAAGATGTAACGCAACTTCGTTTAGCGAACTTGCGCGTTAATGGTGCCAGTTCGGCCAGTTTTGCATCGAGTTTCGTGCAGTAACGAAAAGGTCCGAAACATCCCAAAGCATGACTTTTGGGTCCAATGGAGTGGATCAGGTGCGTTCGTTGTGAAAAATTCCAACACAACTTCGTTTAACGAACTTGTGCATTAATGGTGCAAGTTCGGCTAGTTTTGCATCGACTTTTGTGCAATAACGAAACGGTCCGAACCACCCCAAAACATAAGTTTTGGGTCCAATGGAGTGGATCGGGTGCACTCGTTGTGAGAAATGCCTGACGCAAGTTCGTTTAGCTAACTTATGCGTTAATGGCGCAAGTTTGGCCAGTTTTGCATCGACTTTCGTGCAGTAATGAAACGGTCGGAAACACGCCAAAACATGAGTTTTGGGTCCAATGGAGTGGATCGGGTGCGTTTGTTCCGAAAAAATCCAACTCAACTTCGTTTAGCGAACTTGTGCCTTAATGGTGGCAGTTCAGCCAGTTTTGGATCAAGTTTCGTGCAGTCACGAAATGGTCCGCAACATCCCAAAACATGAGTTTTGCGTCCAATGGAGTGGATCTGGTGCGTTCGTTGCGAAAAATTTCGACACAACTTCGTTTTGCGAACTTGTGCGTTAATGGCACATGTTCGGCTAGTTTTGCATCGACTCTCGTGTAGTAACGAAACAGTCCAAAACATCCCAAAACATGAGTCCTGGGTCCAAAGGTGTGGATCAGGTGCGCTCGTTGTGAAAAATTCTGACGTAACTTCGTTTAGCGAACTTATGCGTTAATGGCGCCAGTTCGGCCAGTTTTGCATCGACTTTCGAGCAGTAACGAAATGGTCCGAAATGCGCCAAAACATGAGTTTTGGGTCCAATGGAGTAGATCGGGTGCGTTCGTTGCGAAAAGATGTAACGCAACTTCATTTAGCGAACTTGCGCGTTAATGGTGCTAGTTCGGCCAGTTTTGCATCGAGTTTCGTGCAGTAACGAAAAGGTCCGAAACATCCCAAAGCATGAGTTTTCGGTCCAATGGAGTGGATCAGGTGCGTTCGTTGTGAAAAATTCCAACACAACTTCGTTTAATGAACTTGTGCATTAATGGTGCAAGTTCGGCTAGTTTTGCATCAACTTTCGTGCAGTAACGAAATGGTCCGAACCACCCCAAAACATAAGTTTTGGGTCCAATGGAGTGGATCGGGTGCGCTCGTTGTGAGAAATGCCTGATGCAAGTTCGTTTAGTGAACTTATGCGTTAATGGCGCAAGTTTGGCCAGCTTTGCATCGACTTTCGTGCAGTAACGAAACGGTCGGAAACGCGCCAAAACATGAGTTTTGGGTCCAATGGAGTGGATCGGGTGCGTTTGTTGCGAAATATCCAACGCAACTTCGTTTAGCGAACTTGTGCCTTAATGGTGCCAGTTCAGCCAGTTTTGGATCAAGTTTCGTGCAGTCCCGAAACGGTCCGCAACATCCCAAAACATGAGTTTTGCGTCCAATGGAGTGCATCTGGTGCGTTTGTTGCGAAAAATTTCGACACAACTTCGTTTAGCGAACTTGTGCGTTAATGGCACATGTTCGGCTAGTTTTGCATCGACTCTCGTGCAATAACAAAACGGTCCGGAACATCCCAAAACATGAGTCTTGGGTCCAAAGGTGTGGATCGGGTGCGCTCGTTGTGAAAAATTCTGACGTAACTTCGTTTAGCGAACTTATGCGTTAATGGCGCCAGTTCGGCCAGTTTTGCATCGACTTTCGTGCAATAACGAAACAGTCCCAAATGCACCAAAATATGAGTTTTGGGTCCAATGGAGTAGATCGGGCGCGTTCGTTGCTAAAAGATTCAACGCAACTTCGTTTAGCTAACTTGTGCGTTATGGTGCCAGTTCGGCCAGTTTGGCATCGAGTTTCATGCAGTAAAAAAAAGGTCCGAAACGTTCTAAAGCATGAGTTTTGGGTGAAGTGGAGTGGATCAGGTGCATTCGTTGTGAAAAATGTTGGCACAACTTCATTTAGCGAACTTGTGCATTAATGGCACCTGTTCGGCGAGTTCTGCATCGACTTTCGTGCAGTAACCGGTCCGAAACGTCCAAAAACATGAGTTTTGGGTCCAATGTGCGTAGGTTGTGAAAAATTCTGATGCAACTTAGTTTAGCGAACTTGCACGTTAATCGTGCTACTTCGGCCAGTTTTACATTGACCTTCGTGCAGTAACAAAACGGTCCGAAGCGCCCCAAAACATGAGTTTTGGGACGAATGGAGTTGATCCGGTGCGTTCGTTGCAAAAAATGCCAACACAATTTCGATTAGCGAACTTGGGCGTTAATAGCGCCAGTTCGGTCAATTTTGCATCGACTTTCGGTCAGTAACAAAATGGTCCGAAACGCCCGAAAACATGACTTCAGGGGCGTTCGTTGCGAAATTTTTCGACGTAACTTTGTTTAGCGAATTTGTGCGTTAATGGCATAAGTTCGGCCAGCTTTGCATCGACTTTTGCGCAGTGATGAAACGGTCTAAAACGCCCCAAAACATGAGTTTTGGGTCCAATGGAGTGGATCAGGTGCGTTCGTTGTGAAAAATTCCAACGCAACTTCGTTTAGCGAACTTGAGCGTAATGGCGCTAGTTCGGCCAGTTTTGCATCGACTTTCGTGCACTAATGAAACAGTCCAAAACGCCCCAAAACATAAGTTTTGGGTCCTATGGAGTGGATCAGGTGCGTTCGTTGCGAACAATTTCGACACAACTTCATTTAGCGAACTTGTGCGTTAATGGCACCTGTTCGGCCAATTTTGTATCGACTTTTCTGCCGTAACGAAACGGTCCGAAACATCCCGAAATATAAGTTTTGGGTCCAATGAAGTGGATCGGGTGCGCTTGTTGTGAAAAATGGCTGACGCAACTTCGTTTAGCGAACTTATGCGTTAATGGCGCAAGATCGGCCAGTTTTGCATCGACTTTTGTGCAGTAACAAAACGGTTAGAAACGCGCCAAAACATGAGTTTTGGGTCCAATGGAGTGGATCGGGTGCGTTCGTTGCGAAAAGGTCCAACGCAACTTCGTTTTGCGAACTTGTGCCTTAATGGTGCCAGTTCAGCCAGTTTTGGATCGAGTTTCGTGCAGTAACGAAATGGTCCGCAACATCCCAAAACATGATATTTGCATCCAATGGAGTGGATCCGGTGCGTTCGTTGCGAAAAATTTCGATGCAACTTCGTTTAGCGAACTTGTGTGTTAATGGCACCTGTTCATCTAGTTTTGCATCGACTTTCGTGCAGAAACTAAATGGTCTGAAACATTCCAAAACATGAGTTCTGGGTCCAATGGTGTGGATCGGGTGCGCTCGTTGTGAAAAATTCTGACGCAACTCCGTTTAGCGAACTTGAGCGTTAATGGCGCCAGTTCGGCTAGTTTTGCATCGACTTTCGAGCAGTAACGAAACGGTCCGAAATGTGCCAAAACATGAGTTTTGGGTCCAATGGAGTAGATCTGGTGCGTTCATTGCAAAAAGATCCAACTTAACTTCGTTTAGTGAACTTGGGCGTTAAAGGTGCCAGTTCGGCCAGTTTTGCATCGAGTTTCGTGCAGTAACGAAAAGGTCCGAAACGCCCGAAAGCATGAGTTTTGGGTCCAATGGAGTGGATCAGGTGCGTTCGTTGCGAAAAATTTTGACGCAATTTCATTTAGCGAACTTGTGCGTTAATGGCACCTGCTCGGCTAGTTCTGCATCGACTTTCGTGCAGTAACGAAACGGACCGAATCGCCCAAAAATATGAGTTTTGGGTCCAATAGAGTGGATCGGGTGCGCTGGTTGTGAAAAATTCCAATGCAACTTCGTTTAGCGAACTTGCGCATTAATGGCGCTAGTTCGGCCAGTTTTACATCGACTTTTGTGCAGCAACGAAACGGTCCGAAGTGCCCCAAAACATGAGTTTTGGGTCCAATGGAGTGGATCAGGTGCTTTTGTTGTGAAAAATGCCAGCACAACTTCGATTAGCGAACTTGGGCGTTAATAGTGTCAGTTCGGCCAATTTTGCATCAACTTTTGGGCAGTAACGAAATGGTTTGAAACGCCCAAAAACATGACTTTTCGGTCCAACGTAGTGGCTCAGGGGCGTTCGTTGCGAAATGTTCCAACGTAACTTTGTTTAGCGAATTTGTACGTTAATGGCAACAGTTCGGCCAGTTTTGCATCGACTTTCGCGCAGTAATGAAACGGTCCGAAATGCCCCAAAACATGAGTTTTTGGTCCAATGGAGTGGATCAGCTGCGTTCGTTGTGAAAAATTCCAACGCAACTTCGTTTAGCGAACTTGTGCGTTAATGGCACCTGTTCGACCAATTTTGTATCAACTTTCGTGCAGTAACGAAAGGGTCCGAAACATCCCGAAACATTAGTTCTGGGTCCAATGGAGCGGATCGGGTGCGCTTGTTGTGAAAAATTCTAACGCAACTTCGTTTAGCAAACTTGAGCGTTAATGGCGCCAGTGCGGCCAGTTCTGCCTCGACTCTTGAGCAGTAACGAAATGGTCCGAAATGCACCAAAACATGACTTTTGGGTCCAATGGAGTAGATCTGGTGCGTTCTTGCGAAAAGATGCAACGCAACTTCGATTAGCCAACTTCGGCGTTAATAGCGCCAGTACAACCAATTTTGCATCGACATTCGGGCAGTAACGAAATGGTCCGAAATGCCCGAAATCATGACTTTTGGGTCCAACGGAGTGGATCAGGGGCGTTCGTTGCAAAATTTTCCGACGTAACTTTGTTTAGCGAATTTGTGCGTTAATGGCACCAGTTCGGCCAGTTTTGCATCGACTTTCGTGCAGTAACGAAACGGTCTGAAACATCTAAAAACATTAGTATTGGGTCCAATGGAGTGGATCGGGTGCGCTAGTTGTGAAAAATTCCGACGCAACTTCGTTTTGCGAACTTGCGCGTTAATGGCGCTAGTTCGGCCAGTTTTGCATCGACTTTCGTGCAGTAACGAAACAGTCCAAAACGCCCCAAAACATGAGTTTTGGGTCCAATGGAGTGGATCGGGTGCGCTCATTGCAAAAACTTCCGAGGCAACTTCGTTTAGCGAACTTGTGCCTTAATGGCGCTACTTCGGCCAGTTTTGCATCGGCTTTCGTGCAGTAACGAAACGGTACGAAATGCCCCCAAAATATGAGTTTTGAGTCCAATGGAGTGGATTGGGTGCGTTCGTTGCGAAAAATTCGAACGCGACATTGTTTAGCGAACTTGGGCGATAATGGCACCAGTTCGGCCAGTTTTGCATCCACTTTTGTACAGTAACGAAACAGTATGAAGCACCCCAAAATATGATTTTTGGTCCAATGGAGTAGACCGGGTGCGTTCGTTGCGAAAAATTCTGACGCGAGTTTGTTTAGCGAACTTGTGCGCTAATGGCGCCAGTTCGGCCAGTTTTACATCAACTTTCGTGCAGTAATGAAACGTCCGAAGCGCCCGAAAACATGAGTTTTGGGTCCAATGGAGTGGATCAGGTGCGTTCATTGCGAAAAATGCCAGCACAACTTCGATTAGCGAACTTGGGCGTTAATAGCGCCAGTTCGGCCAATTTTGCATCGACTTTCAGGCAGTAACGAAATGGTCCGAAACGCCCAAAAACATGACTTTTGGGTCCAACGGAGTGGATCAGGGGCGTTCGTTGCGAAATTTTTCGACGTAACTTTGTTTAGCGAATTTGTGCGTTAATGGCACCAGTTTGGCCAGTTTTGCATCGACTTTCGTGCAGTAACGAAACGGTCCGAAACGCCCCAAAACATGAGTTTTGGGTCCAATGGAGTGGATCAGGTGCGTTCGTTGCGATCCAACGCAACTTCGTTTAGCAAACTTGAGCGTTAATGGAGCTACTTCGGCAGTTTTGCATCAACTTTCGTAAAGTAATGAAACGGTCCGAAACATGCCAAAACATGAGTATTTGGTCCAATGGAGTGGATCGGATGTGTTCGTTGCGAATAGTTCCAACGCAACTTCGTTTAACAAACTTGTGCATTAATGGTGCAAGTTCGGCCAGTTTTGCATCGACTTTCGTGCAGTAACGAAACGGTCCGAAACGCCCCAAAACATAAGTTTTGGGTTGAATAGAGTGGATCAGGTGTGTTCGTTGTGAAAAGTTCCAACGCACTTCGTTTAACAAACTTGTGCATTAATGGTGCAAGTTCGGCCAGTTTTGCATCGACTTTCGTGCAGTAACAAAATGGTCCGAAACGCCCCAAAACATGAGTTTTGGGTCCAATGGAGTGGATCACGTGCGTTTGTTGCGAAAAATTCCAACGCAACTTCGTTTAACGAACTTGTGCATTAATGGTGCAACTTCGGCCAGTTTTGCATCGACTTTCGTGCAGTAACAAAACGGTCCGAAACGCCCCAAAACATAAGTTTTGGGTCTAATGGAGTGGATCGGGTGCGCTCGTTGCGAAAAATGCCTGTCGCAACTTCATTTAGCGAACTTATGCGTTAATGGTGCTAGTTCGGCCAGTTTTGCATCAACTTTCGTGCGGTTACGAAACGGTCGGAAACGTGCCAAAACATGAGTTTTTAGTCCAATCGAGTGGATCGGGTGCATTCGTTGTGAAAAGATCCAACGCAACTTCGTTTAGCGAACTTGGGCCTTAATGGTGCCAGTTCAGCAAGTTTTGCATCGAGTTTCGTGCAGTAATGAAACGGTCCGCAACACCCCAAAACATGAGTTTTGCATCCAATGGAGTGGATCCGCTGCGTTCGTTGCGAAAAATTTCGACGCAACTTTATTTAGAGAACTTGTGCGTTAATGGCACCTGTTCGGCTAGTTTTGCATCGACTTTCGTGCAGTAACGAAACGGTCCGAAACATCCCAAAACATGAGTTCTGGGTCCAATGGTGTGGATCGGGTGCGCTAGTTGTGAAAAATTCCGACTCAACTTCGTTTAGCGAATTTGAGCGTTAATGGCGCCAGTTTGGCCAGTTTTGCATCGGCTTTCGAGCAGTAACGAAATGGTCTGAAATGCGATAAAATATGAGTTTTGGGTCCAATGGCGTAGATCGGGTGCGTTCGTTGAGAAAAGATGCAACGCAACTTCATTTAGCGAACTTGTGCGTTAATGGTGCCAGTTCGGCCAGTTTTGCATCGAGTTTCGTGCATTAACGAAAAGGTCCGAAACACCCCAAAGCATGAGTAAGTCTTGGGTCCAATGGAGTGGATCGGGTGCGTTCGTTGTGAAAATTTTTAACACGACTTCGTTTAGCGAACATGTGCGTTAATGGCACCTGTTCGGCTAGTTCTGCATTGACTTCCTGCAGTAACAAAACGGCCCGAAATGCCCAAAAGCATGAGTTTTGGGCCCAATGGAGTGGATCGTGTGCGCTGGTTGTGAAAAATTCTGACGCAAATTAGTTTACCGAACTTGCACGTTAATGGCGCTAGTTCGGCCAGTTTTACATCGACTTTTGTGCAGTAACGAAATGGTCCGAAGCGCCCCAAAACATGAGTTTTGGGTCGAATGGTGTGGATCAGGTGCTTTCGTTGCGAAAAATTCCAACACAACTTCGATTAGCGAACTTGGTCGCTAATAGCGCCAATTCGGCTAATTTTGTATCGACTTTCGGGCAGTAACGAAATGGTCCGAAATGACCGAAAACATGACTTTGGGCAGGGGCGCTCGATGCGAAATTTTCCATCGTAACTTTGTTTAGTGAAGTTGTGCGTTAATGGTACCAGTTCGGCCAGTTTTGCATCGACTTTCATGCAGTAACGAACGGTCCGAAATGCCCCAAAACATGAGTTTTGGGTCCAATGGAGTTGATCGGGTGCGCTCGTTGTCAAAAATTCTGACGCAACTTCGTATAGGGAACTTGTGCGTTAATGGCACCAATTCGGCAACTTTTGCAACGACTTTCATGCTGTAACGAAACGGTCCGAAATGCCCCAAAACATGTGTTTTTGGTCCAATGGACTGGATTAGGTGCGTTCGTTGCGAAAAATTCCAACCCAACTTCGTTTAGCGAACTTGAGCGTTAATGGCGCTAGTTCGGCAAGTTTTGCATCGACTTTCATAAAGTAATGACACTGTCCGAAACACACCAAAACATGAGTTTTGGGTCCAATGGAGTGTATCGGGTGCGGTCGTTGTGAAAAGTTCCAAGGCAACTTCGTTCAATGAACTTGTGCATTAATGGGGCAAGTTCGGCCAGTTTTGCATCGACTTTCGTGCAGTAACGAAATGGTCCAAAATGCCCCAAAACATAAGTTTTGGATCCAATGGCATGGATCGGGTGCGTTCGTTGAGAAAAATGCCAGCACAACTTCGATTAGTGAACTTGGGCGTTAATGGCGCAAGTTCGGCCAGTTTTGCATCGACTTTCTACGGTAACGAAACAGTCGGAAACGAGCCAAAACATGAGTTTTGGGTCCAATAGAGTGGATCGGGTGTGATCGTTGCGAAAAGATCCAACGCAACTTCGTTTAGCGAACTTGGGCCTTAATGGTGCCATTTCAGCCAGTTTTACATCGACTTTCATGCGGTAACGAAATAGTCGGAAGCGCCCCAAAACATGAGTTCTTGGTCGAATGGTATGGATCAGGTGCGTTCATTGCGAAAAATGCCAAAACAACTTCGATTAGCGAACTTGGGCATTAATAGCGCCAGTTCGGCCAATTTTGCATCGACTTTCGGGCAGTAATGAAATGGTTCGAAACGCCCGAAAACATGACTTTTGGGTCCAACGGAGTGGATCAGGGGTGTTCGTTGTGAAATTTTCTGACGTAACTTTGTTTAGCGAATTTGTGCGTTAATGGCACCAGTTCGGCCAGTTTTGCATCGACTTTCATGCAGTAACGAAACAGTTTGAAACACCCCAAAACATGAGTTTTGGGTCTAATGGAGTTGATCAGGTGCGTTCGTAGCGAAAAATTCCAACACAACTTCATTTAGCGAACTTGAGCGTTAATGGTGCTAGTTCGGCCAGTTTTGCATCGACTTTCGTAAAGTAATGAAACGGTCCGAAACGCGCCAAAACATGAGTTTTGGGTCCAACGGAGTGGATCGGGTGCGTTCGTTGTGAAAAGTTCTAACGCAACTTCGTTTAACGAACTTGTGCGTTAATGGTGCCAGTTCGGCCAGTTTTGCATCGACTTTTGTGCAGTAACGAAACGGTCCAAAACACCCCAAAACTTTAGTTTTGGGTCCAATTGAGTGGATCGGGTGCGCTCGTTGTTGAAAATGCCTGACGCAACTTCATTTAGCCAACTTATGCGTTAATGGCGCAAGTTCGGCTAGTTTCGCATCGACTTTCGTGTAGTAACGAAATGGCCGGAAACGCGCAAAAACATGAGTTTTAAAGTCCAATGGAGTGGATCGGATGCGTTCGTTGTGAAAAGATCCAACGCAACTTCGTTTAGCAAACTTGTGCATCAATGGTGCCAGTTCGGCCAGTTTTGCATCGAGTTTCGTGCAGTAAAAAACGGTCCGCAACATCCCAAAACATGAGTTTTGCGTCCGATGGAGTGGATCCGGTGCATTCGTTGTGAAAAATTTTGACGCAACTTCGTTTAGCGAACTTGTGCGTTAATGGCGCCAGTTCGGCCAGTTCTGCAATGACTTTCGTGCAGTAACATAAGTTTTAGTTCCAATGGAGTGGATCAAGTGCGCTCGTTGCGAAAAGATGCAACCCAAATTCGTTTAGCGAACGTGTGCGTTAATGGTGCCAATTCGGCCTGTGGCAGAACCGTCTGAGTTATTCCGGTTCAAGTGCATTAATCATCATTTACAAAGACAAGATGATCTCAAATGCACTTCAAACGGAACAACCCATGGGTCTGTCGGGTCACCGCCCGATGCAACCACGGTTATACAGGATCGGAGTAGGTTATACTCATACAAGAAGAACTCCAGGTACATAACTGCGCAAGCCTTTATCACATAGTAAGCAGTATTATTACAAACCAGTTTTCTCCAGCCCTGACTGGAGCAAAATAAACAAAGGGTTATTTAAAAGCAACAGGTAAACACCCGTTGACCAGAGCCATAACGAAAAGATAACACGACTAACAATGTCGCCATCAGCAGCACCATGCGTAGCCCAGTCGATGGTGTCACTCCGAGGGGTCAATGCTGGCCGGGGACGGGTCCCATTCCACGGACCAACCAGGCGGAACAGCAAAGGGGCAGGACGCACTATCAGCCTGGTTCTCAACCGGCATACCTGAAAGCAGTTCTAGCAAGGCTGAGTATAATGATACTCAGCAAGACTTACCCGGGTTTGGGTATACTTTAGCCCATAACTAGACTCATGAAGGTATGGTAAGGTTCTGGGTTTATTTTCAGCTGAAAAGCAACAAAGAGTATAATCTACTTCAAGTTTTATCTTTCAGATTCTAGCTTGATTAACCATTCTAGGTAAGTACCTATACTAAACAAGCAAGATAGAGATTATCAATCAACAAGATTCTTTCATCATCAATTACACTTTTTACTCTATGTGGTAAAAGGGATAAGCAATCTCAATTCTTGTGAGAGGCGGACGATCCGGACCGAATTTAAACCTTGCAAGGTAAACCTAACACACACGCTTGGATCATCCAACGATGATTCTGAAGCAACCGTTTGCCTTTCATTCCGGGTCGTGGATCATGGCCACCACAAGCGACTGCAGGACCATACGCACACCCAATGTGTGCAGGACGTACGGCTGTAGCGCGACTACAAACCCGTACTCCTGGTTGCCCTTGCAACACATATTCCCACACGTCGAATCGAGTAACAAGAAGAACCAAAATACGAGTGGTGGGGGGTATGTCCACTTGCCGGGCCGATCAGTTACTAGGCTTACCGCTTACCATATTTCACGGCATGTGGCTAGTACATTCAAACGCTTAGCCACCACTACCACACATTTCGACCTTAAAGCTTTTATCAAAACAGACAGGGTAACTTCCAGGTCATGATACAACACATGACCCTGTCCGTCATCCTTATAGTGGTTGCAGAATTGTAAACAAGCAACTCCTATATCGCGCGAGTGACAGGAAATCACTCGACTTTTACCGGTCCTATTTAGCAGAGCACCTAAGCGATAAGGACTCGGGTACAACACATTGGATTCCTAAGATATCATGCAACTAGGGTTTCATCTCAACTCCTAGACGTAATGCAAAATATATAATATAATAATGAATTTGTAATAACTTGAAATATTGGGATGTGCACCGGGGCTTGCCTTCGGAAGCGAAGTTAGGGTCAGACGAGTTAAAAACTTCCGAACGTCGGTTCGGGGCTTCAGTCACTTCTTCAGTAGCTTGGACGGAGTCTTCAGATAGCCCAGGTTCGGGTTCCAAGATCAACTCGTAGTCTCTGTCTTCAAGCGTCGACGAGTCTACATGATATGCAAGGATTGATTTTTAGTAACAAACATGTTAAATCTTTCCTTCATGATAAAGTTGTAATTTAACCGATGAATACACACTCAGCATCAACAATAAAATGACAAAATCATCAAACAACTAATATCACAAAACTAAAGCAATTATTCCTAATCATAGGTTCAAACACATTTAGTAGTAATTATACTTAAATCTTAGTTGTTTGAACCTATTTTGACAAATTTTGAAATTATTCAATTCACAAAATTGTACTGGTATTGAATATTTCACACAAAACTAAACACTACTTAAGCTAACTAATAGCCAAGAGTTGCAGGAAATAAACTTAAATCACACAAGTTATACACAAAAGATCCCTTTTTGAAAACATTTAAATAACTTCAAAACTAGTTGATTTCAAACTACACCTTAGTAACAAAAGTTGTAGATCTTATTTTTATGAACACAACAGAACTAGTTTTACCATTTTTAGATTTTTCTACCATTCCCTATGAATTTTCAAAGCTGGCTGAAAAAGAAATGGAAAAGGGGACTGATCCTTTACAAACAGACCCCTGGAAGTTTTTAAAACAGAGCAATCCGGTCCCTGGCCGGCTTTCCTCTCGGGGTGGATCACCGGCGACTAATTCCGGCGAGATAACTCACCGGCGGCGAGGGGAAAGGGAGGGGAAATGCTCAGGGGCTTACAACGGACTCAGGGGTGACCGGAGTTGGGCCGGGGAGGAGCTGTAGCGGTGGCGCGACGGTGGACAGAGGCGGCGGCGGCGGCTGGAAGCTTGGTGGTGGTGTTCCGGTGGCTGGAGGGTTGGGGAGTGAATGACAAGTGCCTGGAGAGCTTCGTGAGGTTGATGTGGTGCTGTTGCTCCACTTGGCAGGGGCTGGGGGACGGCGAAGCAGTGGGACGGCGACGAGGCCGAGCTGCGGCGGCGGAGGAACGGCGGCGTGCTCGTGGGCAGGGCGCTCTGGTGGGGGAAATGGAAAACGGCCGGTGCGATGAGCTTCAAGAGGGTGAGGTGGTGCTGGTGG
Source organism: Panicum hallii (assembly GCF_002211085.1). Taxonomy (NCBI): domain Eukaryota; kingdom Viridiplantae; phylum Streptophyta; class Magnoliopsida; order Poales; family Poaceae; genus Panicum; species Panicum hallii. The sequence goes on from NC_038042.1 coordinate 40,263,250, forward strand.
AGCAAGAAGTTGGGGAGGGGAGGCTCGGGACTGAGCTGTCGACGGCGAGGCCGAACGGCGGCGCAATGGCGGACGGCGGCGATGCGAGGGTGAAGGGGGCCGGGGCGGAATTGAGCTCGGGGAGGTGGTAAAAGAGCTCGAGCAAGATGCCACGAAGCTAATTATGCACTTGGAGAAGCTTTGGAGGGCGGCAAGCAGGTGCTGGACGCCGGCGACGTCGTGGCGGCCGTGGCGCGCTCGGGGATGGCGTGGCAGCTCGGGAAAACGGCCACCAGGGCCTGGCAAGTGGCGGGGCAGGTGCGCTGGAGGTGGAGGTGGCACTGGCGAGCGGCGCGGGGGTAGGTGGCGGCCGGGGCAGCTCGCCGGAATTAAGCGGCGGCGTCAGCAGCTCACGAGCAGAGCAGAGCAGCTGGAGGTGGACGACGAGGACCCGGTTGCAATTGTTCAAAAGTTAAGGGGGCTCACTGTAAAGCTTGAGTAACTTTTAAATCAGAGCTCAAATGAAAATGATCCAAAAACCAAAAGTGTAGAGAATAAAAAGTTCTACACTTTTGCTTTAGGGTTCCCCTTCAGAAGAGTTGAGGTTTCAAAGTTATTTTAAAAACCATACAACTAGTCAAATTTCTTTTAAAACCTATTTAAATTTTACATTTCAAACAACTCCCTGATTTGTTTTCACTTTTTACAGTGGTTTAAAGGTAAAAGCATCATTGCAAAACAGCCCTTCCTATATTTCAAAATTATCCACCCTCACACACATTTTGCACATTAAGCCCTATATTTTTCTAAAATTACAGAAAACACCCTAAAATTTTGTCCTTAAATAGCACACCAGAGCACATCCTACACTTAATGTACTAAGTCTGGCTCCCATATACCTGAGGTGTCACAACCCTCCCTCCTAAAAAGAATCTCGTCCCGAGATTTCAGAACAGGATAAAGTTGAAGATTCAAAGGTAAAGATTGTCGTTCAGGAAACCCGAATAATATTTTTGGAGATAAGCTTCGGTTTCCCAAGTTGCTTCTTCTTCAGTGTGATGATTCCACTGAATTTTATACATCTTGATCGTCGCTCTTCTAGTACTTCTTTCTTTGGTATCTAGGATCTTGATGGGCTGTTCGGCATAAGAAAGATCAGGTTCTATAGCGACAGCCTGTAGATCTATGATCTCTGTGGGGACTTGGAGGCATTTCTTGAGTTGGGAGACATGGAAAATATTATGGATAGCCGCTAGTTGAGGTGGAAGTTGAAGACGATAAGCTACAGGTCCGCAGATCTCAAGGATTTCGAAGGGTCCAACGTATCAAGGAGCAAGTTTTCCTTTGATGCTGAAATGTTGAACTCCTCGAGTAGGAGACACCCGAAGATACACAAACTCTCCTACAGAAAACTGTAAGGGCTTCCTACGTTTGTCCGTGTAGCTTTTCTGTCTGGATTGAGCTGCTTTAAGATTGGTTTGAATGTGCTTTACCTTGATTTCAGCCTCCGTGACCAAGGCGGGTCCAAAGATTTTACGTTCACCGACTTGTGACCAACTCAAAGGAGTTCGACACCGGCGACCGTATAGAGCTTCGAATGGAGCCATTTGAAGACTTGATTGGAAGCTGTTGTTGTACGAGAATTCTGCCAACGGTAAGCACTGGTCCCAACTTTTGCCATACTGAATGAAGCAAGCTCTTAGCATATCCTCTAGGATTTGGTTGACTCTTTCGGTTTGTCCGTCCGTTTGGGGATGATATGCTGAGCTTCGAATAAGTCTAGTCCCTAGAGATGTCTGAAGTTGCTCCCAAAAACGAGCGATGAATTGAGCACCACGATCAGAGATGATCGTCTTAGGCACTCCATGGAGTCTAATGATCTGCTCTATGTAGATTTCCGCATACTTCTTGGCGGTAAAAGTGGTATGCACAGGAAGAAAGTGAGCAGTTTTGGTTAATCAATCTACGATTACCCAAATGGAGTCATGTTTCTGGGAGGTGTTGGGCAAGCCAACGATGAAATCCATATTGATGTCTTCCCATTTCCAAGAGGGAATAGGCAATGGTTGCAAGACACCAGCAGTCTTGAGATGACTGGCTTTGACCCTCTGGCAGATATCGCATTCAGCAACATACCTTGCTATTTCTCTTTTCATGCGAGTCCACCAGAAGTTCTGTCTCAAGTCCTGGTATATTTTAGTACTACCAGGGTGCATAGAAAACTTGGACAGATGTGCTTCATCTAGAATTTGCTTTCGGAGTTGCTGATCTTTAGGTACAACAATCCGTTCCTTGAACCAGAGAACTCCCAAAGGATCTATCCGAAAGCATTTATATTTCTCCTCTCCTTTAATAAGATTTTGCTTAATGATCTTTATCCCATCATCATGTTGTTGGGCCATGATGATACTATTCTTTAATGGAACTTCCTCTGAAAGCTGATTCAAACTACCTTGGGATATAATTTCAAGGTTAAGCTTTCTCATCTCCCAATAGAGGGTTTCATTCAGAGCCTCTACTGATAAACAAGAGCAATGTGCTTTTCGACTTAAGGCGTCTGCCACCACGTTGGCCTTGCCTGGATGATAATGGACTTCCAGGTCATAATCTTTGATTAATTCCAGCCAACGGCGTTGTCTCATATTCAAATCTGCTTGGGTGAATATGTATTTGAGGCTCTTGTGATCAGTGTAGATATTACACTTGGTTCCCATGAGATGGTGTCTCCAAATCTTGAGTGCATGAATCACAGCTGCCAGCTCAAGATCATGGGTAGGATAGTTTTGTTCATGGGGCCGAAGTGCTCGAGAAGCATAAGCGATGACTCGGTTGTCTTGCATGAGTACACAACCGAGGCCGATGCCTGAAGCATTGCAATAGACATCGAAGGGTTTAGAATGGTCCGGTTGAGCCAACACTGGGGCAGTAGTGAGATGGGCTTTTAGGGTATGAAATGCTTCTTCGCATTTCTTACTCCAGACAAATTTAACCCCCTTTTTCAGTAGCTCGGTCATAGGTTTGGCTATTCTGGAGAAATTAGGGATGAATCTGCGATAATAGCCAGCCAAACCCAGAAAGCTACGGATCTGATGAACAGAAGTAGGAGGCTTCCAATCCATTACCTCCTGAACCTTGCTGGGGTCTACAGATATGCCATTGCTAGAAACAGTGTGGCCTAGGAATTTTACTTTATCAATCCAAAATTCACACTTGGAGAATTTGGCATACAGACGATGATCTCTTAACTTCTGAAGAACTATTCGGAGGTGTTTGGCATGATCTTCAGGGTTTTTAGAATAGATAAGGATATCGTCGATGAATACCACGATAAATTTATCTAGCTCCATCATGAAAACTGAATTCATGAGATACATGAAATAAGTTGGAGCATTGGTAAGACCAAAGGACATAACCAGATATTCATAAAGTCCATATCTGGTAGAGAAGGCCGTTTTTGGAATGTCACAAGGTCTTATCTTGATCTGATGATATCCAGAGCGAAGGTCAATTTTTGAAAACACCTTGGCTCCGGCTAGCTGATCGAAAAGAATGTCAATGCGGGGCAAAGGATATTTATTTTTGATTGTCACCGCATTGAGAGGGCGATAGTCTACGCACATTCGTAGGCTATTGTCCTTCTTTTTCACGAATAGAGCTGGGCATCCCCATGGTGAAGCACTTGGACGGATGTAACCCTTATCAAGAAGATCTTGAAGTTGGGTTTTTAGTTCTGCTAGTTCGTTAGGTGGCATACGGTAGGGCCTTTTGGAGATAGGTGCCGTGCCTAGCTGTAACTCGATAATGAACTCAACATCCCTATCTAGAGGCATCCCTGGCAGATCGTTTGAAAAAACATCCGGATATTCACACACAATAGGGATGGTCTCGAGTTTAATTCCTTCTGCCGTATAGGCACAAGAGTTTATACATCCTCTTTGTGATAGATAAAGAGTGGTGGTTCCTTGATCGGGTGAGTCTATCTCCACCGCTCTGGACGAGATATCTAGATAAACATGGTGTCTAGACATCCAGTCCATACCTAACAAAACATCCATCCCTTCTAGATCCAGCAAAAGCAAATCTGTCTTCACCAGATTGCTGCCCAACTGGATTGGCACATTTCTACATATTTGATTGGATGCCACTCTACCACCCGGGGTTGCAATCAAATAACTTCCATTAACCGGATACAATTCTAAGCTTAGTTTGGTTCCAAACTTTGAACTGATAAGCTATGAGTTGCACCGGAATCAAAAAGTATAATGGCGGGTTGATGGTGGATAGTGAAAGTACCCGTCATTATGGGAGCGCCCTCGGGGAGTTCGGAGATAGTGGTGAAGTTCACCCTGCCTTGGCGAACTTGTACCATCTGTTTCTTCCCTTTGCCCTTATTGTTTGCGTTGGAGGGCTGCCCTTGGAATGATCTCCTAGGTTGCGGACAGTTCTTGATGAAATGCGAGGGGCTACCACAATTGAAACAACGGTTGCCGTTGTTTCCTTGACCAAAAGGAGGGGAAGTGGGCCTGAGGCCTTGTTGCCGTTGCAATAATGAAACGGTTCGAAGCGCCCCAAAACATAAGTTTTGGGTCGAGTGGAGTGGATTAGGTGCGCTCGTTGTGAAAAATTCCGACGCAACTTCATTTATCGAAGTTGTGAGTTAATGGCACCTGTTCGACTAGTTCTGCATCGACTTTCGTGCAGTAATGAAACGGTCCGAAACGCCCCAAAACATTAGTTTTGGGTCCAATGGAGTGGGTCGGGTGCGCTCGTTGTGAAAAATTCTGACGCAACTTCATTTAGTGAACTTGGGCCTTAATGGCGCTAGTTCAGCCAGTTTACATCGACTTTCGTGCAGTAACGAAACGGTCCGAAACCCCCCAAAAAATGAGTTTTGGGTCCAATGCAGTGGATCAGGTGCGTTCGTTGGGAATAGTACCAACGCAACTTCGTCTAGCGAAGTTGTGCGTTAATGGTGCCAGTTCGGGCAGTTTTGCATCGAGTTTCGTGCAGTAAGGAAACGGTCCAAAACATCCCGAAACATGAGTTTTGGGTCCAATGGAGTGGATCGGGTGCGCTCGTTGTGAAAAATTCTGACACAACTTCGTTTAGCGAACCTTTGCGTTAATGGCACCAATTCGGCAAGTTTTGCAACGACTTTCATGCTGTAATGAAACAGTCTAAAACGCCCCAAAACATGAGTTTTGTGTCCAATGGACTGATCGGATGCGCTCGTTATGAAAAATTCCGACGCAACTTCGTTTAGCGAACTTGTGTGTTAATGGCGCTAGTTCGGCCAGTTTTACATCCACTTTCGTGTAGTAACGAAACGGTCCAAAGCACCCACAAACATGAGATTTGGGTCGAATGGTGTGGATCAGGTGCGTTCGTTGTGAAAAATGCCAACACAACTTCGACTAGCAAACTTGGGCGTTAATAGCGCCACTTCGGCCAATTTTGCATCGACTTTCGAGCAGTAACGAAATGGTCTGAAACGTCCAAAAACATGACTTTTGGGTCCAACGGAGTGGATCAGGGGCGTTCTTTGCGAAATTTTCCGACGTAACTTCGTTTAGCGAACTTATGCTTTAATGGCACCAGTTCGGTCACTTTTGCATTGACTTTCGTGCACTAACGAAACGGTCCGAGACGCCCCAAAACATGAGTTTTGGGTCTAATGGAGTGGATCAGGTGCGTTCGTTGTGAAAAATTCCAACGCAACTTCGTTTAGCGAACTTGTGCGCTCATGGTGCAAGTTCGGCCAGTTTTGCATCGAGTTTCGTGCAGTAACGAAACGGTCCACAACATCTCAAAACATGAGTTTTGTATCCAATGGAGTGGATCACATGCGTTCATTGTGAAAAATTTCGACGCAACGTCGTTTAGCGAACTTGTGCGTTAATGGCATTTGCTCGGCCAATTTTGCATCGACTTTCGTGCAGTAACGAAATGGTCCGAACCATCCGAAAACATGAGTTATGGGTCCAATGGAGTGGATCGGGTGCGCTCTTGTGAAAAATGCCTGATGCAACTTCATTTAGTGAACTTGTGCGTTAATGGCACCTGTTCGGCTAGTTTTGCATCGACTTTTGGGCACTAGCTAAACGGTTCGAAACGCGCCAAAACATGAGTTTTGGGTCCAATGGAGCGGATCAGGTGCGTTTGTTGGGAAAAGTACCAACGCAACTTCGTTTAGCGAACTTGTGCGCTAATGGTGCCAATTCGGCCAGTTTTGCAACGAGTTTCGTGCAGTAAGAAAACGGTCTGAAACATCCCGAAACATGAGTTCTGGGTCAAATGGAGTGGATCGCGTGCGCTCGTTGCGAAAAATTTTGACGCAACTTCGTTTAGCGAACTTGTGCGTTAATGGTGCCGGTTCGGCCAGTTTTGCATCAAGTTTCATGCAGTAACAAAACGGACCAAAACACCCCAAAGCATGAGTTTTGGGTCCAATGCAGTGGATCAGGTGCGTTCGTTGCGAAAAATTTTGACGCAACTTCGTTTAGCGAACTTGTACGTTAATGGCACCTGTTTGGCTAGTTTTGCATCGACTTTCATGTAGTAACAAAATGGTCTGAAACACCCAAAAGCATGAGTTTTGGGTCCACTGCAGTTGATCAGGTGTGTTTGTTGCGAAAAATTTTGACGCAACTTCGTTTAGCGAACTTGTGCGTTAATGGCACCTGTTCGGCTAGTTCTGCATCGACTTTCGTGCAGTCACGAAACGGTCCGAAATGCCAAAAATATGAGTTTTTGCTCCAATGGAGTGGATCGGTTGCCCTGGTTGTGAAAAATTCCGACGCAACTTCGTTTAGCGAACTTGGGCGTTAATAGTGCCAGTTCGGCCAATTTTGCATCAACTTTTGAGCAGTAACAAAATGTTCTGAAATGCCCAAAAACATGACTTTTGGGTCCAACGGAGTCAATCAGGGGCGTTCGTTGTGAAATTTTCGGACGTAACTTCATTCAGCGAACTTATGCTTTAATGGCACCAGTTCGGCCAGTTTTGCATCAACTTTCATGCTGTAACGAAACGGTCCGAGACGCCCCAAAACATGAGTTTTGGGTCTAATAGAGTGGATCAGGTGCGTTCGTTGTGAAAAATTCCAACGCAACTTCGTTTAACGAACTTGTGCGTTAATGGTGCCAGTTCGGCCAGTTTTGCATCGAGTTTCGTGCAGTAAGGAAACGGTCCACAACGTCCCAAAACATGAGTTTTGCGTCCAATGGAGTGGATCACGTGCGTTTGTTGTGAAAAATTTCGACGCAACATCATTTAGCGAACTTGTGCATTAATGGCAGTTGTTCGGCCAATTTTTCATCGACTTTCGTACAGTAATGAAATGGTCCGAAACATCCCAAAACATGAGGTATGGTTCCAATGGAGTGGATCGGGTGCGCTCGTTGTGAATAATGCCTGACACAACTTTATTTGGCGAAATTGTGTGTTAATGGCACCTGTTCGGCTAGTTTTGCATCGACTTTCATGCAGTAATGAAATAGTTCAAAACAGCCGAAAGCATGAGTTTTGGGCCCAATGCAGTTGATTAGATGCATTCATTACGAAAAATTTTGATGCAACATCGTTTAGCGAACTTGTGCATTAATTGCACCTGTTCGACTAGTTTTGCATCGATATTCATGTAGTAATGGAACAATCCAAAACGCCCCGAAGCATGAGTTTTGGGTCCAATGCAGTTGATCAGGTGCGTTTGTTGCGAAAATTTTTGACGCAACTTGATTTAGTGAACTTGTGCGTTAATGGCACCTGTTCGGCTAGTTCTGCATCGACTTTCATGTAGTAACGAAACGGTCCGAAACGCCCCAAAACATAAGTTTTGGGTCCAATGTAGTGGATCGGGTGCGCTCGTTGTGAAAAATTCCGATGCAACTTCGTTTAGCGAACTTATGCGTTAATGGCTCTAGTTCGGCCAGTTTTACATCGACTTTCGTGCAGTAACGAAACAATTCGAAACGCCCCAAAACATGAATTTTGGGTCGAATGGAGTGGATCAGGTGTGTTCGTTGTGAAAAATGCCAACACAACTTCTGATGAGGACATCACTAGCATGGATAAGATCATATTAGTAGCTTCTTGTCCCAAGGTGAATCAACTCTATATCAAGATTAAATTTGATACATTTGAACAATTAATGCTGCACTATGATTTCGTTGCATTCTCATTTTCAGAATTACTTGACTGGATAAAGCCGTGTGTGGAAATTACATGGAAAACACGGAGGACCAAAGAAATTGATTGGGGACCAAGCCCAAGTCTTCCCAATGTTCTCCACCAGGCCACCATGTCACTTTTGGTGCAAGGAAAGGAAGAGTCCAAATCCAACACGTTTTGGATATTTGCTTGTTCTTCGATTGCTTGCAGGACGAGTGCCCTAGTGGCACCAGTTCGGGTGCGTTCATTGCGAAAAATTTTGACGCAACTTCGTTTAGCAAACTTCTACGTTAATGGCACCTGTTCGGCCAATTTTGAATCAACTTTCGTGCAGTAACGAAATGGTACGAAACATCCCGAAACATGAGTTTTTGGGTCCAATGGAGTGGATCGGGTGCGCTCGTTCGGAAATATTTTGACGCAACTTCGTTTAGCGAGCTTATGCGTTAATGGCGCCAGTTCGGCCACTTTCACATCGACTTGCGTGCAGTAATGAAATGGTCCAAAACACGCCAAAACATGAGTTTTAGGTCCAATGGAGTGGATCTAGTGCGTTCGTTGCGAAAATTTTGACACAACTTCGTTTAGCGAACTTGAGCGTTAATGGCACTAGTTCGGCCAGTTTTGCATCGACTTTCGTAAAGTAATGAAACGGTTTGAAACGCGCCAGAACATGAGTTTTGGGTCTAATAGAGTGGATCGGGTGCGTTCATTGTGAAAAGTTCCAACGCAACTTCGTTTAACGAACTTGTGCATTAATGGTGCAAGTTCGGCCAGTTTTGCATCGACTTTCATGCAGTAACGAAACAGTCCGAAACGCCCCAAAACATAAGTTCTGGGTCCAATGGAGTGGATCGGGTGCGCTTGTTCTAAAAAATGCCTGATGCAACGTCGTTTAGCGAACATATGCGTTAATGGCGCAAGTTAGGCCAGCTTTGCATCGACTTTCGTGCAGTAACAAAACGGTCAAAAACATGCCAAAATATGAGTTTTGGGTCCAATGGAGTGGATCGGGTGCGTTCATTGTGAAAAGATCCAACGCAACATCGTTTAGCGAACTTGTGCCTTAATGGTGCCAGTTCGGCCAGTTTTGCATCGAGTTTTGTGCAGTAAAGAAACGGTCCGCAACATCCCGAAACATGAGTTTTGCGTCCAATGGAGTGGGTCCAGTGCGTTCGTGGCGAAAAATTTCGACGCAACTTTTTTTAGCGAACTTGTGCGTTAATGGCAGCTGCTCGGCCAATTTTGCATCGACTTTCGTGCAGTAACAAAACGGTCCGAAACGCCCCAAAGCATGAACTTTGGGTCCAATGCAGTTGATTAGGTGCGTTCGTTGCGAAAAATTTTGACGCAACTTCATTTAGTGAACTTGTGCGTTAATGGCACATGTTCGGCTAGTTCTACAACGACTTTCGTGCTAGAAACAGTCCGAAACGCCCCAAAACATGAGTTTTGCGTCCAATGGAGTGGATCGGATGCGCACGTTGTGAAAAATTCCGACGCAACTTCGTTTAGCGAACTTGTGCGTTAATGGCGCTAGTTCGGCCAGTTTTACATCGACTTTCGTGCAATAATGAAACGGTCCGAAGCGCCCCAAAACATAAGTTTTGGGTCGAGTGGAGTGGATCAGGTGCGCTCGTTGTGAAAAATTCCGACGCAACTTCATTTAGTGAAAAATGCCTAACGCAACTTTATTTAGGGAAGTTGTGAGTTAATGGCACCTGTTCGACTAGTTCTGCATCGACTTTCGAGCAGTAACGAAATGGTCCGAAACTCCCCAAAACATGAGTTTTGGGCCCAATGGAGTGGGTCGGGTGCGCTCGTAGTGAAAAATTCCGATGCAACTTCATTTAGTGAACTTTGGTGTTAATGGCGCTAGTTCTGCCAGTTTACATCGACTTTCGGGCAGTAACAAAACGGTCCAAAACCCCCCAAAAAATGAGTTTTGGGTCCAATGGAGTGGATCGGGTGCGTTCGTTGGGAATAGTACCAACGCAACTTCGTTTAGTGAACTTGTGCATTAATGGTGCCAGTTCGGCTAGTTTTGCATCAAGTTTTGTGCACTAAGGAAACGGTCCAAAACATCCCGAAACATGAGTTTTGGGACCAATGGAGTGAATCGGGTGCGCTCGTTGTGAAAAATTCTGACACAACTTCGTTTAGCGAACTTGTGCGTTAATGGCACCAATACGGCAGGTTTTGCAACGACTTTCATGCTGTAATGAAACAGTCCAAAACGCCCCAAAAAATGAATTTTGGGTCCAATGGACTGGATCGGATGCGCTCGTTATGAAAAATTCCGACGCAACTTCGTTTAGCGAAGTTGTGCGTTAATGACGCTAGTTCGGCCAATTTTGCATCGACTTTCGAGCAATAACGAAATGGTCTGAAACGTCCAAAAACATGACTTTTGGGTCCAACGGAGTGGGTCAGGGGCGTTCGTTGTGAAATTTTCCGACGTAACTTCGTTTAGCAAACTTATGCTTTAATGGCACCAGTTCGGCCACTTTTGCATCGACTTTTGTGCAGTAACGAAACGGTCCGAGATGCCCCAAAACATGAGCTTTGGGTCTAATGGAGTGGATCAGGTGCGTTTGTTGCGAAAAATTCCATCGCAACTTCGTTTAGCGAACTTGTGCGCTAATGGTGCCAGTTCGGCCAGTTTTGCATCGAGTTTCGTGCAGTAAGGAAACGGTCCACAACGTCCCAAAATATGAGTTTTGCGTCCAATGGAGTGGATCACGTGCGTTTGTTGTGAAAAATTTCGACGCAACATCATTTAGCGAACTTGTGCATTAATGGCAGTTGTTCGGCATATTTTTCATCGACTTTCGTGTAGTAATGAAATGGTCGGAAACATCCCAAAACATGAGTTATGGTTCCAATGGAGTGGATCGGGTGCGCTCGTTGTGAATAATGCCTGCACAACTTCATTTGGCGAAATTGTGCGTTAATGGCACATGTTCGGCTAGTTTTGCATCGACTTTCATGCAGTAACAAAAAGGACCAAAACGGCCGAAAGCATGAGTTTTGGGTCCAATGCAGTTGATCAGGTGCATTCGTTGTGAAAAATTTTGATGCAACATCGTTTAGCGAACATGTACGTTAATGGCACCTGTTCGGCTAGTTTTGCATCGACTTTCATGCAGTAACGAAATGGTCCGAAACACCCAAAAGCATGAGTTTTGGGTCCAATGCAGTTGATCTGGTGCGTTCGTTGAGAAAACTTTTGACGCAACTTCGTTTAGCGAACTTGTGCGTTAATGGCACCTGTTCGGCTAGTTCTACATCGACTTTTCTGCAGTAACGAAACGGTCCGAAACGCCAAAAACATGAGTTTTGGATCCAATGGAGTGGATCGGTTGCGCTGGTTGTGAGAAATTCCGACGCAACTTCATTTAGCGAACTTGGGCGTTAATAGCGTCAGTTCGGCCAATTTTGCATCAACTTTCGAGCAGTAACAAAATGGTCTGAAACGCCTAAAAACATGACTTTTGGGTCCAACGGAGTTAATCAGGGGCGTTCGTTGTGAAATTTTCCGACGTAACTTCATTCAGCGAACTTATGCTTTAATGGCACCAGTTCGGCCAGTTTTGCATCGACTTTCGAGCTGTAACGAAATGGTCCGATCCACGCCCCAAAACATGAGTTTTGGGTCTAATGGAGTGGATCAGGTGCGTTCGTTGCGAAAAATTCCAATGCAACTTCGTTTAGCGAACTTGTGCGTTAATGGTGCCAGTTCAGCCAGTTTTGCATCGAGTTTCGTGCAGTAACGAAATGGTCCACAACATCCCAAAACATGAGTTTTGCGTCCAATGGAGTGGATCACGTGCGTTTGTTGTGAAAAATTTCGACGCAACATCATTTAGCGAACTTGTGCATTAATGGTAGTTGTTCGAACAATTTTTCATCGACTTTCGTGCAGTAATGAAACGGTCCGAAACATCCCAAAACATGAGTTATGGTTCCAATGGAGTGGATCGGGTGCGCTCGTTGTGAATAATGCCTGACACAACTTCATTTGGCGAAATTGTGCGTTAATGGCACCTGTTCGGCTAGTTTTGCATCGACTTTCATGCAGTAACGAAATGGTCCGAAACACCCAAAAGCATGAGTTTTGGGTCCAATGCAGTTGATCAGGTGCGTTCGTTCCGAAAAATTTTGACGCAACTTCATTTAGTGAACTTGTGCGTTAATGGCACCTGTTCGGCTAGTTCTGCATCGACTTTCGTGCAGTAACGAAACGGTCCGAAACGCCCCCAAAACATAAGTTTTGGTTCCAATGTAGTGGATCGGGTGCGCTCGTTGTGAAAAATTCCGACGCTACTTCGTTTAGCGAACTTATGCGTTAATGGCGCTAGTGCGGCCAGTTTTACATCGACTTTCGTGCAGTATCGAAATGATCCGAAACGCCCCAAAACATGAATTTTGAGTCGAATGGAGTGGATCAGTTGCGTTCGTTACGAAAAATGCCAACACAACTTCGATTAGCAAACTTGGGCGTTAATAGCGCCAGTTCGACAAATGTTGCGTCGACTTTCGAGCAGTAATGAAATGTTTTGAAATGCCCGAAAACATGACTTGGGTCCAACATAGTAGATCACGGGCGTTCGTTGCAAAATTTTCAGACGTAACTTCATTTAGCGAACTTATGCTTTAATGGCACCAGTTCGGCCAGTTTTGCATCGACTTTCGTGCAGTAACGAAACGGTCCGAGACGCCCCAAAACAAGACTTTTGGGTCAAACAGAGTGGATTAGGTGCGTTCATTGCGAGATTTTCCGACGTAACTACATTTACCGAACTTGGGCGTTAATGGCACCAGTTCGGCCAGTTTACATCGACTTTCCTGACGTAACGAAACGGTCCGAAATGCCCCAAAATATGAGTTTTGGGGCTAATGGAGTGGATCAGGTGCGTTCATTGCGAACAGATGCAACGCAACTTCATTTAGCGAACTTGTGCGTTAATGGTGCTAGTTCGGCTAGTTTTGCATCGAGTTTCGTGCAGTAACGAAAAGGTCCGAAACGTCCCAAGGCATGAGTTTTGGGTCGAATGGAGTGGATCAGGTGCGTTCGTTGTGAAAAATGCCAACACAACTTCGATTAGCGAACTTGCGCATTAATTGCGCTAGTTCGGCCAATTTTGCATCGACTATTGGGCAGTAACGAAATGGTCCGAAACGCCCGAAAATAAGACTTTTGTGTCCAACGGAGTGGATCAGGGGTGTTCGTTGCGAGATTTTCCGATGTAACTTCGTTTACCGAACTTGTGCGTTAATGGCACCAGTTCGGCCAGTTTACATCGACTTTCGTGACGTAACGAAATGGTCCGAAACGCCCCAAAACATGAGTTTTGGGTCTAATGGAGTGGATCAGGTGCATTCATTGCAAAAAAATTCCAACGCAACTTCGTTTAGCGAACTTGAGCGTTAATGGCGCTAGTTCGGCCAGTTTTGCATAGACTTTCATAAAGTAATGAAACGGTCCGCAACGCGCCAAAATATGAGTTTTGGGTCCAATGGAGTGGATTGGGTGCGTTCATTATGAAAAGTTCCAATGCAACTTCATTTAGCGAACTTGCGCGTTAATGGTGCCAATTCGGCCAGTTTTGCATCGAGTTTCGTACAGTAAGGAAATGGTCCGAAACACCACAAAACATAAGTTTTGGGTCCAATGGAGTGGATCAGTTGGATTCGTTGCGAAAAATTTCGACGCAACTTCGTTTAGCATGCTTGTGCGTTAATGGCAACCATTCGGCCAATTTATCATCGACATTCGTGTAGTTCCTAAATGGTCCGAAACATCTCGAAACATGAGTTTTGGTTCCAATGGAGTGGATCGGGTGCGCTCGTTGGGAAAAATTCAAACGCAACTTCGTTAGCGAACTTGTGCGTTAATGGCGCCAATTCGGCCAGTTTTGCATCGACTTTCGTGTAGTAACGAAACGGTCCGAAACGCACCAAAACATGAGTTTTTGGTCCAATGGAGTGGATCAGGTGCGTTCGTTGTGAAAAGTTCCAACACAACTTTCGTTTAGTGAACTTGTACGTTAATGGTGCCAATTCGGCCAGTTTTGCATCGAGTTTCGTGTAGTAACAAAATGGTACGCAACGTCCCAAAACATGAATTTGGTGTCCAATGCAGTGGATCAGGTGCGTTCGTTGCGAAAAATGTCATCGCAACTTCGTTTAGCAAACTTGTGCGTTAATGGCACCAGTTCGGCCAATTTGGCATCGACTTTCGTGCAGTAACGAAAGGGTCCGAAACATCCCAAAACATGAGTTCTGGATCCAATGGTGTGGATCGGGTGCGCTCGTTGTGAAAAATTCCGATGCAACTTTGTTTAGCGAACTTATGCGTTAATGGCGCCGGTTCGGCCAGTTTTGCATCAACTTTCGAGCAGTAATGAAACGGTCTGAAATGCGCCGAAATATGAGTTTTGGGTCCAATGGAGTAGATCGGGTGCGTTTGTTGCGAATACATGCAACGCAACTTCGTTTAGCGAACTTGTGCGTTAATGGTGCTAGTTCGGCCAGTTTTGCATCGAGTTTCGTGCAGTAACGAAAAGGTCCGAAACGTCCCAAAGCATGAGTTTTGGGTCGAATGGAGTGGATCAAGTGCGTTCGTTGTGAAAAATGCCAACACAACTTCGATTAGCGAACTTGGGCGTTAATTGCGCTAGTTCGGCCAATTTTGCATCGACTTTCGGGCAGTAACGAAATGGTCCAAAACGCCCGAAAGCAAGACTTTTGGGTCCAATGGAGTGGATCAGGGGCGTTCATTGCGAGATTTTTCGACGTAACTTCGTTTACCCTAACTTGTGCGTTAATGGCACCAGTTCGGCCAGTTTACATCGACTTTCGTGACGTAACGAAACGGTCCAAAACGCCCCAAAACATGAGTTTTGGGTCTAATGGAGTGGATCAGGTGCGTTCGTTGCGAAAAATTCCAACGCAACTTCATTTAGCGAACTTGCGCATTAATTGCGCTAGTTCGGCCAATTTTGCATCGACTATTGGGCAGTAACGAAATGGTCCGAAACGGCCGAAAATAAGACTTTTGGGTCCAACGGAGTGGATCAGGGGTGTTCGTTGCGAGATTTTGCGATGTAACTTCCTTTACCGAACTTGTGCGTTAATGGCACCAGTTCGGCCAGTTTACATCGACTTTCATGACGTAACGAAACGGTCCGAAACGCTCCAAAACATGAGTTTTGGGTCTAATGGAGTGGATCAGGTGCGTTCATTGCAAAAAAATTCCAACGCAACTTCGTTTAGCGAAGTTGAGCGTTAATGGCGCTAGTTCGGCCAGTTTTGATACACTTTCGTAAAGTAATGAAACGGTCCACAACGCACCAAAATATGAGTTTTGGGTCCAATGGAGTGGATCGGATGCGTTCATTGCGAAAAGTCCAACGCAACTTCATTTAGCGAACTTGCGCGTTAATGTAATGGTGCTAATTCGGCCAGTTTTGCTTCGAGTTTTATGCAGTAAGGAAATGGTCCGAAACACCACAAAACATAAGTTTTGGGTCCAATGGAGTGGACCAGTTGCGTTCGTTGCTAAAAATTTTGACGCAACTTCGTTTAGCAAGATTGTGCGTTAATGGCAACCATTCGGCCAATTTATCATTGACTTTCGTGCAGTTCCTAAACAGTCCGAAACATCCCGAAACATGAGTTTTGGTTCCAATGGTGTGGATCGGGTGCGCTCATTGTGAAAAATTCTGACGCAACTTCGTTTAGCGAACTTGTGCGTTAATGGCGCCAATTCGGCCAGTTTTGCATCAACTTTCGTGTAGTTACGAAACGGTCCGAAACACACCAAAACATGAGTTTTTGGTCCAATAGAGTGGATCAGGTGTGTTCGTTGTGAAAAGTTCCAACACAATTTCGTTTAGTGAACTTGTGCGTTAATGGTGCCAGTTCGGCCAGTTTTGCATCGAGTTTCGTGCAGTAACAAAATGGTACGCAACGTCCCAAAACATGAATTCGGCATCCAATGCAGTGGATCAGGTGCGTTTGTTGCGAAAAATGTCGATGCGCGAACTTGTGCATTAATGGCACCTATTCGGCCAATTTTGCATCGACTTTCGTGCAGTAACGAAACGGTCCGAAACATACCAAAACATGAGTTCTGGGTCCAATGGTGTGGATCGGGTGCGCTCGTTGTGAAAAATTCCGATGCAACTTCGTTTAGCGAACTTATGCGTTAATGGCGCCGGTTCGGCAAGTTTTGCATCGACTTTCGAGCAGTAACGAAACAGTGTGAAATGCGCCAAAACATGAGTTTTGGGTCCAATGGAGTAGATCGGGTGCGTTCGTTGCGAATAGATGCAACGCAACTTCGCTTAGCGAACTTGTGCGTTAATGGTGCTAGTTCGGCCAGTTTTGCATCGAGTTTTGTGCAGTAACGAAAAGGTCCGAAACGCCCCAAAGCATGAGTTTTGGGTCGAATGGAGTGGATCAGGTGCGTTCGTTGTGAAAAATGCCAACACAACTTCGATTAGCGAACTTGTGCGTTAATTGCGCTAGTTCGGCCAATTTTGTATCGACTTTCGGGCAGTAACGAAATGGTCCGAAACGCCCAAATACAAGACTTTTGGGTCGAACGGAGTGGATTAGGAGCGTGCGTTGCGAGATTTTCCGACGTAACATCGTTTATCGAACTTGTGCATTAATGGCACCAGTTCGGCCAGTTTACATCGACTTTTGTGACGTAACGAAACGGTCCGAAACGCTCCAAAAGATGAGTTTTAGGTCTAATGGAGTGGATCACGTGCGTTCGATGCGAAAAATTCCAACGCAACTTCGTTTAGCGAACTTGAGCGTTAATGGCGCTAGTTCGGCCAATTTTGATACACTTTCGTAAAGTAATGAAATGGTCTGCAACGCGTCAAAACATGAGTTTTAGGTCCAATGGAGTGGATCGGGTGCGTTCATTGCGAAAAGTTCCAACGCAACTTCATTTAGCGAACTTGGGCGTCAATGGTGCCAGTTCAGCCAGTTTTGCATCGAGTTTCGTGCAGTAAGGAAACGGTCCGAAACACCTCAAAACATAAGTTTTGGGTCCAATGGAGTGGATCAGTTGCGTTCATTGCGAAAAATTTCGACACAACTTCGTTTGGCACGCTTGTACGTTAATGGCAACCGTTTGGCCAATTTATCATCGACTTTCGTGCAGTTCCTAAATGGTCCGAAACATCCCGAAACATGAGTTTTGGTTCCCCTGGAGTGGATCGGGTGCGCTCGTTGTGAAAAATTCTGACGCAACTTCGTTTAGCGAACTTGTGCGTTAATGGCGCCAATTCGGCCAGTTTTGCATCGACTTTCATGTAGTAACGAAACGGTCCGAAACGCGCCAAAACATGAGTTTTTGGTCCAATGGAGTGGATCAGGTGCGTTCGTTGTGAAAAGTTCCAACACAACTTCGTTTAGTGAACCTGTGCATTAATGGTGCCAGTTCGGCCTGTTTTGCATCGAGTTTCGTGCAGTAACAAAACAATACGCAACATCCCAAAACATGAATTTGGCGTCCAATGCAGTGGATCTGGTGCGTTCGTTGCGAAAAATGTCGACGCAACTTCGTTTAGCGAACTTGTGCGTTAATGGCACCTGTTTGGCCAATTTTGCATCGAGTTTCGTGCAGTAACGAAACGGTCCGAAACATCCCAAAACATGAGTTCTGGGTCCAATGGTGTGGATCGGGTGCGCTCGTTGTGAAAAATTCCGATGCAACTTCGTTTAGCGAACTTATGCGTGAATGGCGCCGGTTCGGCTAGTTTTGCATCGACTTTCGAGCAGTAACAAAACGGTCTGAAATGCGCCAAAACATGAGTTTTGGGTCCAATGGAGTAGATCGGGTGCGTTCATTGTGAAAAGATGCAACGCAACTTCGTTTAGCGAACTTGGGCGTTAATGGTGCCAGTTCGGCCAGTTTTGCATCGAGTTTCGTGCAGTAACGAAAAGGTCTGAAACGCCCCAAAGCAGGAGTTTTGGGTCTAATGGAGTGGATCAGGTGCGTTTGTTGCGAAAATTTTTGACGCAACTTCATTTGTGCGTTAATTGCGCCTGTTCGGCTAGTTCTGCATCGACTTTTATGCAGTAACGAAACGGTTCGAAACGCCCCAAAACATGAGTTTTGGGTCAATTGGAGTGGATCGGGTGCGCTCGTTGTGAAAAATTACGACGCAACTTCGTTTAGCGAACTTGGGCGTTAATGGCGCTAGTTCGGCTAGTTTTACATCGACTATCGTGCAGTAACGAAACGGTCTGAAACGCCCCAAAACATGAGTTTTGGGTCGAATGGAGTGGATCAGGTGCGTTCGTTGCGAAAAATGCCAACACAACTTCAATTAGCGAACTTGCGCGTTAATAGCGCCAGTTCGGCCAATTTTGCATCGACTTTCGGGCAGTAACAAAATGGTTCGAAACGCCCAAAAACATGACTTTTGGGTCCAACAGAGTGGACCTGGGGCGTTCATTGCAAAATTTTCCGCCGTAACTTCGTTTACCGAACTTGTGCGTTAATGGCACCAGTTCGGCCAGTTTTGTATCGACTTTCGTGTAGTAACGAAACGGTCCCAAATGCCCCAAAACATTAGTTTTTGGTCCAATGGAGTGGATCAGGTGCGTTCCTTGCGAAAAATTCCAACGCAACTTCAGTTAGCGAACTTGAGCGTTAATGGCGCTAGTTCAGCCAGTTTTGTATCGAGTTTCGTAAAGAAATGAAATGGTCCGAAACGCGCCAAAATAAGAGTTTTGGGTCCAATGGAGTGGATCGGGTGCGTTCGTTGCGAAAAGTTCCAACGCAACTTCGTTTAGCGAAGTTGTGCGTTAATAGCATGATGTGAACCCGTTAGGGTTTGTTCCTGATCTTTCGATGAGAGGCGTGGAATAACTTGATTGATGGAGAAGACGACATTCACGACCCGACTACAGCCTTCCAAGGATGCTATGCCTTAGCAACCGATACAACACCTCCTTTGGTTGCCGCGATCTTGTGGAGCACGACACCCGGCCACTAGGGCACTCATCCTGCAAGCAATCGAAGAACTAGCAAGAACAAGTAGAACAAGTACTGAAATTATGAGATGTAATTAAAGGTCACAAACCGAATCTCAATATTGATGGGGTTCCGAAAACAAGTGGACGGGCGGCTGGATCAGCACGCGCGTCTATAAGGAAGTAGCAAAAGCTAAACTTGTATCTAACAAATCCCGAGTGTTCTTGACGGCGGCTAAAGGTTATAAAGAAGTGGGAGAACGACAACAAGGGTGCTGGGGTCGTGTTCCAACCCTAGGACGCATCCGTCTTGGACTCAACTTGATACACGGCCCGTTGGGCTAAATTAGGGTGACGCAGCACCGTGGCTGAAAAGGACTCTGTAGTAAATCTAGGATTGCGGTTGACTCCGAATAGATATGGAGGTGCTTCTAGATCCGTTGGAAAGTAGATTTGATAAGCTTTCCAGAAAGTACTCGACCAACCAAAACAGAGTCCGGATGAAGTCGTGGCGGCCGTCATAAGTCGTGTTTGTCCTGCTGTCCGAATCCAGCCTGCGCGATGCCTCTTCCCTTTTGATCCAATCCATTGTTCCTGAGTAAAACAAGAGTGCACGTGTCTCCATTCTCTAAATATGATGAACCTGAGCTTAAGAGTAAACTTACTTGATGGTTAAGCCAATGAGCACGAGTGCGAGTAATAGGACCAAGAGGTGTTGTTGAAGTAGATACTGGTGTAGGTGTGGATGTATCGTTAGTGGCGATGTCCTCATCATCCTCCCCTTCTTGTATTTGAGTCGTTCTCGACTCAAGCTCATCGTCCTCTCCCAAATATGGCTTCAAATCTGCAATGTTAAATGTGGGACTAACCCCAAAATCCACAGGCAGATCTAGCTTATATGTATTAGCATTAATTCGTTCTAGCACTTTAAACGGTCCTTCAGCCCGAGGGATCAATTTAGATTTTCTCAAACAGGAAACTTATCCTTTCTCAAGTGCAACCAAACCAATTCACCAGGTTCAAAAATTAATTGCTTTCTACCTTTATCACCAGCTAGCTTATACTTAGAATTCATGCACTCGAAGTTTTCTTTAGTTGTTTCATGCAGTTTTAACATCAGTTTAGCACGTTGCTTAGCATCAAAGTTCAATTTTTTAGAAGTGGGCAAAGGCATTAAATCAATAAGAGCATGAGGAATCAAGCCATAAACAATCTCAAAAGGGCACATCTTTGTAGTAGAATGCATGGAATGATTATAAGCAAACTCAACATGAGGCAAACATTCTTCCCACAACTTAATATTTTTCTTTAAAACAGCCCTTAACATGGTAGACAAGGTTCGATTAACAACTTCAGTTTGACCATCAGTTTGGGGATGACAAGTGGTAGAAAATAAAAGCTTAGTTCCCAATTGTGCCCATAAAGTTCTCCAAAAGTGGCTAAGAAATTTGGCATCACGATCAGAAACAATTGTGTTTGGCACACCATGCAAACGAACAATTTCTCGAAAGAACAAATCAGCAACATGTGTAGCATCATCAGTTTTATGACATGGAATAAAGTGTGCCATCTTGGAAAATCTATCCACAACCACAAAAACGCTATCACGTCCCTTCCTAGTTCTAGGCAATCCCAACACGAAATCCATAGAAATATCCTCCCAAGGAGCACTAGGAACTGGTAAAGGCATATACAAACCATGCGGATTTAAACGTGACTTAGCTTTTTGACATGTAGTGCAGCATGCAACAAATCGCTCCACATCTCTTCTCATTTTTGGCCAAAAGAAATGACCAGCAAGTACATCCTCTGTCTTCTTTGCTCCAAAATGCCCCATCAAGCCACCTCTATGCGCTTCCTGTAACAACAACAAACGAACGGAGCTAGCTGGAATGCATAGCTTGTTAGCTCGAAACACAAACCCATCATTGACGATGAATTTGTTCCATGCTTTTCCATCCTTACAATGCAGCAAAACATCCTTAAAATCAGCATCATTCACATATTGTGTTTTAATTGTGTCCAAACCAAAAATCTTGCAATCAAGTTGTGTCAACAAAGTATATCGCCTAGACAAAGCATCAGCAATGACGTTCTCTTTCCCTTTCTTGTGTTTGATGACATAAGGAAAAGATTCAATAAATTCAACCCACTTAGCATGTCTACGGTTCAGTTTTCCTTGACTACGAATATGTTTCAAAGATTTATGATCAGAATGGATAACAAACTCTTTGGACCACAAATAATGCTGCCATGTTTCTAATATGCGCACAAGAGCATACAATTTCTTGTCATAAGTAGAATAATTCAGAACAGGTCCGCTCAATTTCTCACTAAAATATGCAACAGGTTTACCATCTTGTAACAAAACACCACCCAAACCAATTCCACTAGCATCACATTCAAGCTCAAAGGTCTTATTAAAATCAGGAAGTTGGAGGAGAGGTGCATGTGTCAACTTATCTTTCACCATGGTGATTGCATTCTCTTGTGTGGACACTAGCATCACATTCAAGCTCAAAGGTCTTATTAAAATCAGAAGTTGGAGGAGAGGTGCATGTGTCAACTTATCTTTCAACATAGCAGCTGTTCGGCCAATTTTCCATCGACTTTCATGCATAACAAAATAGTTCCAAACATCCCAAAACATGAATTCTGGGTCCAATGGTGTGGATCGGGCGCGCTCGTTGTGAAAAATTCCGACGCAACTTATGCGTTAATGGCGCCAATTCGGCCATTTTGCATCGACTTTTGAGCTGCAACGAAATGGTCCGAAATGCACCAAAATATGAGTTTTGGGTCCAGTGGAGTAGATCGGGTGCGTTCGTTGCGAAAAGATGCAACGCAACTTCATTTAGCGAACTTGTGCGTTAATGGTGCTAGTTCGGCCACTTTTGCATCGAGTTTTGTGTAGTAACGAAAAGGTCCGAAACACCCCAAAGTATGAGTTTTGGTTCAATGGAGTAAATCAGGTGCGTTTGTTGCGAAAAATTTTGACGCAACTTCGTTTAGCGAACTTGTGCGTTAATGGTACCTGTTCGGCTAGTTCTGCATCGACCTTCGTGCAGTAATGAAATGGTCTGAAACACCCCAAAACATGAGTTTTGGGTCCAATGGAGTGGATCGGGTGCGTTGTTTGTGAAAAATTCCGACGCAACTTCGATTACCGAACTTGGGCGTTAATAGCGCCAGTTCGGCCAATTTTACATCGACTTTCGAGCAGTAACGAAATGGTCCGAAGTGCCCGAAAACATGACTTTTGGGTCCAATGGAGTGGATCAGGGGCGTTTGTTGCAAAATTTTCCAACGTAACTTCGTTTAGCGAACTTGTGCGTTAATGGCACCAGTTTTGCCAGTTTTCATAGACTTTCATGCAGTAACGAAACGGTCCGAAACGTCCCAAAACATGAGTTTTTGGTCGAATGGAGTGGATCAGGTGCGTTCATTTTGAAAACTTTCAACACAACTTCGTTTAGCGAATTTGTGCGTAATGGTGCCAGTTCGGCCAGTTTGGCATCGAGTTTCATGCCGTAGTGAAATGGTCCGAAGCATCCCAACTCATAAGTTTTGGGTCCAATCGAGTGGATCGGGTGCGCTCGTTGTGATAAATTCCAACGCAGCTTCGTTTAGCTAACTTATGCGTTTATGGCGCCAGTTCGTCTAGTTTTGCATCGACTTTCGTGCTGTAATGAAACGGTCCAAAACGCTCCAAAACATGAGTTTTGGGTCCAATGGAGTGGATCGGGTGCATTCGTTGCGAAAAGATCCAACGCAACTTCGTTTAGCGAACTTGTGAGTTAATGGTGCTAGTTCGACCATTTTTGCAATGAGTTTCGTGCACTAATGAAATGGTCCGAAGCGCCCCAAAACATGTGTTTTGGTCCCAATGGAGTGGATCAGGTGCGTTCGTTGCGAAAAATTTCGACGCAACTTTGTTCAGCGAACATGTGCGTTAATGGCACCTGTTCGATCAGTTTTGCATCGACTTTTGTGCGGTAACAAAACAATCAAAAACATCCCAAAACATGAGTTTTGGTTACAATGGAGTGGATTGGGTGCGCTCGTTGTGAAAAATTCCAACACAAGTTCTTTTAGCGAACTTATGCGTTTATGGCGCCACTTCGGCCAGTTTTGCATCGACTTTCATGTAGTAACGAAACAGTTCGAAACATGCCAAAACATGAGTTTTGGGTCCAATGGAGTGGATCGGGTGCGTTCATTGCGAAAATATCCAATGAAACTTCGTTTAGTAAACTTGTGCGTTAATGGTGCCAGTTCGGCCAGTTTTGCATCGAGTTTTGTGAAGTAACGAAACGGTCCGAAATGCTCCAAAACAAGAGTTTTGCATCCAATGGAGTGGATCAGGAGCGTTCGTTGTCAAAAATTCCAACCCAACTTCGTTTAGCGAACTTGTGCATTAATGGTGCTAGTTCGGCTGTTGTGCATCGAGTTTCGTGCAGTAACGAAAGGTCCAAAACGCCCCAAAGCATGAGTTTTGGTTCAATGGAGTAAATCAGGTGTGTTTGTTGCGAAAAATTTTGACGCAACTTCATTTAGCGAACTTGTGCATTAATGGCACCTGTTCGGCTAGTTCTGCATCGATTTTCGTGCAGTAACGAAACGGTCCGAAACGCCCCAAAACATGAGTTTTTGGTCCAATGGAGTGGATCGGGTGCGTTCATTGTGAAAAATTCTGACGCAACTTCGATTAGCGAACTTGGGCGTTAATAGCGCCAGTTCGGCATATTTTGCATCGACTTTCGAGCAGTAACGAAATGGTCTGAAACGCCCGAAAACATGACTTTTGGGTCCAACGGAGTGGATCAGGGGCGTTCGTTGCGAAATTTTCCGACGTAACTTCGTTTAGCGAATTTGTCAGTTAATGGCACCAGTTCGGCCAGTTTTGCATCGTCTTTCGTGCAGTAACAAAACGGTCCGAAACATCCCAAAACATGAGTTCTGGGTCCAATGGAGTGGATCGGGTGTGTTCGTTACGAAAAGTTCCAATGCAACTTCGTTTAGCAAACCTGTGCGTTGATGGTGCCAGTTCGGCCAGTTTTGCGTTGAGTTTCGTGCAGTAAGGAAACGGTCCGAAACGCCCCAAAACATAAGTTTTGGGTGCAATGGAGTGGATCGGTTGCGTTTGTTGTGAAAAATTTCGATGCAACTTCGTTTAGCGAGCTTGTGCATTAATGGCACGTGTTCGGCCAATTTTGCATCGACTTTTGTGCAGTTTCCAAACGGTCCGAAACATCCCGAAACATGAGTTTTGGGTCCAATGGAGTGGATTGGATGCGCTCGTTATGAAAGATTCTGACGGAACTTCGTTTAGCGAACTTGTGCATTAATAGCACTAATTCGGCCAGTTCTGCATCGACTTTCATGCAGTGACGAAATGGTCCGAAACGCACCAAAATATGAGTTTTTGGTCCAATGGAGTGGATCAGGTGCGTTCGTTGCGAAAAGTTCCAATGCAACTTCGTTTAGCGAACTTGTGCGTTAATGGTGCCATTTCGGCCAATTTTGCATCGACTTTCGTGCAGTTTCTAAACGGTCCGCAAAATCCCAAAATATGAGTTTTGTGTCCAATGGAGTGGATCAGGTGCGTTCGTTGCGAATAATTTTGACGCAACTTTGTTTAGTGAACTTGTGTATTAATGGCAGCTGTTCGGCCAATTTTGCATTGACTTTCGTGCAGTAACGAAACGGTCCGAAACATCCCAAAATATGAGTTCTAGGTCCAATGGAGTGGATCGGGCGCGCTCATTGTGAAAAATTCTAACGCAACTTCGTTTAGCGAACTTATGCGTTAATGGCGCCAGTTCAGCCAGTTTTGTATCAACTTTCAAGAAGGGGAGCAAATCTTGCTACCTTGTATTTTATTGGGAGTTCCAGGATTATATTTGAAAGAACTTGAAAAGACTCCATTACTGAACAACACTCGTAACGCCAAACCGAGAACGGTTTGCAGCCAAGAAGGGGAGAATGATGAGGACATCACTAGCATGGATAAGACCATATTAGTTCCTTCTTGTCCAAAGGTGAATCAACTCTATATCAAGATTAAATTTGATACATTTGAACAATTATTGCTGCACTATGATTTCGTTGCATTCTCATTTTCAGAATTACTTGACTGGATAAAGCCGTGTGTGGAAATTACATGAAAAACACAGAGGACCAAAGAAATTGATTGGGGACCAAGCCCAAGTCTTCCCAATATTCTCCACCAGGCCACCACGTCTGATGAGGACATCACTAGCATGGATACGACCATATTAGTGCCTTCTTGTCCAAAGGTGAATCAACTCCATATCAAGATTAAATTTGATACATTTGAACAATTAATGCTGCATGATGATTTCTGTGCATTCTCGTTTTCAGAATTACTTGACTGGATAAAGCCGTTGTGGAAATTACATGGAAAACATGGAGGACCAAAGAAATAGATTGGGGACCAAGCCCAAGTCTTCCCAATGTTCTCCACCAGGCCACCACGTCACTTTTGGTGCAAGGAAAGGAAGAGTCCAAATCCAACACGTTTTGGATATTGGATTCGGACTGGAGGACAGAACCAAGTTGTAACGGCTGCCACGACTTCATACGGACTCCAATTGGGGAGTTCTTGGACTTCACGGAAAGCTTATAAAGTCTACTTTCATATGGATCCGGACTCATGTCCATATCTTCTCTAAGGCGGCCACAA
The DNA here is from genome assembly GCF_002211085.1 of Panicum hallii. Classification (NCBI taxonomy): domain Eukaryota; kingdom Viridiplantae; phylum Streptophyta; class Magnoliopsida; order Poales; family Poaceae; genus Panicum; species Panicum hallii. The sequence goes on from NC_038042.1 coordinate 40,289,109, forward strand.
TCGTTGATTTACTATAAAGACCTTTTCTGTCCACGGTGCTGCATCACCTGATTTTGGCCTGATGGGGCGTGTATCAATTGGGGCCCAATAGGGGCGCATCCTAGGGTTTAGGGATGACCTCCACCACGTCCTGGTCATCCTCTACCCTCTCATATACCTCCATAGCCACCACGAACAGATTGGGTTTTGTTTTGTTGAAAGTTTAGCCATTGCTACTTGCTTGTAGACGCATGTGTCGGCTAGACCATCCGTTCTACTCGATTCAGAACCCCACCTTTGTGATTTTAGATTGGTTCTTATCTCCATATTTGCAATTGAGTTGCTTGTTCTACTTATTCTTGCTTGTTCTTCGATTGCTTGCAGGACGAGTGCCCTAGTGGTCGAGTGTCGCGCTCCACAAGATCGCGGCAACCAAAGGAGGTGGTGTATCGGTTGCTAAGGCGTAGCATCCTTGGAAGGCTGTAGTTGGGCCATGAATGTCGTCTGCTCGATCAATCGAGTTATTCCACACCTCTCATCGAAAGATCAGGAACAAACCCTAACGGGTTCACATCAGTTGGTAATCAGAGCAAGGTTGTTCGGTGAGAGATTTCCAATCCTTCGCTATTTTTATTTTCCTACAGTCTAGAAAAAGCCAAAAATAGTAGAATTTTTTCCCCCACCCGCAATCCTATAGACCCTTTTGAGCCTTTACTAGTACTTCTTAGTTAGGGCTTGTTGAGTTTTCGGTTGCATCGGTTGTGTCGAGTTGCTGGTCTTAGTTGTAGTCCTTTAGAGTTTCGAGTTCTTGTCACCAAATTTTGTTTCGGAGTTTCAATTCAGCCCGGGAAGAAAACTGCTATAGTTTCTGTGTTCGGTATCCGATTTGGGAGTTTTAAGACAATCTAGAGAGCTTAACTCGTGCTCTTTCCAACAAATCGGACCTTGGTCACAAACTCCATCTGAGCACTCCAGAATCGACTTGGAGATTTGTGCGTCTGGCTGTCTGAAACAAGATTTGTTATTCTGAGTTGGTAGAGGTTGTATGCAGTAATCTTTTTATTTTGGTTGTCAAACAAAAGATTTTATTCCCCTGAAAATAAAAGAGAAGAAAAAAACAAAAGAAGAAAAAATAAACGAAAGAAAAAAAAGAAAAAGAGAAAAGGAAAAAGAAAGGGGCTGTTCTTTGTGTTTCTGTTTTGATTCTGGAGGTGTGTTGTGACTTTCCTTTGTGTCCAAGCTCGCGCCTCTAGCACAGTCTAGGTTAGGACCAGCACACTCCCGCCGTTGAACGATTACTGAGCTTGCTTTTGTGACTAATGTGGTGCTAGTATTTTCTTGTGTTTTTTCTTAGCCCACCTACAGCTCCACATATCCGACTATGGCTTGATAGGTGTTGTTGCTGCAGCACCGATACACTTCTTTCTAGGTGCTTGACTTGTTGATTGCCGACCTATCCTGTTTTGGCTAGGTAAGAACTTGTAAGAGCTTGTTTTAAACAAGTTGAGTTTGAGAGTTTTACAATTGACACATCCTAGTAGTTGACAGGAGGGTACATATTATTTGTGTTTCTTGTTTTCTATTAATTATGGCAGGTGATTCAGAGATTTTTGAGCTAATGAAAGTACACCTTCAGATTCAGGATGTCATTCAACACTTGCCGTTATATGATGCTAAGTTTGATCCTAAAAGATATGTTAAATGGGAACTAGCTGATGAGGACATCGTCACTAACGATACATCCACACCTACACCAGTATCTACTTCAACAACACCTCTTGGACCTATTACTCGCGCTCGTGCTCGTCGGCTTACCCATCAAGTAAGTTCACTCTTAAGCTCAGGTTCATCATATTTAGAGAATGGAGACACGTGCACTCTTGTTTTACTCAGGAACCATGGATTGGATCAAAAGGGAAGAGGCATCGCGCAGGCTGGATTCGGACTGCAGGACAGACACGACTTGTAACAGCCGCCACGACTTCATCCGGACTCCGTTTTGGTCAGTCAAGTACTTTATGGAAAGCTTATCAAATCTACTTTCCAACGGATCCGGAATCACCTCAATATCTATTCGGAATCAACCGCAATCCTAGATTTACTACAGAGTCCTTTTCAGCCACGGTGCTGCGTCACCCTAATTTGGCCCAACGGGCCGTGTATCAAGTAGAGTCCAAGACGGATGAGTCCTAGGGTTGGAATACGACCCCAGCACCCTTGTGGTCGTTCTCCCACTTCTTTATAACCTTTAGCCGCCGTCAAGAACACTCGGGTTTTGTTAGATGCAAGTTTAGCTTTTGCTACTTCCTTGTAGACGCGCGTGCTGATCCAGCCGCCCGTCCACTTGTTTTCGGAACCCCTCCATAATTGAGATTCAGTTTGAGACCTTCAATTACATCTCGTAATTTTCAGTACTTGTTCTACTTGTTCTTGCTAGTTCTTCGATTGCTTGCAGGACAAGTGCCCTAGTGGCCGGGTGTCGCGCTCCACAAGATCGCGGCAACCAAAGGAGGTGGTGTATCGGTTGCTAAGGCGCAGCATCCTTGGAAGGCTGTAGTCGGGCCGTGAACGTCTTCTCCTCTATCAATCGAGTTATTCCACGCCTCTCATCGAAAGATCAGGAACAAACCCTAACGGGTTCACATCAGTTGGTATCAGAGCAATGTTGTTCGGTGAGAGACTTCCAATCCTTTGCTATTTTTATTTTCCTACAGTCCAGAAAAAGCCAAAAATAGTAGAATTGTTTTTCCCCCACCGCAATCCTATAGACCCTTTTGAGCCTTTACTGGTACTGCTTAGTTGGGGCTTGTTGAGTTTTCGGTTGCATCGGTTGTGTCGAGTTGCTGGTCTTAGTTGTAGTCCTTTAGAGTTTCGAGTTCTTGTCACGTTTGGTCACATACGTTACCTTTTTCATCACTGTTTTGGCCGAATCAGAAACCACTTTGGTTGTCAAGTTCGACTTGGAATCGGTTAAGCGCGTGTTGGCCGAGACCGATTTGAATTCGGGTAGCCTATTCATCTTGTGGTTGCCGAATCTGAGTGCTTCTTTGTTATCAAGTCTGAGTTGAATTCGGTGCTGGTTGCATCTGAGTCCGAACTATGCACCAGAAGCAATAACACTTCACACATATATTTAAGTCTCGGCCTACTCCAGAGAGAGAGAGCGAGAGAGTATCTTTTAATTACCTGTATACCCCTACTCTTTCTGGAAAAAGCGTGTGTGGTGACTTGCTCACTTGTACTCCTTTGTTCATAGCATCTGTTTTTGAGGTTCCCCTGAAAAAAAAAGAAAAAGAAGAAAAAAAAAGAAGAAAAAAAAGGATCATTGTTAAAAAAAAGAAAAAAAAGAAGCAAGGGGCTAATTCATTGTGTTTGTTTTTCCCTTCTGTTCGGAGTGGTGCTTTGTGACTTCCTTTGTGTCCAGGCTCGCGTCTCTAGCACGGTCTAGACTAGGACCAGCACAGTACCACTGTTGAACGATTATTCAGCTTGCCTTTGTGACTAACGTGGTGCTAGTACTTCCTTGTTCAAGCCCACCTACAGCTCCACATATCCGACTACAGCTCCACAGGTCTTGTTGCTGCCGCGCTGATACACTTCGTTCCACGGTTGCAGACTTGTTGGTTGCCGTCCCCTCCTAGCAGCAAGGTAAGAATTGGTAAGAGCTTGTGCAACAGGTTGAGAGTGAGCGCCTTGCTGTAGCTACACCCTATTAGCTGTAGGGATTTTACTACTTCACTTGTTTTCTTGTTGTCCTTGTCTTTCTCACCATGGCAGGCTCCGAGGAGGAGGATCATAGCTTGCATCAGTCTCCACGTACCAGGGGCATCATACAACATTTTGAAAGGCAAGTGCAGCGGCACACAGAGGGACTTGATAATGATATGCAGGTGACGAATGACAAGATTGGACAATTGGAGGCTACGCAGATTGCCACCAACACCAAGCTTACGGGCCTGGAGACAGCGGTCGGCAATATTGACAAGAGTCTCGCTGCTCTTTTGCGGCGTTTTGATGAGCTCCATGCGAAGACCAACGAACAGCGTGATGATTGGGCGGATGAATATATTGCTGATACTGAACAGGATGAACAAGACACTCGCCATCGCCGCCGGCTACGCACTAATCGTAGAGGTATGGGTGGTTTTCGCCACCGTGAGGTACGCAACAATGATGATGCTTTCAGCAAGATTAAATTTAAGATACCTCCTTTTGATGGTACATATGACCCTGATGCATACATTACTTGGGAAATTGCTGTTGATCAAAAGTTTGCATGCCATGATTTTCCTGAGAATGCACGTGTTAGGGCTGCTACTAGTGAGTTCACTGATTTTGCTTCTGTTTGGTGGATAGAACATGGCAAGAAAAATGCTGATGACATGCCACAAACTTGGGATGCTTTGAAACGGGTCATGCGGGCTAGATTCGTTCCTTCTTACTATGCACGTGATCTGTTACATAAGTTACAACAATTGAGGCAGGGCACTAGAACTGTAGAAGAATATTATCAGGAATTGCAAATGGGAATGCTACGTTGTAATTTAGTGGAGGGTGAGGAACCTGCTATGGCTAGATTTTTGGGCGGGTTAAATAGAGAAATTCAGGACATTCTTGCGTATAAAGATTATACTAACGTAACCCGTTTGTTCCATCTTGCTTGTAAAGCTGAAAGGGAGGTACAGGGACGACGTGCTAGTGCTAGTTCTAATGTTTCTGCAGGTAAATCTACATCATGGCAGCCACGCACGACTACTTCTATGAGCGGACGTGCACCTCTACCAGCTCCTTCACCGAGTCGTACAGCAGCGTCTTCTCCATCCAGCGACAAGCCACGCGCTCCTCCCATCACTTCAGCAACCAAGGCTGTCCTGAAACCAGCCGCTAGTGCTTCCTCGGTTGCATCCACGGGTAGAACAAGGGATGTCCAGTGTCATCGGTGCAAGGGCTTTGGGCACGTGCAGCGTGACTGTCCTACCAAGCGCGTTTTGGTGGTCAAAGATGATGGTGCGTATTCCTCTGCTAGTGATTTTGATGACGATACACTTGCGTTGTTTGCTGCTGACCATGCAGGTAATGAGGGACCACCAGACGAACATATTGATGCAGGGGCAGCCGAACACTACGAGAGTCTCATTGTGCAGCGTGTGCTTAGTGCACAAATGGAGAAGGCGGAGCATAATCAGCGACACACGCTGTTTCAAACTAAGTGTGTCATTAAAGAGCGTTCTTGTCGTATGATTATTGATGGAGGTAGTTGCAACAATTTGGCTAGCAGCGAACTGGTGGAGAAGCTTGCACTCAGCACCAAACCACACCCACACCCGTATCACATTCAATGGCTAAACAACAGTGGTAAGGCTAAGGTAACGAGGCTGGTGCGCATTAATTTTGCAATCGGAGCATATCATGATGTTGTTGAGTGTGATGTTGTGCCTATGCAAGCTTGCCATATTCTGCTCGGTAGACCTTGGCAATTTGATACGGATTGTGTGCATTATGGTAGATCAAATCAGTTTTCGCTCTTGCACCATGATAAGAAAATTGTGTTGCTTCCTATGTCTCCTGAAGCTATTGTGCGTGATGATACTGCTAGAGCTGCCAAAGCTAAAAGTGAGACCAATAAAATTGTCAAGTTGGTTGCTAATAAGCAAGATGAGATACGCTTGAAAGGGACTTGCTTGCTTGCTACTAAATCTGATATTAATGACTTGATTGCTACCACTTCTGTTGCCTATGCTTTGGTGTGCAAAGATACTTTGATTTCCATTCATGATATGCAGCACTCTTTGCCCCCTGATGTCGCTAACGTTTTGCAGGAGTATTCTGATGTGTTTCCAAGTGAAATACCAGCGGGGCTGCCACCAATACGAGGGATTGAGCACCAAATTGATCTGATTCCAGGTGCATCGCTGCCCAACCGTGCGCCGTACAGGACCAATCCGGAAGAAACGAAAGAGATTCAGCGACAAGTGCAAGAACTACTCGACAAAGGTTATGTACGTGAGTCCCTTAGTCCTTGTGCTGTTCCAGTTATTTTAGTCCCCAAGAAAGATGGAACTTGGCGTATGTGTGTCGATTGTAGAGCTATTAACAATATCACAATTCGATACCGACATCCTATTCCACGTTTGGATGATATGCTTGATGAATTGAGTGGTGCTGTTGTGTTTACCAAAGTTGATTTGCGTAGTGGGTACCACCAGATTCGCATGAAATTGGGAGATGAATGGAAAACTGCTTTCAAAACTAAGTTCGGGTTATATGAGTGGTTAGTCATGCCTTTTGGGTTAACTAATGCACCTAGCACCTTCATGCGATTAATGAACGAGGTTCTGCGTGCTTTCATTGGCAAATTTGTTGTGGTCTACTTTGATGATATATTGATTTACAGCAAATCTATGGAGGCACATCTTGATCATCTACGTGCTGTTTTTACTGCTTTACGTGATGCACGTTTATTTGGTAACCTTGAGAAGTGTGTCTTTTGCACAGATCGAGTATCTTTTCTTGGCTATGTTGTCACTCCACAGGGAATTGAAGTTGATCAAGCTAAGGTGGAAGCTATTCAGGGATGGCCTGTACCAAAGACCATCACACAGGTGCGGAGTTTTCTAGGACTTGCTGGGTTCTATCGTCGCTTCGTGAAGGATTTCAGCACCATTGCGGCACCGTTGAATGCGCTTACGAAGAAGGGGGTGCCCTTTTCTTGAGGCACCACACAAGAGAATGCGTTCACCATGTTGAAAGATAAGTTGACACATGCACCTCTCCTCCAACTTCCTGATTTTAATAAGACCTTTGAGCTTGAATGTGATGCTAGTGGAATTGGTTTTGGTGGTGTTTTGTTACAAGATGGTAAACCTGTTGCATATTTTAGTGAGAAATTGAGCGGACCTGTTCTGAATTATTCTACTTATGACAAGGAATTGTATGCTCTTGTGCGCACATTAGAAACATGGCAGCATTATTTGTGGCCCAAAGAGTTTGTTATCCATTCTGATCATGAATCTTTGAAACATATTCGTAGTCAAGGAAAACTGAACCGTAGACATGCTAAGTGGGTTGAATTTATTGAATCTTTTCCTTATGTCATCAAACACAAGAAAGGGAAAGAGAATATCATTGCTGATGCTTTGTCTAGGCGATATACTTTGTTGACACAACTTGATTGCAAGATTTTTGGTTTGGACACAATTAAAACACAATATGTGAATGATGCTGATTTTAAGGATGTTTTGCTGCATTGTAAGGATGGAAAAGCATGGAACAAATTCATCGTCAATGATGGGTTTGTGTTTCGAGCTAACAAGCTATGCATTCCAGCTAGCTCCGTTCGTTTGTTGTTGTTACAGGAAGCGCATGGTGGTGGCTTGATGGGGCATTTTGGAGCAAAGAGGACAGAGGACGTACTTGCTGGTCATTTCTTTTGGCCAAAAATGAGAAGAGATGTGGAGCGATTTGTTGCACGCTGCACTACATGTCAGAAATCTAAGTCCCGTTTAAATCCGCATGGTTTGTATATGCCTTTACCAGTTCCTAGTGCTCCTTGGGAGGATATTTCTATGGATTTCGTGTTGGGATTGCCTAGAACTAGGAAGGGACGTGATAGCGTTTTTGTGGTTGTGGATAGATTTTCCAAGATGGCACACTTTATTCCATGTCATAAAACTGATGATGCTACACATGTTGCTGATTTATTCTTTCGAGAAATTGTTCGTTTGCATGGTGTGCCAAACACAATTGTTTCTGATCGTGATGCCAAATTTCTTAGCCACTTTTGGAGAACTTTATGGGCACAATTGGGAACTAAGCTTCTATTTTCTACCACTTGTCATCCCCAAACTGATGGTCAAACTGAAGTGGTTAATCAAACCTTGTCTACCATGTTAAGGGCTGTTTTAAAGAAGAATATTAAGTTGTGGGAAGAATGTTTGCCTCATGTTGAGTTTGCTTATAATCGTTCCATGCATTCTACTACAAAGATGTGCTGATGAGGACATCAACTACAACACAAGTACGTCTACGCCAGCAGCACCTTTTCCAGCGACACCAGATGCTTCTCCACCCCAGGCGCCACCTCCTTCTGGGCCAATCACTCGGGCCCGTGCAAGAGAACTGAACTTCGTCATGCTACTGAAGAACGAAGGCCCAGAAGAATAGATGCTGGCCCAACTGAGGCCCTTGTGTGGGCGCCTAGGGCTGACCACCACGAGGGGCTGCGCCCTCTCCTTGGCCGCCCCTTTCCTAGGGTTGCGCCCCTCTCTTTCTCTATTTAGATAGAGGCATCATTGCTTTCCAGACTCGAGTTTTGTTTTACATCTAGCTTTAGCTACTCTCGAACACGTGCAAATACGCGCTGTCCTCGTGAGATTCAGAACTCCACCTTCGAGTGATATTGTGATTGCTCGCATCTTTTTCTTGTTCGTTCTTCGATTGCGTGCAGGAAACGATCTTCGTGATCAGGCTGATCTTGCATCAACAAGGTCGGTAACCAAAGGAAGTTGGTTCAGCGATTGCATTGGCGCTTCGGGCTCACTCGTCGTAGTCGGATCGTGAGGGTCATCTTCCACCAGATCGAAATTAACTCCACTCACCGAAAGATCGGGCACTCCGACTCTATCATGTGCCCTTTTGAGATTGTTTATGGCTTGATTCCTCGTGCTCCTATTGATTTAATGCCTTTGCCCACTTCTGAAAAATTGAACTTTGATGCTAAGCAACGTGCTGAACTGATGTTAAAACTGCATGAAACAACTAAAGAAAACATTGAGCGCATGAATTCTAAGTATAAGCTTGCTGGTGATAAAGGTAGAAAGCAATTGATTTTTGAACCTGGTGACTTGGTTTGGTTGCACTTGAGAAAGGATAGGTTTCCTACTTTACGAAAATCTAAGTTGATGCCTCGGGCTGATGGACCGTTTAAAGTGCTAGAACGAATTAATGATAATGCATATAAGCTAGACCTGCCTGTGGATTTTGGGGTTAGTCCCACATTTAACATTGCAGATTTGAAGCCATATTTGGGAGAGGATGATGAGCTTGAGTCGAGGACGACTCAAATGCAAGAAGGGGAGGATGATGAGGACATCGCCACTAATGATACATCCACACCTACACCAGTATCTACTTCAACAACACCTCTTGGACCTATTACTCGCGCTCGTGCTCGTCGGCTTACCCATCAAGTAAGTTCACTCTTAAGCTCAGGTTCATCATATTTAGAGAATGGAGATACGTGCACTCTTGTTTTACTCAGGAACCATGGATTGGATCAAAAGGGAAGAGGCATCGCGCAGGCTGGATTCGGACTGCAGGACAGACACGACTTGTAACAGCCGCCACGACTTCATCCGGACTCCGTTTTGGTCGGTCAAGTACTTTCTGGAAAGCTTATCAAATCTACTTTCCAACGGATCCGGAATCATCTCAATATCTATTCGGAATCAACCGCAATACTAGATTTACTACAGAGTCCTTTTCAGCCACGGTGCTGCGTCACCCTAATTTGGCCCAACGGGCCGTGTATCAAGTAGAGTCCAAGACGGATGAGTCCTAGGGTTGGAATACGACCCCAGCACCCTTGTGGTCGTTCTCCCACTTCTTTATAACCTTTAGCCACCGTCAAGAACACTCGGGTTTTGTTAGATGCAAGTTTAGCTTTTGCTACTTCCTTGTAGACGCGCGTGCTGATCCAGCCGCCCGTCCACTTGTTTTCGGAACCCCTCCATAATTGAGATTCGGTTTGAGACCTTCAATTACATCTCGTAATTTTCAGTACTTGTTCTACTTTTTCTTGCTAGTTCTTCGATTGCTTGCAGGACAAGTGCCCTAGTGGCCGGGTGTCGCGCTCCACAAGATCGCGGCAACCAAAGGAGGTGGTGTATCGGTTGCTAAGGCGCAGCATCCTTGGAAGGCTGTAGTCGGGCCGTGAACATCGTCTCCTCTATCAATCGAGTTATTCCACGCCTCTCATCGAAAGATCAGGAACAAACCCTAACGGGTTCACATCACTAGCAGTACATTTAGAATTTTGCAAACATGATTTGTCAGAAGAGCAAAAAATACTAGTTGTTGCTGGAGTTCTTATTGATTATGCTTTGGCTGTTTGGAAACGCTTATGTAGACATGATAAGGTACCTAAAACATGGAATACGTTCAAAACTGTTTTTAGAGAGTACTTTATTCCTGAATATTATGTTGATCATTTGCTTGCTAAGCTACAAAGTTTGAAACAAGGTAGTAACACCGTTGAAACATACTACCTAGATCTCCAGATTCTTATGTTGCAATGTGGTTTGATAGAATGCGAAGATGCTATTGAAAAAACAAAGAAATATATGATATTCTTGTTCATGAAACATATACTTCCTTGCCTCAATTGTTAAAATTAGCTTGCACTGCTGAAAATGAGATTTTATTAGCCTTGCATACTTGCAATGATGAAGTGCTTTCAGCAGAGGAGTTTCCTTTTGTTCCTGTGTATGGTTCTAATAATTTGCAGAAAATTGGGCCCATCTCCAACTCGGGAGATGAGCTGCCATGTGCATCAATGGATAATCAAGAAGACAAGCTTCTTCTGCCATCCTTCCCTAAGGAGGCTCATATAGGTAATGTATGGAGTGCTTCAGATACTAGAGGTGAGTGCCATCAAGATCAAACGCAATTGTCTACTTATCATGCTACTAGAGAACAACAAATAGTGGAAATCATTGCTGATTTGCCTTTGTTACATGGTGATTTGCTTGTTGATCCTTGTGATAAAGAGGAGTTGCATGATCATACTTCACTCAAATCTACCACACAACTAGTACATGGACATGTGCAATCTGATTTGAATGATGAACATGTTGCTTTTCCTGATGTTCGTTGCGTTAATAATAAGAATGAAGAGCTGAAACTCATATCATCTTTGAATACTTTGGGTTACATTGAGTTTGATATTCTTTGCAATCTAGATTGTTTAGAGACAAAATTATTTCAGAATTGCATTTTGCCATGTTGTGATCATTGTTCATTCTATGGAATTGGAAAATATAACACTCGTGGAGAGTACATGGTGCGTCGGGTGTATATTTATTTAGATTTGAAACCTCCTTTAAGAGTGCCTCAAAGCTATCAGCAAGTGACTTGCATTGAAACTAATTATACCATATCGAGTTTCTTTGCTATTGATAACATGTTGCAGGTCAATTTTCAAGAAGGGGAGCAAATCTTGCTGCCTTGTATTTTATTGGGAGTTTCAGGATTATATTTGAAAGAACTTGAAAAGACTCCATTACTGAACAACACTCGTAACGCCAAACCGAGGACGGTTTGCAGCCAAGAAGGGGAGAATGATGAGGACATCACTAGCATGGATACGACCATATTAGTACCTTCTTGTCCAAAGGTGAATCAACTCTATATCAAGATTAAATTTGATACATTTAAACAATTAATGCTGCACTATGATTTCATTGCATTCTCATTTTCAGAATTACTTGACTGGATAAAGCCGTGTGTGGAAATTTTTTTACATGGAAAACATGGAGGACCAAAGAAATTGATTGGGGACCAAGCCCAAGTCTTCCCAATATTCTCCACCAGGCCACCACGTCACTTTTGGTGCAAGGAAAGGAAGAGTCCAAATCCAACACGTTTTGGATATTGGATTCGGACTGCAGGACAGAATCAAGTTGTAACGGCTGCCATGACTTCATACGGACTCCGATTGGGGAGTTCTTGGACTTCACGGAAAGCTTATAAAGTCTACTTTCATATGGATCCAGACTCATATCCATATCTTCTCTGAGGCGGCCGCAATCGTTGATTTACTATAAAGACCTTTTCTATCCACGGTGCTGCGTCACCTGATTTTGGCCCGATGGGGCGTGTATCAAGTGGGGCCCAACAGGGGCGCATCCTAGGGTTTAGGGACGACCTGCACCACGTCCTGGTCATCCTCTACCCTCTCATATACCTCCATAGCCACCACGAACAGATTGGGTTTTGTTTTATTGAAAGTTTAGCCATTGCTACTTGCTTGTAGACGCATGTGTCGGCTAGACCATCCATTCTACTCAATTCAGAACCCCACCTTTGTGATTTTAGATTGGTTCTTATCTCCATATTTGCAATTGAGTTGCTTGTTCTACTTATTCTTGCTTGTTCTTCGATTGCTTGCAGGACGAGTGCCCTAGTGGCCGGGTGTCGCGCTCCCGGGTGTCGCGCTCCACAAGATCGCGGCAACCAAAGGAGGTGGTGTATCGGTTGCTAAGGCGCAGCATCCTTGGAAGGCTATAGTCGGGCCGTGAACGTCGTCTCCTCCATCAATTGAGTTATTCCATGCCTCTCATCGAAAGATCAGGAAGAAACCCTAACAGGTTCACATCAGTCCGAAACGCCCCAATGCATGAGTTTTGGGTCCAATGGAGTGAATCAGGTGCGTTTGTTGCGAAAATTTTTGACACAACTTCATTTATTGAACTTGTGCGTTAATAGCAGCTGTTCGGCTAGTTTTGCATCGAATTTCGTACAGTAATGAAACGGTCCGAAACGCCACAAAACATGAGTTTTGGGTCCAATGAAGTGGATTGGGTGCACTCGTTGTGAAAAATTCCGACGCAACTTCGTTTAGCGAACTTGAACGTTAATGGCGCTAGTTCGGCCACTTTTACATCGAGTTTCGTAAAGGAATGAAATGGTCCGAAACGCGCCAAAACAAGAGTTTTGGGTCCAATGGAGTGGATCGGGTGTGTTCGTTGCGAAAAATTCCAACGCAACTTCGTTTAGCGAACTTGAGCGTTAATGGCGCAAGTTCGGCCAGTTTTCCATCGAGTTTCGTGCAGTAACGAAACGATCCGAAACACGCCAAAACAAGAGTTTTGGGTCCCACGGAGTGGATCGGGTGCGTTCGTTGCGAAAAGATCCAACGCAACTTCGTTTAGCGAACTTGTGCGTTAATAGCACCTGTTCGGCCACTTTTGCATCGACTTTCATGCAGTAACAAAACGGTCCGAAACATCCCGAAACATAAGTTTTCGCTCCAATGGAGTGGATCAGGTGCGCTCGTTGTGAAATGTTCAGACGCAACTTTGTTTAGCGAACTTGTGCATTAATGCCGCCAGTTTGGCCAGTTTTGCATCGACTTTCGAGTAGTAACGGAACGGTCGAAAACGTGCCAAAACATGAGCTTTGGGTCCAATGGAGTGGATTGGGTGCGTTCATTGTGAAAAGTTCCAACGCAACTTCGTTTAGCGAACTTGTGCGTTAATGGTGCCAATTCGGCCAGTTTTGCATCGAGTTTCGTGCAGTAACGAAACGATCCGCAACATCCCAAAACATGAGTTTTGCATCCAATGGTATGGATCAGGTGCGTTCGTTGCGAAAAATTTTGACGCAACTTTGTTTAGCGAACTTATGTGTTAACGGCAGTTGTTCGGCTAATTTTGCATCGACTTTCATGCCGGAATGAAACGGTCCGAAACATCCCAAAACATGAGTTCTGGATCCAATGGTGTGGATCGGGTGCGCTCGTTGTGAAAAATTCCAACGCAACTTCGTTTAGCGAACTTATGTGTTAATGGCGCCAGTTCGGCCAGTTTTGTATCGACTTTCGAGCAGTAATGAAACGGTCTGAAATGCGCCAAAACATAAGTTTTTGGTCCAATGGAGTAGATCGGGTGCGTTCGTTGCGAAAAGATGCAACGCAACTTCATTTAGCGAACTTGTGCGTTAATGGTACTAGTTCGACCAGTTTTGCATCGAGTTTCATGCACTAACGAAAAGGTCCGAAATGCCCCAAAGCATGAGTTTTAGGTCCAATGGAGTGGATCAGGTGCGTTTGTTGCGAAAAATTTTGACGCAACTTCGTTTAGCGAACTTGTGCATTAAAGGCACCTGTTCGGCTAGTTTTGCATTGACTTTTGTGCAGTAACGAAACGGTCCAAAATGACCCAAAATATAAGTTTTGGGTCCAATAGAGTGGATCAGGTGCACTCGTTGTGAAAAATTCCAACTCAACTTCGTTTAGCGAACTTGGGCGTTAATAGCGCCAGTTCGGCCAATTTTGCATCGACTTTCGGGCAGTAACGAAATGGTCCGAAACGCCCGAAAACATGACTTTTGGGTCCAATGGAGTGGACCAGGGGTGTTCGTTGCGAAATTTTCCGACATAACTTCGTTTATCGAACTTGTGCGTTAATGGCTCCAGTTCGGCCAGTTTTGCATCGACTTTCGTGCAGTAACAAAACGGTACGAAACGCCCCAAAACATGAGTTTTGGGTCCAATGGAGTGGATCAGGTGCGTTCGTTGCGAAAAATTCCAACGCAACTTCGTTTAGCGAACTTGTACTTTAATGGCACATGTTCGGCCACTTTTGCATCGACTTTCGTGCAGTAATGAAACGGTCCGAAACATCCCAAAATATGAGTTTTGGCTCCAATGGAGTGGATCGGGTGCGCTCATTGTGAAAAGTTCTGACGCAACTTCGTTTAGCGAACTTGTGCGTTAATGGTGCCAGTTCGGCCAGTTTTGCATCGACTTTCGAGCAGTAACGAAACGGTCGGAAACGCGCCAAAACATGAGTTTTTGGTCGAATGGAGTGGATCGAGTGCGATCGTTGCGAAAAGTTCCAACTCAACTTCTTTTAGCGAACTTGTGCGTTAATGGTGCCAATTCGGCCAGTTTTGCATCGAGTTTCGTGCAGAAACGAAACGATCCGCAACGTTTGAAAACATGAGTTTTGCGTCTAATGGAGTGGATCAGGTGCGTTCCTTGCAAAAAATTTTGACGCAACTTCGTTTAGCGAACTTGTGCGTTAATGGCAGCTGTTCGGCCAATTTTGCATCAACTTTCGTGCAGTAACAAAACGGTCCGAAACATCCCAAAACATGAGTTCTGGGTCCAATGGTTTTGAACGGGTGCGCTCGTTGTGCAAAATACCGACGCAACTTCGTTTATCGAACTTATGCGTTAATGGCGCCAGTTCGGCCAGTTTTGCATTGACTTTCGATGAGTAACGAAACGGTTCGAAATGCCCCAAAACATGAGTTTTGGGTCCAATGGAGTAGATCGGGTGCGTTCATTGCGAAAAGATGCAACGCAACTTCGTTTAGCGAACTTGTGCGTTAATGGTGCCAGTTCGGCCAGTTTTGCATCGAGTTTCGTGTGGTAACGAAAAGGTCCGAAACGCCCCAAAACATAAGTTTGGGTCCAATGGAGTGTGATACGAAAACGCTAGGGTTTATTCCTGATCTTTCGATGAGAGGCGTGGGATAACTCGATTGATGGAGAAGACAACGTTCACGGCCCGACTACAGCCTTCCAAAGATGTTGCGCCTTAGCAACCGATACACCACCTCCTTTGGTTGCCGCGATCTTGTGGAGCGCGTCACCCAGCCACTAGGGCACTCGTCCTGCAAGCAATCGAAGAACCAGCAAGAACAAGTAGAACAAGTACTGAAATTACGACATGTAATTGAAGGTCTCAAACAGAATCTCAATTATGGTGGGGTTCCGAAAATAAGTGGACGGGCGGCTGGATCATCACGCGCGTCTACAAGGAAGTAGCAAAAGCTAAACTTGCATCTAACAAAACCCGTGTGTTCTTGATGGTGGTTAAAGGTTATAAAGAAGTGGGAGAACAACCACAAGGGTGCTGGGGTCTAGGACACATTCGACTTGGACTCAACTTGATACACGGCCCATTGGGCCAAAATTAGGGTGACGCAGCACCGTGGCTGAAAAGGACTCTGTAGTAAATCGAGGATTGCGGTTGACCCTGAATAGATATGGAAGTGATTTCGGATCCGTTGGAAAGTTGATTTGATAAGCTTTCCAGGAAGTACTTGAACAACCAAAACGGAGTTCGGATGAAGTCGTGGCGGCCGTCATAATTCGTGCCTATCGTGCAGTCCGAATCCAGCCTGCGCGATGCCTCTTCCCTTTTGATCCAATCCATTGTTCTTGATGGGTAAGCCGACGAGCATGAGCGCAAGTAATAGGACCAAAAGGTGTTGTTGTAGTAGATACTGGTGTAGATGTGGATGTATCGTTGGTGGTGATGTCCTCATCATCCTCCCCTTCTTGCATTTGAGTCGTCCTCGACTCAAGCTCATCGTTCTCTCCCAAATATGGCTTCAAATCTGCAATGTAAAATGTGGGACTAACCCCAAAATCTACAGGCAGGTCTAGTTTATATGCATTATCATTAATTTGCTCTAGCACTTTAAACGGACCATCAGCCCAGGGCATCAATTTAGACTTTCTCAAAGCAGGAAACCTATCTTTTCGCAAATGCAACCAAACCAATTCACTAGGTTCAAAAATCAATTGCTTTCTACCTTTATCACCAGCAAGCTTATACTTAGAATTCATGCGCTCTATATTTTCTTTACTTGTTTCATGCAGTTTTAACATCAGTTCAGCACGGTGCTTAGCATCAAATTTTAATTTTTCAGAAGTGGGCAAAGGCATTAAATCAATAGGAGCACGAGGTATCAAGCCATAAACAATCTCAAAGGGGCACATCTTTGTAGTAGAATGCATGGAACGATTATAAGCAAACTCAACGTGAGGCAAATATTCTTCCCACAACTTAATATTCTTCCTTAAAACAGCCCTTAACATGGTAGACAAGGTTTGATTAAAAACTTTAGTTTGACCATCAGTTTGGGGATGATAAGTGGTAGAAAATAGAAGCTTAGTTCCCAATTGTGCCCACAAAGTTCTCCAAAAGTGGCTAAGAAATTTAGCATCACGATCAGAAACAATTGTGTTTGGCACACCATGCAAATGAACAATTTCTCGAAACAAACAAATCAGCAACATGTGTAGCATCATCAGTTTTATGACATGGAATAAAGTGTGCCATCTTGGAAAATCTATCCACAACCACAAAAACGCTATCACATCCCTTCCTAATTCTAGGCAATCCCAACACGAAATCCATAGAAATATCCTACCAAGGAGCACTAGGAACTAGTAAAGGCATATACAAACCATGCGGATTTAAACGTGACTTAGCTTTTTGACATGTAGTACAGCGTGCAATAAATCGCTCCACATCTCTTCTCATTTTTTGCAAAAAGAAGTGACCAGCAAGTACATCCTCTGTCTTCTTTGCTCCAAAATGCCCCATCAAGCCACCTCCATGCGCTTCCTGTAACAACAACAAACGAACGGAGCTAGCTGGAATGCATAGCTTGTTAGCTCGAAACACTAACCCATCATTGACAACAAATTTGTTCCATGCTTTTCCATCCTTACAATGCAGCAAGACGTCCTTAAAATCAGCATCATTCACATATTGTGTTTTAATTGTGTCCAAACCAAAAATCTTGCAATCAAGTTGTGTCAACAAAGTATATCGCCTAGACAAAGCATCAGCAATGACGTTCTCTTTCCCTTTCTTGTGTTTGATGACATAAGGAAAAGATTTAATAAATTCAACCCACTTAGCATGTCTACAGTTCAGTTTTCCTTGACTATGAATATGTTTTGAAGATTCATGATTGGAATGGATAACAAACTCTTTGGGCCACAAATAATGCTGCCATGTTTCTAATGTGTGCACAAGAACATACAATTCCTTGTCATAAGTAGAATAATTCAGATCAGGTCCACTCAATTTCTCACTAAAATATGCAACAGGTTTACCATCTTGTAACAAAACACCACCCAAACCAATTCCACTAGCATCACATTCAAGCTCAAAGGTCTTATTAAAATCAGAAAGTTGGAGGAGAGGTGCATGTGTCAACTTATCTTTCAACATGGTGAATGCATTCTCTTGTGTGGTGCCCCAAGAAAAGGGCACCCCCTTCTTCGTAAGCGCATTCAACGGTGCCGCAATGGTGCTAAAATCCTTCACGAAGCGACGATAGAACCCAGCAAGTCCTAGAAAACTCCGCACCTATGTGATGGTCTTTAGTACAGGCCATCCCTGAATAGCTTCCACCTTAGCTTGATCAACTTCAATTCCCTGTGGAGTGACAGCATAGCCAAGAAAAGATACTCGATCTATGCAAAAGACGCACTTCTTAAGGTTACCAAATAAACGTGCATCACGTAAGCAGTAAAAACAGCACATAAATGATCAAGATGTGCCTCCATGGATTTGCTGTAAATCAATATATCATCAAAGTAGACCACAACAAATTTGCCAATAAAAGCACGCAGAACCTCGTTCATTAATCGCATGACGGTACTAGGTGCATTAGTTAACCCAAAAGGCATGACTAACCACTCATATAACCTGAACTTAGTTTTGAAAGCAGTTTTCCATTCATCTCCTAATTTCATGCGAATCTGGTGGTACCCACTACGCAAATCAACTTTGGTAAACACAACAGCACCACAATTCATCAAGCATATCATCCAAACGTGGAATAGGATGTCGATATCGAATTGTGATATTGTTAATAGCTCTACAATCGACACACATACGCCACATTCCATCTTTCTTGGGGACTAAAATAACCGGAATAGCACAAGGACTAAGGGACTCACGTACATAACCTTTGTCGAGTAGTTCTTGCACTTGTCGCTGAATCTCTTTCGTTTCTTCCGGATTGGTCCTGTACGGCGCACGGTTGGGCAGCGATGCACCTGGAATCAGATCAATTTGGTGCTCAATCCCTCGTATTAGTGGCAGCCCCGCTGGTATTTCACTTGAAAACACATCAGAATACTCCTGCAAAACGTTAGCGACAGCAGGGGGCAAAGAGTGCTGCATATCGTGGATGGAAATCAAAGCATCTTTGCACACCAAGCAAGTTCCTTTTAATCATATCTCATCTTACTTATGAGCAACCGACTTGACAATTTTATTGGTCTCACTTTTAGCTTTGGCAGCTCTAGCTGTATCACCGCGCACAATAGCTTCAGGAGACATAGGAAGCAACACAATTTTCTTATCATGGTGCAAGAGCAAAAACTGATTTGATCTACCATAATGCACACAATCCTTATCAAATTGCCAAGGTGATAGAGCCGAAGTGCCCGATCTTTCGGTGAGTGGAAATAATTTCGACTTGATGGAAGTAGACCCTCACGATCCGACTACGACGAGTGAACCCGAAGCGCCAATGCAATCGCTGAACCAACTTCCTGTGGTTACCGACCTTGTTGGTGCAAGATCAGCCTGATCACGAAGATCAATTCCTGTTCGCAATCGAAGAACGAACAAGAACAAGAAGCGAGCAATCTATATATCACTCGAAGGTGGAGTTCTGCAATACATGAGGACAGCGCTGATTTGCGCGTGTTCAGGAGTAGCTAAATCTAGATGTAAAACAAAACTCAAGTTTGAAAATAAAAGAGGAGTCTATCTAAATAGGGGACGCAGCCCCTGGCGGCCAGGAGGGGCGGCGCACTACAGTACCCGCGGTACTGTTCACGCCTAGGGTTGCGAAGGTTGGGCCTCCTGTTGGGCCAACTGCTATTCTTCTGGGCCTTCGTTCTTCAATAGCATGATGTAGTTCAATTCCCTCGCACGGGCCCGAGTAATTGGCCCAAGTGTAGGGGATGGTGCCTGGGCCTGGAGTGGAGGTGCGCCTGGTGGTGTAGGTGGCGCCTGGAATGCTTCTGGTGCTGCTGATGTGGATGTTCTTGTATTGTAGTTGATGTCCTCATCATCCTCCCCTTCTTGAACCGAAGTCGTCCTCGACGGCAACTCCTCATCTTCTCCCGCGTATAGTTTCAAATCTGCTACATTAAAACTAGTGGAAATACCAAACTCCACAGGCAGGTCAAGGATATAAGCATTATCATTAATCTTGGTTAGTACCTTGAAAGGACCAGCAGCACGAGGCATCAATTTAGAACGGCGCAAAGTAGGAAAACGATCCTTTCTCAAATGCAACCAAACCATATCACCAGGTTCAAAAGTAACAAGTTTTCTACCTTTACTACCAGCAACCTGATATTTAGCATTAGCAGCAGCAATGTTCTGTGGAGTCTGTTCATGCAAATTAATCATGTGTTCAACATGGGCAACAGCATCTATGTGTGGGGCGTCCGCAGCATCAAACGAAAACAAATCAATAGGCGCCCGAGGAATATACCATAAACAATCTGAAAAGGGCACATCTTTGTAGAAGAATGTGTTGCATGATTATAAGCAAAGTCAACATGAGGCAGGCAATCTTCCCAACGTTTCAAATTTTTGTCTAAAACGGCCCTAAGCATGGTTGACAAAGTTCTATTAACCACCTCAGTTTGTCCATCAGTCTGAGGGTGACAAGTTGTGCTAAACAGCAATTTAGTTCCCAATTTATTCCAAAGTGATGTCCAAAAATGACTGAGAAACTTAGCATCATGATCAGAGACTATTGTATTTGGAATACCATACAAACGAATAATCTCTCGAAAGAACAATTCAGCAACACTGCTAGCATCATCAGTCTTATGACATGGTATAAAATGAGCCATTTTGGAGAATCTATCAGCAACCATGAAAATGCTATCCCTCCCCTTCTTAGTTCTAGGCAATCCCAAAACAAAGTCCATAGAAATATCAAGCCAAGGGGAAGTAGGGACAGGCAAAGTCATATACAAACCATGGTTGTTCAGTCGTGACTTAGCTTTCTGATAAGTAGTGCAGCGGGCAACAAGGCGCTCGACATCACGGCGCATCCGGGGCCAAAAGAAGTGGGCGGCCAGCACGTCATGCGTCGTGTAGACGCCAAAGTGTCCCATGAGACCGCCTCCGTGTGCTTCCTGTAACAACAAAAGATGAACCAAGCTTGCTGGAACACACAGCTTGTTAGCGTGAAACAGGAACCCATCCTGCATGTGAAATTTGCCCCATGGTTTGCCATTCATACAATGAGCTAAGATATCTTTAAAATCAGCATCATCGACATATTGATCTTTCACAGTTTGCAAACCAAAGATTTTAAAATCTAACTGGGACAGCATGGTATATCGACGAGACAAAGCATCAGCAACAACATTTTTCTTCCCATTCTTGTGTTTAATAATGTAAGGGAAAGACTCAATGAATTCTACCCAATTAGCATGACGACGGTTCAGATTTGTTTGGGTACGAATATGTTTCAAAGCCTCATGATCAGAATGGATTATAAACTCGCGATGCCAAAGATAGTGCTGCCATGTTTGCAAAGTGCGAACTAAAGCATAAAGCTCCTTATCATAAGTAGAATATCTCAGGCTAGCACCGCTTAATTTCTCACTAAAATAAGCAACCGGTTTTCCTTCTTGTAACAAAACAACACCTAGACCAATACCGCTAGCATCACATTCAAGCTCAAACACTTTATTAAAATCAAGCAATTGCAAGAGGGGAGCATGTGTTAACTTATCTTTCAAAGTGTTGAACGCTACCTCTTGCGAGTCGCCCCAAGCAAATGGCGCACCTTTCTTTGTAAGCTCGTGCAAAGGGGCAGCAATGGAGCTGAAATCACGGACGAACCGACGGTAGAATCCTGCAAGTCCAAGAAAGCTCCGAATCTGTGTGACCGTCGTCGGTGTAGGCCATTCCCGAATGGCATCAATCTTGCTGCTGTCCACCTCAATGCCTTGCGGAGTCACAACATAACCAAGAAACGAAACATGTTGCGTGCAAAAGATGCATTTTTCCATGTTACCAAATAAGCGAGCCGCACGCAACGCATCAAAAACAGCACTCAAATGTTCTAAATGCTCTTCCATAGTCTTGCTGTAAATAAGGATATCATCAAAATAGACAACAACAAACAATCCCATGAAAGGCCTTAGAACTTCGTTCATCAAACGCATAAAGGTGCTGGGAGCATTAGTCAAACCAAACGGCATAACCAACCATTCATATAACCCAAATTTTGTTTTAAAAGCCGTTTTCCATTCATCACCCAGTTTCATTCTAATCTGGTGGTAACCACTACGCAAATCAATCTTAGTGAAAATAATGGCACCACTAAGCTCATCTAGCATATCATCAAGGCGTGGTATAGGATATCGATAACGAATGGTGATATTATTAATAGCACGACAGTCTACACACATACGCCATGATCTATCTTTCATTGGAACAAGTAACACAGGAACTAAGCAAGGGCTAAGAGACTCACGGATGTAACCCTTGTCAAGCAACGCCTGCACCTGGTGCTGGATCTCCTTCGTCTCATCCGGATTTGTACGGTATGGTGCGCGGTTCGGAAGCTGTGCGCCGGGGATGAGATCGATCTGATGCTCAATACCACGGAGCGGTGGAAGACCCGGTGGCAAGTCTTTGGGAAAGACATCAGCGTACTCCTGCAAAAGGTTAGCAACCGCAAGAGGAATATCCAAAGACGGTGCATCATCAAGTGAAACGAGCATACTAGAGCACACAAGTGCATAGCAGGGCAAGTGAGCATCGCGGAGATCATCAAAATCAGCACGTTGAGCAAGTAAAACAGGAGCATTCAACTTGATTTCAGAATTAGAAGTCGATGGTGATAATTCAAGTTGTTTAGCATTCCTAGCAGCTCGAGCAAGATCATCTTTAACAATTTGTTCAGGTGTCATTGGATGTATAATTATTTTCTGACCCTTAAACATGAAAGAATAATGATTCGAACGACCATGATGCAAACTATCAGTATCATATTGCCAAGGTCTACCAAGTAACAAAGAGCATGCTTCCATGGGAATAACATCACAATCGACAAAATCAGAATAAGCACCCATGGAGAAAGGGACACGCACCGACCGTGTTACTCTAATTTTTCCACCATCATTAAGCCACTGAATGTGATATGGATTCGGATGCTTACGAGTGGGTAATGACAACTTCTCGACCAGCACGGTACTCGCCAAGTTGTTGCAGCTACCGCTGTCGATGATGATGCGAATTGACCGCTCCTGCACAACGCCCTTTGTATGGAACAGAGTGTGTCGCTGATTCTTCTCAGGCGGGACGACCTGTGTACTAAGAACACGCTGCGCAACAAGACTTTCATACCTATCAGCGTCGCCCGGATTGACATGTACCTCCGCCTTAGCTGCATGGTCAGTGGCAAACATAGCATATTGAGTGTCCTCAGAATCACTAGCAGAAGAGTACTCACCATTGTCATGAATGAGCAAAGTGCGCTTGTTAGGACAATCCCGAATCACGTGTCGAAATCCTCTGCAACGATGACACTGAATATCCCGTGTACGGCTTGTGGCGGGAGCTGCGCCTGTGGACGGTGGTGCTGCAGGTTTGGCCGGCCGCTCGCGCGGCGTAGTGCTGGTCGTGGATGGCGCAGGCAGGGTAGGCGCTGAGCTGGTTGCCGGGCTTCTTCCTGCAAAAGAGTTAGAATATGTCTTTGAGCGGCGACCCTGCACTTCACGTTCAGCTTTGCAAGCATATGCAAACAATGTGGTCATATCATTATATTCCTTATAATCAAGTATGTCCTGAATTTCGCGGTTCAAACCACCGCGAAAATGTGCCATAGCAGCGTCATCTGTCTCAAACAAACCACAACGAATCATACCTTTTTGTAACTCCTGATAGTAGTCCTCAACAGATTGTTGACCTTGTCGAAAGCACTGCATTTTTTCAAGCAAATCTCGTGCATAATATGAAGGGACAAATCTGTGTCGCATGGCAGCTTTTAATTGAGGCCAAGTGGTGGGAGGGGGATGTTTTTGCTTATATTCACGCCACCAAATTAAAGCAAAATCAGTAAATTCACTAATAGCAGCTTTAACTTGAGAACTAGCAGGAATATCATGGCATGAAAATTTCTGGTCGACCTCTAGTTCCCAATCAAGATAAGCAGCAGGATCATATTTGCCATTAAAAGATGGAATTTTAAATTTAATCTTAGCAAAAGAGTCATTATGTTGATGACGTACCACACGGCGGGCACGACCGCTGCGAGTTCCCTCTTCCTGTTCCGTGTCATCGCCATAATCCTTCTGCAACTCCATGATCGTCGTGTTCAACGCATCGAGGCGTGACACGATGGCGTCGAGCGTGGTCTTAGTGGCCGTCTGAGCGAGGTCTAGCTGGTCGAACCGCTCGTTCGACGACGTGATCGTCGAGTCAAGCCGTTCATGCATCATCTTCATGTCCGCAGCAAGTCCGTCAACCCGTGTCCGCATGTTCTGCAGCTGGTCATCCGTCGTGCCTTCGTCTCCTGCCATAGTGAGCGCAAACACAAAAACAAAGCCTACGACAACAAGGTGTAACTGCTCACAAGGCGCTCACAGTAGTGCTGTTATCAAATTCTTATCCGTTCTTACCAAGCATACAGGGGTGAGCTGCAACCAACAGGTAGGACCAGCGCAAGATTGGAGGATCGATTGCCTAGAGAAACAAGGTCTGCTCGTCGAAGAACTATGTGGAATTCTGGGTAGGCTGCACTCAATGCAAGGATTAGCACAATCAAACAATAATGCAAAGTTGAATTATAGTGCCAAACACGTCACAAAGCTGCTGGAAACAAAGTGCAAAAGGTGGAGCAAGGTTAGGGGAAAAAATGAACACAGAAAAAGAAGTGCAGTAGGGAGCGCACACGGCTTGCGCGCAGCCAGAACCGAGCCTGCCCCCAAACAAACAGATCGCCCACCTCCTTGCTGTTTCTTTCTTTTGTTTTTTTTATTTTTCTTTTCTTTTTTTTTGCCGGAGAAACTCACAAACTGATTATATGAACAAAGGGAAAAAAAAGAGCAAGTTACCACACACACTTTTTCAGGAATTGTAGGGGTATTCTGGTAACAAGAAGATCCGGACGTCCCTCTTTTTTTTTGTGATTGCTTTCCAAAGTAAACAAACAGGAGGGCGTGATGGGGGGAAGCGTGATCGGGGGAATCGGCGCTCGCAGGGTAAGGGCGATCTCAGGGGAAATCGGTTTTCTCTTTTTTTTTTGTGACTTGGCACACAAGGCAGGGGAGGGTGGGTCGGCGCAAAAAACGGGGGGGGGGGAACGCGATCAGAAGGAGCGCGCAGAACGGGGAGGGGGGGAAGAGAGAAAAGAAACGAGAGACACAATGCAACCAGCAACAATTTAACGCGTAAGCACACAAATTCAACAATGCAAATTATTGAAAGAAAGTGCAAGGCTCAAAAGGTTGCTGGGACAAAGATCTAACCTGAAATATATTTGTTTTTTGGTTTTGTGGACTGTAGGAAGGGGAAGAACACTAGATAAAACTCACCGATCAACCTGGAATCCTGATACCACTTGATAAAGCCGAAGTGCCCGATCTTTCTGTGAGTGGAAATAATTTCGACTTGATGGAAGTAGACCCTCACGATCCGACTACGACGAGCGAACCCGAAGCGCCAATGCAATCACTGAACCAACTTCCTGTGGTTACCGACCTTATTGGTGCAAGATCAGCCTGATCACGAAGATCAATTCTTGTTCGCAATCGAAGAACAAACAAGAACAAGAAGCGAGCAATCTATATATCACTCGAAGGTGGAGTTCTGCAATACACGAGGACAGCGCTAATTTGCGCGTGTTCAGGAGTAGCTAAAGCTAGATGTAAAACAAAACTCAAGTCTGAAAATAAAAGAGGAGTCTATCTAAATAGGGGACGCAGCCCCTGGCAGCCAGGAGGGGCGGCACGCTACAGTACCGCGGGTACTGTTCCCGCCTAGAGTTGCGAAGGTTGGGCCTCCTGTTGGGCCAACTGCTATTCTTCTGGGCCTTCGTTCTTCAATAGCATGATGTAGTTCAATTCCCTCGCACGGGCCCGAGTAATTGGCCCAAGTGTAGGGGATGGTGCCTGGGCCTGGAGTGGAGGTGCGCCTGGTGGTGTAGGTGGCGCCTGGAATGCTTCTGGTGCTGCTGATGTGGATGTTCTTGTATTGTAGTTGATGTCCTCATCACAAGGCCTACCGAGCAGAATATGGCAAGATTGCATAGGCAAAACATCATACTCAACAACATCATGATATGATCCGATTGCAAAATTAATGCGCACCAGCCTCGTTACCTTAGCCTTACCATTGTTGTTTAGCCATTGAATGTGATACGGGTGTGGGTGTGGTTTGGTGCTGAGTGCAAGCTTCTCCACCAGTTCGCTGCTAGCCAAATTGTTGCAGCTACCTCCATCAATAATCATATGACAAGAACGCTCTTTAATGATACACTTAGTTTGGAACAGCGTGTGTCGCTGATTTTGCTCTGCCTTCTCCATTTGTGCACTAAGCACACGCTGCACAATGAGACTCTCGTAGTGTTCGGCTGCACCTGCATCAATATGTTCGTCTGGTATTCCCTCGTTACCTGCATGGTCAGCAGCAAACAAAGCAAGTGTATCGTCATCAAAATCACTAGCAGAGGAATACGCACCATCATCTTTGACCCCCAAAACGCGCTTGGTAGGACAGTCACGCTGCACGTGCCCAAAGCCCTTGCACCGATGACACTGGACATCTCTTGTTCTACCCATGGATGCAACCGAGGAAGCACTAGCGGCTGGCTTCTGGACAGTCTTGGTTGCTGAAGTGGTGGGAGGAGTGATGAGGACATCACTGCCATTGATACAACCACAACGACAGCCCCTTCACCACTTACAGCGGAACCAGGACCAATGACATGGGCCCGTGCACGTGAACTTAATTATCAGGTGAACTCATTCCTAGCTATTCAAATTAATTCTTCCTCAAATGGAGTACTATTAAAGCCTTGTGATGACTTTATTATTCTTAGGTGC
The DNA here is from genome assembly GCF_002211085.1 of Panicum hallii. Lineage (NCBI taxonomy): Eukaryota > Viridiplantae > Streptophyta > Magnoliopsida > Poales > Poaceae > Panicum > Panicum hallii. Next base: position 40,315,717 of record NC_038042.1, read on the forward strand.
TTGGGAGTTGAACCAGCTAGGAGTGGAGAATGGAACAATGCAATTAAAGCTGCTAAACCCGAAGGGACTTTCGTAACCGCAGCAAGTACCAATTTCAAGGGGCCATATCTTTCAACTCCCAAGGTTGTTTAAAGCAAATAAATGCTTGTTGGAAAGATCTCTTCGTGTACTTTCCAATGGATCAAGAATCAATGGCAGATCAAATATGAAACGTCCAGAAACTCCTGAGGAAGCCTCGTGACTACATCCTGTGTATCTAGTATTCCTTTCTATTTAAGCAAGTGGTAGCCACAAAAAGAACTTGGGTTTTGTTTGATGTAAGTTAGCTGCTGCTACTTCCTTGTAAACGCGTGTGTCGGCTAGACCACCTGAATACTTGTATCAGAACCCCACCTTCTATCGAATTCGTGAGTGTTTGCTTGTTATCTTGTTCTTGCTTGTTCTTCGATTGCTTGCAAGTTCAAGGCTATTCTTGGCATGGCAAGAACAGCAACAACCGGAGTCGGTGTAACTATCGCTAAGGCGCAGCACCCTTGTGGTTGTTGTAGTCGGGTAGCACAACGTCGACCTCCACCCCAAATCGTAGTTATCAGGAGATGGTGTACCTGTCGCTCAAGGCGCCACACCATCTTGGTTGTGGTAGTCGGGCAGCCAACGTCGGCCTCCACCAAATCCACACCACCACCATCTCTCATCGAAAGATCGGTGAGAGATTTCCTTCTCTTTTGTTCTTTATTTACCTACAGTCCAGTTTTGCCAAAAGATATATTTAGAGCCGAAAATCCCAAAAACATTTTGAGCCTTTGCTTTACTACTTAGCTCTCGGCTTGTTGAATTAACGGTTGCTTCTTTGTGTCGAGTTGCTGGTCCTAAGTTTTTCACCGCTAGAGTTTCGAGTTCGTGCCACCTTGTTCTATCTCCATCTTCATTCTCTAGCTGAAGTTGCAATTTTTTTTCCCTCATTACTCTAATCTGCTGATTGATAACCAAGAAAGGGAAAAAGGCAAGTGCAAAAAAAAAGCCGCACGGATCAGCAAGAAAAAGGCATGTGCAAAAAGAAAAGCCGCACTAATTAAAATTGGTAAATACAGATTCCAAGTGGAACAAGAAAGACAGTTTGTCAGCTGTGTGACCTTCACTTCTAAGTTTTGCAATTCAGCTTGCTATTTTCAGCGTTTTGATGATGCTCTTTGTGTAAACGGCTCGCGTCTCTACCACGGTTTGGACTAGGACCAGCACAGTACAAAGTTGAACGTTTATTCAACTCGTTGTGAACTAACGTGGTAATAGCTGTTCCTTGTGCAATTGTTTTAGCAGCCACCTACAACTCCACAAAACTATCTACAACACCACTGGGTTGTGCTTGCAGTCACCGTTTGTTGTTGTTCTTGCTGACTGCCGGTGCCTCCTGCATCGCTTGGTAAGAACTTGTAAGAGCTTGATTTCTTGCTAGTGAGGAAGTGTTTGCGTCGTACCACCTCCTACCAACTGTTACGTTTAATCTGCTTGCTTTTGTACTTCTTTTGTGTACTAACCATGTCAGCTGATGCCACTGAGTTGCCTTCGCATTCACCACGTAGGAGAGGCATCATTCTGTGACATCCAGGTAATAAGATTCATAAATACTAAACCTTGGGTGAAATAGACAGGGTTGTTAAGGGTTGTAATAAGAGCTAGGGGTGTATTTGAAAATTTCCATGCACTATAGGTCTTTAAGTGCAAGGTGTGTGCTTTGGATATGATCATAAGGAGAAATAAGCCCTTAAGTAAGGATAAGGGCCTATGTGTAAATAAATATAGGTTATAGGGTCTTTTGTGCAAATAGTTGAGGAATAAAAGTAACTTTCATGCTTACCTGAGGGTTTATTTGTAAAATTACTTGTCATCATGACATTTCATGAATATTTACAAACATATCAAAATTTTGGTTAAAATCTCATTTGGTAAGGACAGGGGTGATTTAAATTTTACATTGCTTAAAATTCAATTTATAAGGTTGCAAACTTTGAGTTTTTGAATTTGATCCTTAAAGAAAATAAGTAGAGCTTGAAAAACTCTACAACTTTCATGTTGGGTTTTTTCTCAGAAAACCTCTAGATCAGTGGGAAAAATTAGATTACTACAGGGTCCCTGTAATTTTTGAGTTTTGCAAACGGGTCCCTAGATCCTTTCCCACCCTTCTTCTTCCTCTGCACCCCCTCTGCTCCCTCTGCTTCTGCTCTGTCGCCGGCGCAGGCCATCTCCCCTGGCCTCTGCTCTGCCCTGCCTCGCCGCCGTTCAGCTCCCATCCCCTCTCTCCCCACGCGTCCCCCCTACTCCTACCGCCGCTGTAGCCCCTTTCCCCGGTGTCCTCCCGTGCGCGCGCCACGGTGCTCCCATGCGCTCGCCGGCCGCCACCTCGCCGCCGCCGTTCTGGGCACAACCGTGCCCATCCCTTCCTACTTCCTTTTCCCTTCACTTCTACAGGCAAACGTAGTCACAAACCCGACCACACCCCCTTTTCCTCCAACTGCATTGCCCTTTCTTCCTCCACGCGACACCGAACTGCCGCCGCCGTTCCCCACCGGAATTCCTCCCAATCACGCCGCCCCGCCCAAATTAACTTGACCAGTTGCTCCTCCACCTCCTTCCCCAGCTCCTCAACTTAATCTAGCCCCGTCCCCACCTTCCCTCCGCCGGATTTGCCTTCGCCCCGAGCCGCTGCTCGCCGGCGCCGCCCGAGCTCGACCCCGTCGTCGACAGCTCCCTCCATCCAATCTCCGACTCCTCCAGGTATACAGATCGCTTCCCTGTGGTCCACTGATGCTCGTGCACATTTCTTTGGCCCGTGTTCACCGGCCCTCCGCCGGGAACACCGGAGCTCTGCCACGGCCGCCGCACCTTCTCGCCGTCGGCCCTGTTCCACTGCCACCCCTCAAGCGCACCCCCTTCCCGTGCACTCCCTAGGTTCTGTAGATCATGTTTAGCCCGTTCCCCTCGCCGGAAGGCTCGCCGCCGGCGAGAACACCACCAAGCCGACCGGCCGGCCGTCACCATGGTCGGGCAAGGCCCCTTTTGCAATTAGATTTGCTGTTCCAGGGGTCCCAGTGCAAAGTTACCGAAGACCCCCCCCCCCCCTAAGTGCTGTATTATTTCATGTGATGCCGTTGCTATCTTGTAAAATTCATAACAAATCGTAGAAAATTCCAAAATTTGCAAAACCAGTTTTGTTGAAAACTAGATTTTAAACTCTACAACTTCTGTTAAGTGAGTTTGATATGAAACCAAATATTTTCGAATCTATTTTAAATCTAAGATAAGGGAGTATTATATCCTTAGCTCCTACATGTTGACTTTGTTGATTATGATTTTTGGTATGCAATTTTTATAGATAATGTATGAATTGATGTGAAATTCTTACACCTAATTTCATAACTTAAAATTCTTTTAAGTTGATCATTTCAATTTGTTTTGAAATAGAATTAGCTAAGTATACCTATTAAAGTTTAATTAATTAGATCTCTTGGTCATGATCTATTAAGTATACAATTGATTTATGTTTGAATTTTCAAAACTTCATAATTCTATTTACCTAGGATTTGAATTTAAACTTGATATTTGTATTCAAATTTCAAATGTGCTAGTTCTGTTTTTAATAAACCCAACACTATGATATGATCATGATTTACATAAAAATGACAACTCAAGCCTAAACCCCTGTTGTTTCATGAGTTTATATGTGATAATTGTTTGGATTGCAACTTTATTGTTAAATAAAATGAAAAAGTCTACATCCCTTAACTCATAACTTTGCATATCGTGTAGACTCAACTATTCTCGCCGACGGTGACTACGAGCTTATCCCAGATCAAGTCACAGGAGTTTCTGAAGATCCCGAAGACACCGTCAAAGATCTAACTGAAGCTCCGAACCAAAGTTCGGGAAACCCTGACCCTACTGCCCCCAACCCTACGCAAGAAGGCAAGCCCCAGACATAAACCCTATTTTATTTACACTGCACCTATGTTATTTATATCTATCTTTGCATTACGTTCTTAGGAATTGCTTGGAACCCTAGACGCATAAATCCTAGGAACCAATGTACTGTACCTGAGTCCTTACCGTGTAAATGCTCTGCTAATAGGACCGGTAGAAGTCGGGTGATTTCCTGTCACTCGCGCGATATAGGAGTTGTAATGCTTACATTCCTGTTACCACTATAAGGATGACGAACGGGGTTATGTGCAATATCTTAGAAGGGAATGATACCCCGTCTGTGTTGTTAAAATTTTGATAAGGTCGCAGTGTGTGGTGATCGGGGTTAAGCGTTTGAAAGTACTAACCACATGCCGTGAGTTATGGGTAAGCGGTAAGCCTAGTAGCCAATTGGCCCGAGGAGTGGACATACCTCCCACCACATGTATTTGGTTCTTTTGGTTACTTGATTCGATGTGTGGGAATACGTGTTGCAAGGGCAACCAGGAATACGGGTTTTGTAGTCGCGCTACAGACGTATGTCCTGTACTTTGGAAGTGCGTATGGTCCTGCAGTCGCTTGTGATGACCTGTCCACGAGTTGGAATGAAAGGCAAATGGTTGCTTCGGAACGACCCTTTGGCATTCCAAGCGTGTGATTCATAATCAAAGATTGAGACTGCTTGATCCCTTTGGCACATAGAGTAACAAGAGCAATGCCATGAATATCAAAGATGATGTTTGGCTAAAGATCTTACCATGCTTGAGTAGTTATAGGTGCTTACCTAGAATGGATAATTAAGTAGAATCTGAAAGCTAAAAGTTGAAATTAAGGATCTACTCTTTGTTGCTTTTCAGCTGAAACTAAACCCAGAACCATTATAAACCTTCATAAGTCTAGATACATGGCTAAGTATACCATGACCGGGTAAGTCTTGCTGAGTATTAGAATACTCAGTCTTGCTTCATAACTTTTGTTCAGGTAATCCTCCTGACGACTCAGCTCTGCCTGTATCGTGGCCCTATCCTCTGCCTGATGGTTGGTCCGTGGAGTGGGACCCGTCGCCGGCCAACGCAGACCCCTCCGAGTGATGTCATGTAAGGGCAAGCATGACATCTACACTGACGACGTGTACAATGCCGTACTTTAAAACTCCACTGCGTGACCTGAAACTTATGACTGTTTTGTAATAATTCCCCTGGTTGGGATAGTTATGTCACTTTTAAATACTCATGTGATATATCTGCCTGTGATGTAAAATGTGATGGCCTTGTATCTCTGGACTCACTTTCGCGCGGGATACCTTGTTTGATCCTGAATTTGGTGGTTTATCGGGACGTTACCCGACAGACCAAGGATTATACCGTTTGAAGCACGTTGGAGCCCTCAAGAGTGGACTCGCGTGCTTGAGCCGGTGTAATTCAGGTTGGTTCTGCCACACATTCAACATTTTGAACGCCAAGTAAGGATGCACAGCGAAGCCCTCAATGAGGATGTTCAAGTCACCAATGAGCGCACTGGTCAAGTAGAGACGGCGCAGATTGAGACCAACAACAAGCTGACCACATTGGAGAGAACAGCTGGGTCTATTAACACCTCTCTTGCAGCAATCATTGAGCGATTAGAGAGGATGGAGCAAGCTGGGCGTGAAGAGAGGGAACGACGTGATGATCACAACTCCATTGGCAGCATTGCAAGAGATGACGAAATGGAGTATTCAGCAGACACTGAGCTTGATGACCGATCTTTTAGGTATCGAAGGCAGCCACGTCACAACCATCATGGTATGGGTGGTCGAGCTCCACGACGTGAGGTACGTGCCAATGATGATTCCCTCTGCAGAGTTAAATTCTCCATACCACCTTTTGATGGGAAATATGATCCTGATGCATATCTGACTTGGGAGTTGTCAGTAGATCAAAAATTTGCATGCTATGAATTTTCTGATGATAAAAAGGTTAGAGCTGCCACTAGTGAATTCACTGATTTTGCTTCTGTTTGGTGGCATGAGTATCAAATTAAAAATCCAGCTACCATACCACAAACTTGGAATGCTTTAAAAAGAATCATGCGTAATCGTTTTGTTCCTTCCTATCATGCTCGTGACTTGTTGCAGAAATTACAACAGCTTAGACAAGGTAATAAATCTGTTGAGGAGTACTATCAAGAATTACAAATAGGCATGATGAGATGTGGTCTAGTAGAAAATGAAGAGGCTGCAATGGCTAGGTTCTTGGGTGGTTTGACTAGAGAAATTCAGGATATATTAGCTTACAAGGAGTACACTAACGTCACTCGCTTATTTCATTCGCTTGTAAGGCTGAAAGAGAAGTGCAGGGATGACGCGCAAGAACTAACACTCCTGCAGGTCGGACTACCTCGTGGCAGCCCCGCACAAGTGCCACTGGCTCTAACCATAATTTTCAGGGAGACGCTTCCAATCGGCTGTCCACGACTACATCAAAATCAGCACCTCCCCGCGCTACCGATACGGTGAAAGGATCCACCCAAGCTGCAGCCAAAACATCTTCTTCTCTCGCTTCCACTAGGAGAATGAAGGACATCCAATGCCTCCAATGCAAAGGATTCGGGCACGTACGAAAGGACTGCCCAAGCAAGCGTGTGCTGATCGTACGAGAAAATGGTGAGTACTCATCAGCTAGTGATTTAGATGATGAAACATATGCCATGCTTGCTGCCAAAGATGCAGGAAAGGGGAATGATGATGAAGAGCACATTGGGGCTGAACATGCTGAACACTACGAGAGTCTTGTTGTCAGGCGTGTCTTGAGTACCCAAATGATTCAAGCTGAACAGAACCAGCGACACAATCTGTTCCAAACTAAGTGTGTAGTTTTGGAACGATCATGTCGCATTATTATTGATGGCGGAAGCTGCAACAACTTGGCAAGCACCACCATGGTAGAGAAGCTTGGGATGAAAGCACTTCCACATCCGCATCCCTACTACATCCAATGGTTCAACGACAGTGGTAAGCTTAAGTTAACAAGTATGGTTCGAGTGGAATTTACAATTGGTTCATACCATGACCACATTGATTGTGATGTTGTACCTATGCAAGCTTGCTCTATGCTTTTTGGTAGACCTTGGCAATTTGATAAGGATACTTTGCATCATGGTAAATCAAATCAATACTCTTTCATGCATAATGAGAAGAAGTTTGTTTTACACCCTATGTCTCCCGATGCTATTTTGCGGGATGAAGTTGCTAGAGCCGGCAAAGAGAAAAACAAGAAATCTACTCAAACTGAAAATCTGGGTGTTGCGAAGGAATCGGAGCAACTTAAGAATGACAAATCTAAATCTGCTCATGCAAGGACGAATGAAATAAAATTGAAAAGTGCTTGTTACCTTGCTTCCAAATCTGATTTGCTTGAATTAAATGATGATGATGCAATCTGCTATGTGTTTGTTTGCAAAGAGGCTTTGTTCTCACTTCACGACGTACCATCTACTTTGCCTCCTACTGTCACTAATCTTTTGCAGGAATATGCTGATGTGTTTCCACAAGAAGTGCCACCCGGGCTGCCACCAATGAGAGGGATTGAACATCAGATTGACCTTATCCCTGGGGCTTCCTTGCCAAACCGAGCGCCATACAGGACCAACCCGGAGGAGACCAAGGAGATTCAGCGACAAGTACAGGAATTACTCGACAAAGGTTATGTGCGTGAGTCCCTTAGTCCTTGCTCCGTTCCTGTTCTTTTGGCTCCAAAGAAAGATGGATCATGGCGCATGTGTGTAGATTATCGAGCAATTAATAACATTACCATCAGATATCATCATCCCATCCCTAGGTTAGATGATATGCTTGATGAACTTAGTGGCTCGATGATTTTCTCTAAAATTGACTTGCGTAGTGGATACCACCAAATTCGCATGAAGCTAGGAGATGAATAGAAAACAGCGTTTAAAACCAAGTTCGGTTTGTATGAGTGATTAGTCATGCCTTTTGGCCTCACTAATGCACCTAGCACTTTCATGAGATTAATGAATGAGGTTTTACGTGCTTTCATTGGAAGATTTGTGGTAGTCTACTTTGATGACATCTTGATCTATAGCACAACTCTAGAAGAGCATCTTGATCATCTGCGTGCTGTTTTTAATGCTTTACGTGATGCACGCTTATTTGGTAACATTGACAAGTGCACCTTTTGCACAGATAGAGTCTCTTTTCTTGGCTATGTTGTTACACCGCAGGGAATTGAAGTTGATCAAGCCAAGGTAGAGGCGATACAGAGCTGGCCGGTTCCTACGACGGTCACACAAGTCAGAAGCTTCCTCGGGCTTGCTGGATTCTATCGCCGCTTTGTGAAGGACTTTAGCACCATAGCAGGCCCGCTGCACGAGCTTACAAAGAAGGGTTCTCCTTTTACCTGGGGCAAGGCGCAAGAGGTTGCTTTTGAGACTTTGAAGGACAGGTTAACTCATACACCCCTTCTCCAATTACCAGATTTCAATAAAACTTTTGAAATGGAATGTGATGCTAGTGGTATTGGGTTGGGAGGTGTCTTGTTGCAAGAGGGGAAGCCTATTGCTTATTTTAGTGAGAAACTGAATGGGGCTAGTTTGAACTATTCCACTTATGATAAAGAATTATATGCTTTAGTTCGAACTTTGGAAACATGGCAGCATTACTTATGGCCTAAAGAATTTGTTATACATTCTGATCATGAATCTTTGAAACACATTAGGAGCCAAACCAATTTGAACCGTAGACATGCCAAGTGGGTAGAATTTATTGAGTCATTTCCTTATGTCATCAAACATAAGAAAGGAAAAGATAATGTCATTGCGGATGCCTTGTCTCCTCGATATACTATGTTGTCCCAACTTGATTTTAAGATCTTTGGCTTGGAAACAATAAAGGAACAATATGCTTTTGATGCTGATTTCAAAGATATGCTGCTGCAATGTAAAGCAGGGAGAACATGGAACAAGTTTGTTGTCACTGATGGCTCTGTGTTTCGGTCTAACAAATTATGCATTCCAGATGGTTCTGTGCGTATGTTACTATTGCAGGAAGCACATGGCGGTGGGTTGATGGGACACTTTGGTGTGAAGAAGACAGAAGACGTCCTAGCTAGCCATTTCTTTTGGCTAAAGATGAGAAGAGATGTGGAGCGGTTTGTTGCTCGCTGCACCACCTGTCAAAAAGCTAAGTCCCGTCTCAATCCACATGGTTTATACATGCCTCTCCCTGTTCCTAGTACTCCATGGGAGGATATTTCAATGGACTTTGTTTTAGGACTGCCTAGAACAAAGAAGGGGAGGGATAGCATTTTTGTTGTTGTGGATAGATTTTCTAAAATGGCACACTTTATACCATGTCACAAAACTGATGATGCTACCCATATTGCTGACTTGTTCTTTCGTGATGTTGTTCGTTTGCATGGGGTACCAAACACTATTGTCTCAGATCGGGATGCCAAATTTCTTAGTCACTTTTGGAAAACCTTGTGGGCTAAGTTGGGAACTAAATTGGTCTTCTCTACTACTTGTCACCCTCAAACCGATGGACAAACCGAAGTTGTGAACCATAGTTTATCTACCATGCTAAGGGCTGTTCTTAAACATAACATCAAATTGTGGGAAGAATGTTTGCCTCATATTGAATTTGCATACAATCGTTCGCTGCATTCTACGACTAAATTGTGCCCTTTTGAGATTGTGTATGGTTTTATTCCTCATGCTCCCATTGATCTTTTGGCCATTGCACCATCAGAAAAATTGAATTTTGATGCTTCTCGCCGTGCTGAACTGATTATTAAGATGCATGAGCAAACTAAAGCAAACATTGAGGCCATGAATACTAAGTATAAACAAGCAGGTAGCAAGGGTAGAAAGCATGTTACCTTTCAACCTGGTGATTTAGTTTGGGTACATTTGAGAAAGGATAGATTCCCTGATTTGAGAAAGTCTAAATTGCTACCTCGAGCTGCTGGACCCTTCAAAGTACTTCACAAAATTAATGACAATGCATATAAAATTGAGTTGCCTGCAGATTTTGGCGTTAGTCCCTCTTTTAATGTTGCAGATTTGAAACCCTACATGGGTGAGGAGGACACGCTAGAGTCAAGGATGACTCTATTGCAAGAAGGGGAGGATGATGAGGACATCACTGCCATTGATACAACCACAACGACAGGCAACGTCCTTGTAGCAGAGTCAGCAGCAAACAAAGCAAGTGTATCGTCATCAAAATCACTAGCAGAGGAATACGCACCATCATCTTTGACCCCCCAAAACGCGCTTGGTAGGACAGTCACGCTGCACGTGCCCAAAGCCCTTGCACCGATGACACTGGACATCCCTTGTTCTACCCATGGATGCAACCGAGGAAGCACTAGCGCCTGGCTTCTGGACAGTCTTGGTTGCTGAAGTGGTGGGAGGAGTGATGAGGACATCACTGCCATTGATACAACCACAACGACAGCCCCTTCACCACTTACAGCGGAACCAGGACCAATGACATGGGCCCGTGCACGTGAACTTAATTATCAGGTGAACTCATTCCTAGCTATTCAAATTAATTCTTCCTCAAATGGAGAACTAATAAAGCCTTGTGATGACTTTATTATTCTTAGGTGCTTGGGAGTTGAACCAGCTAGGAATGGAGAATGGAACAATGCAATTAAAGCTGCTAAACCCGAAGGGACTTTCGTAACTGCAGCAAGTACCAGTTTCAAGCGGCCATATCTTTCAACTCCCAAGGTTGTTTAAAGCAAATAAATGCTTGTTGGAAAGATCTCTTCGTGTACTTTCCAGTGGATCAAGAATCAATGGCAGATCAAATACGAAACGTCCAGAAACTCCTGAGGAAGCCTCGTGACTACATCCTGTGTATCTAGTATTCCTTTCTATTTAAGCAAGTGGTAGCCACAAAAAGAACTTGGGTTTTGTTTGATATAAGTTAGCTGCTGCTACTTTCTTGTAAACGCGTGTGTTGGCTAGACCAACCGAATACTTGTATCAGAACCCCACCTTCTATCGAATTCGTGAGTGTTTGCTTGTTATCTTGTTCTTGCTTGTTCTTCGATTGCTTGCAGGTTCAAGGCTGTTCTTGGCACAGCAAGAACAGCAACAACCGGAGTCGGTGTAACTATCGCTAAGGCGCAGCACCCTTGTGGTTGTTGTAGTCGGGTAGCACAACGTCGACCTCCACCCCAAATCGTAGTTATCAGGAGACGGTGTACCTGTCGCTCAAGGCGCGACACCATCTTGGTTGTGGTAGTCGGGCAGCCAACGTCGGCCTCCACCAAATCCACACCACCACCATCTCTCATAGAAAGATCGGGCTCCCTCGTACCCGTCGGGGTTCATCAAGGAGCGCATGGCTTGTCGCTGGATGGAGAAGATACTGCTGTACGACTCGGTGAAGGAGCTGGTACAGGTGCATGTCCGCCCATAGAAGTAGTCATGCGTGGCTGCCATGATGTAGATTTACCTGCAGAAATATTAGACCTAGCACTAGCATGTCGTCCCTGTACCTCCCTTTCGGCTTTACAAGCAAGATGGAACAAACGGGTTATGTTAGTATAATCTTTATACGCAAGAATGTCCTGAATTTCTCGATTTAACCTTCCCAAAAATCTAGCCATAGCAGGTTCCTTACCCTCCACTAAATTATAACGTAGCATACCCATTTGCAATTCCTGATAATATTTCTTCTACACTTCTAATGTCCTGCCTCAATTGTTGTAACTTATGTAACAGATCACGTGCACAGTAAGAAGGAACAAATCTAGCCCGCATGACCTGTTTCAAAGCATCCCAAGTTTGTGGCATGTCATCAGCATTTTTCTTGCCATGTTCTATCCACCAAACAGAAGCAAAATCAGTGAACTCACTAGTAGCAGCCCTAACACGTGCATTCTCAGGAAAATCATGGCATGCAAACTTTTGATCAACAGCAATTTCCCAAGTAATGTATGCATCAGGGTCATATGTACCATCAAAAGGAGGTATCTTAAATTTAATCTTGCTGAAAGCATCATCGTTGTTGCGTACCTCACGACGGCGAAAACCACCCATACCTCTACGATTAGTGCGTAGCCAGCAGCGATGGCGAGCGTCTTGTTTATCCTGTTCAGTATCAGCAATATATTTATCCTCCCAATCATCACGTTGTTCGTTGGTCTTCGCATGGAGCTCATCAAAATTGATGAGGACATCAACTACAACATGAGTACGTCTATGACAGCAGCACCTTTTCCGGCGACACCAGATGCTCCTCCACCCCAGGCGCCACCTCCTTCTGGGCCAATCACTCGGGCCCGTGCAAGAGAACTGAACTTCGTCATGCTACTGAAGAACGAAGGCCCAGAAGAATAGATGCTGGCCCAACTGAGGCCCTTGTGTGGGCGCCTAGGGCTGGCCACCACTAGGGGCGGCGCCCCCTCCCTGGCCGCCCCTTTTCCTAGGGTTGCGCCCTCTCTCCCTCTATTTAGATAGAGGCATCTTTTCTTTCCAGACTTGAGTTTTGTTTACATTTAGCTTTAGCTACTCTTGGCACGCGCAAAACAGCGCTGTCCTCATGTAATTCAGAACTCCACCTTTGAGAGATAATCAGATTGCTCACATCTTTTTCTTGTTCGTTCTTCGATTGCGAACAGGAAAAGATCTTCGTGATCAGGCTGATCTTGCACCAACAAGGTCGGTAACCACAGGGAGTTAGTTCAGCGATTGCATTGGCGCTTCGGGCTCGCTCGTCGTAGTCGGATCGTGAGGGTCATCTTCCACCAAGTCGAATTTATCCCCACTCACCGAAAGATCGGGCACTCCGACTCTATCAAAAATGCCGTAAAAGAGCAGCGAGACTCTTGTTAATATTGCTGACTGCTATCTCTAGGCCCGTAAGCTTGGTGTTGGTGGCAATCTGCGTAGCCTCCAATTGTCCAATCTTGTCATTCGTCACCTGCATATCATTATCAAGTCCCTCTGTGTGCCGCTTCACTTGCCTTTCAAAATGTTGTATGATGCCCCTAGTACGTGGAGACTGATGCAAGCTATGATCCTCCTCCTCGGAGCCTGCCATGGAGAGAAAAACAAGAACAACAAGAAAAGCAAGTGAAGTAGTAAAATCCCTACAGCTAATAGGGTGTAGCTACTGCAAGGCGCTCACTCTCAACCTGTTGCACAAGCTCTTACCAATTCTTATCTTGCTGCCAGGAGGGGACGGCAACCAACAAGTCCGCAACCGTGGAATGAAGTGTATCGGCACTGTAGCAACAAGACCTGTGGAGCTATAGTCGCATATGTGGAGCTGTAGGTGGGCTGGAACAAGGAAGTACTAGCACCACGTTAGTCACAAAAGCAAGCTGAATAATCGTTCAATAGTGGTACTGTGCTGGTTCTAGTCTAGACCGTGCTAGAGACGCGAGCCTGGACACGAAGTCACAAAGCACCACTCCGAACAGAAGGGAAAAAACAAACGCAATGAATTAGCCCCTTGGTTCTTTTTTTCTTTTCTTTTTTTTAACACTGATCCTTTTTTTCTTTTTTCTTCTTTTTTTCTTTTTTTCAGGGGAACCTCAAAAACAGATTCTATGAACAAAGGAATACAAGTGAGCATGTCACCACACACACTTTTTCCAGAAAGAGTAGGGGTATACAGGTAATTAAAAGAAGTAGGCCGAACACTTAAATATATGTGTGAAGTTTCATTGCCTCTAGTGCACAGTTCGGACTCAGATTCAACCAGCACCGAATTCAACTCAGACTTGATAACAAAGAGGCACCGATTCCAACTCGGACTTGATAACAAAGAGACACTTAGATTCGGCAACCGCAAGATGAATAGGCTACCTGAATTCAAGTCGGTCTTGGCCAACACACGCTTAGCCGATTCCAAGTCAAACTTGACAGCCAAAGTGTATTCTGATTCGGCCAAAATAGTGATGAAAAAGGCAGCGTACGTGACCAAACGTGACAAGAACTCGAAACTCTAAAGGACTACAACTAAGACCAGCAACTCGACACAACCGATGCAACCGAAAACTCAACAAGCCCTAACTAAGCAGTACTAGTAAAGGCTCAAAAGTGTCTATAGGATTGCGGTGGGGGGAAAAATTCTACTATTTTTGGCTTTTTCTGGACTGTAGGAAAATAAAAATAGCGAAGGATTGGAAGACTCTCACCGAACAACCTTGCTCTGATTACCAACTGATGCGAACCCGCTAGGGTTTATTCCTGATCTTTCGATGAGAGGCGTGGGATAACTCGATTGATGGAGGAGACGACGTTCACGGCCCGACTACAGCCTTCCAAGGATGCTGCGCCTTAGCAACCGATACACCACCTCCTATGGTTGCCGCGATCTTGTGGAGCACGACACCCGGCCACTAGGGCACTCGTCCTGCAAGCAATCGAAGAACCAGCAAGAACAAGTAGAACAAGTACTGAAATTACGAGATGTAATTGAAGGTCTCAAACCGAATCTCAATTATGGCGGGGTTCCGAAAACAAGTGGACGGGCGGCTGGATCAGCACGCGCGTCTACAAGGAAGTAGCAAAAGCTAAACTTGCATCTAACAAAACCCGCGTGTTCTTTACAGCGGCTAAAGGTTATAAAGAAGTGGGAGAATGACCACAAGGGTGCTGGGGTTATGTTCCAACCCTATGACGCATCCGACTTGGACTCAACTTGATACACGGCCAGTTGGGCCAAAATTAGGGTGACGCAGCACCGTGGCTGAAAAGGACTCTATAGTAAATCGAGGATTGCGGCCGTCATAAGTCGTGCCTATCCTGCAGTCCGAATCCAGCCTTCGCGATGCCTCTTCCCTTTTGATCCAATCCATTGTTCGTGATGGGTAAGCTGACGAGCACGAGCGCGAGTAATAGGACCAAGAGGTGTTGTCGAAGTAGATACTGGTGTAGATATGGATGTATCGTTGGTGGCGATGTCCACATCAGAGTGGATCAGGTGCGTTCGTTGCGAAAATTTTTGATGCAACTTCGTTTAGCGAACTTGTGCGTTAATGGCACCTATTCGGCTAGTTCTGGATCGAATTTTTTGCAGTAACGAAACGGTCCGAAACACCCTAAAACATGAGTGTTGGGTCCAATGGAGTGGATCAGGTGTTTGTTGCGAAAAATTTTGACGCAACTTCGTTTAGCGAACTTGTGCGTTAATAGCACGTGTTCGGCTAGTTTTGCATCGACTTTTGTGCAGTAACGAAATGGTTCAAAACGCCCCAAAATATGAGTTTTGGGTTCAATGGAGTGGATCAGGTGCGTTCGTTGCGAAAAATTCCAATGCAACTTCGTTTAGCGAATTTGAGCGTTAATGGCGCTAGTTCGGCCAGTTTTTCATCGACTTTTGTAAAGTAATGAAACGGTCTGAAATGCGCCAAAACATGAGTTTTGGGTCTAATGGAGTGGATCGGGAGCGTTCGTTGCGAAAAGTTCGAACGCAACTTCGTTTAGCGAACTTGTGCGTTAATGGTGCTAGTTCGGCCAGTTTTGCATCAAGAGTCGTGCAGTAACGAAACGGTCCGAAACACCTCAAAACATGAGTTTTGGGTCCAATGGAGTGGATCGGGTGGTTCGTTGCGAAAAATTTCAACGCAACTTTGTTTAGCGAACTTGTGAGTTAATGGCACTTGTTCGGCCAATTTTGCATCGACTTTCATGCAGTAACGAAACGGTCCGAAACATCCCGAAACATGAGTATTGGGTTCAATGGAGTGGATCGCGTGTGCTCGTTGTGAAAAGTTCTGAATCAACTTCATTTAGCGAACTTATGCGTTAATAGCGCCAGTTCGGCCAGTTTTGCATCGACTTTCGAGCAGTAATGAAAGGGTCAAAAACGCGCCAAGATATGAGTTTTGGGTCCAATGGAGTGGATCGGGTGCGTTCGTTGTGAAAAGATCCAACGCAACTTCGTTTAGCGAACATGTGTGTTAGTGGCACCAGTTCGGCCAGTTTTGCATCAACTTTCATGCAATAATCAAACGGTCTGAAATGCCCCAAAACATGAGTTTTGGGTCCAATGGAGTGGATCACGCGTTGCGAATAATTCCAATGCAACTTCGTTTAGCGAACTTGAGCGCTAATAGCGCTAGTTCGGCCTGTTTTGCATCGAGTTTCGTAAAGTAATGAAACGGTCCGAAACGCTCCAAAACAAGAGTTTTGGGTCCAATGGAGTGGATCGGGTGCGTTTGTTGCGAAAAATTCCAACGCAACTTCGTTTAGTGAACTTGAGCGTTAATGGCGCTAGTACGGCCAGTTTTGCATCGAGTTTCATGTAGTAAGGAAACGGTCCGAAACACACCAAAACAAGAGTTTTGGATCCAATAGAGTGGATCACGTGCGTTCGTTGCGAAAAATTTCAACGCAACTTCGTTAAGCAAAGTTGAGCGCTAATGGCGCTAGTTCGGCCAGTTTCGCATCGAGTTTCGTAAAGTAATGAAACGGTCCAAAACGCTCCAAAAACAAGAGTTTGGGATCCAATGGAGTGGATCGGGTGCATTCGTTGTGAAAAATACCAACGCAACTTCATTTAGCGAACTTAAGCGTTAATGGTGCTAGTTCGGCCAATTTTACATCGACTTTCGTGCAGTAAGAAATGGTCCGGAACGCCCCAAAACATGAGTTTTGGGTCCAATGGAGTGGATCAGGTGCGTTCGTTGCAAAAAATGCCAACGCAACTTCATTTAGCAAACTTGTGCGTTAATGGTGCTAGTTCGGCCAGTTTTGCATCGAGTTTTGTGAAGTAACAAAACGGTCCGAAATGCCCCAAAATATGAGTTTTGGGTCCAATGGAGTGGATCAGGTGCGTTCGTTGCGAAAAATTTTGACGCAACTTCATTTAGCGAACGTGTGCGTTAATATCACCTGCTCGGCCAGTTTTGCATCGACTTTCGTGCAGTTTCTAAACGGTTTCGAAACATCCTGAAACATGAGTTTTTTGTCCAATGGAGTGGATCGGGTGCGCTCGTTGTGAAAAATTTTGACGCAACTTCGTTTAGTGAACTTTGTGCGTTAATGGCGCCAATTTGGCCAGTTTTGCATCAACATTCATGCAGTAACGTAATGGTCCAATGGAGAGGATCAGGTGTGTTTGTTGCAAAAAGTTCCAATGCAACTTCGTTTAGCAAACTTGTGCATTAATGGTGCCAGTTTGGCCATTTTGCATCGAGTTTCGTGCAGTAACAAACCGGTCCGCAACGTCCCAAAACTTGAGTTTTGCATCCAATGGAGTGGATCAGGTACGTTCGTTGCGAATAATTTTGATGCAACTTCGTTTAGCGAACTTGTGCGTTAATGGTAGCTGTTCGGCCAATTTTGCATCGACTTTCGTGCATTAACGAAACAGTCCAAAAGATCCCAAAATATGAGTTCTGGGTCCAATGGTGTGGATCGGGTGCGCTCGTTGTGAAAAATTCCGACGCAACTTCGTTTAGCGAACTTATGCGTCAATGACGCCAGTTCGGTCAGTTTTGTATCGACTTTCGAGCAATAACGAAATGGTCTAAAATGTGCCAAAACATTAGTTTTGGGTCCAATGGAGTAGATCGGGTGCGTTCGTTGTGAAAAGATGCAAGGCAACTTCGTTTAGCGAACTTGTGCGCTAATGGTACTAGTTCGGCCAGTTTTGCATCGAGTTTCGTGCAGTAACGAAAAGGTTCGAAACGCTCCAAAGCACGAGTTTTGGGTCCAATGGAGAAGATCGGGTGCGTTCGTTGCAACTTCATTTAGCGAACTTGTGCGTTAATTGTGCCAGTTCGACCAGTTTTGCATCGAGTTTCGTGAAGTAATGAAACGGTCCGAAATGCCCCAAAACATGAGTTTTGGGTCCAATGGAGTGGATCACGTGCATTCATTGCGAAAAATTTTGACGCAACTTCATTTAGCGAACTTGTGCGTTAATATCACCTGTTCGGCCAGTTTTGCATCGACTTTCGTGCAGTAACAAAACGGTCCGAAACACCCGAAAACATGAGTTTTAGGTCCAATAGAGTGGATCGGTTGCGCTCGTTGTGAAAAATTCCGACTCAACTTCGTTTAGCGAACTTGGGCGTTAATGGCGCTAGTTCGGCCAGTTTTACATCGACTATCGTGTAGTAACGAAACGGTCTGAAACGCCCCAAAACATGAGTTTTGGGTCGAATGGTGTGGATCAGGTGTGTTCGTTGCGAAAAATGCCTACACAACTTCGATTAGCGAAATTAGGCGTTAATAGCGCCAATTCGGCCATTTTGCATCGACTTTCGGGCAGTAACGAAATGGTCCGAAACGCCCGAAAACATAACTTTTGGGTCGAATGGACTGGACCAGGGGCGTTGGTTGCGAAATTTTCCGACGTAACTTCGTTTATCGAACTTGTGCGTTAATGGCACCAGTTTTGCCAGTTTTGCAAAGACTTTCGTGCAGTAACGAAACGGTCCGAAACACTCCAAAACATGAGTTTTGGGTCCAATGGAGTGGATCAGGTGCGTTCATTGCGAAAAATTCCAACGCATCTTCATTTAGCGAATTTGAGCGTTAATGGCGCTAGTTCGGCCAGTTTTTCATTGACTTTCGTAAAGTAATGAAACGGTCCGAAACACGCCAAAACAAGAGTTTTGGGTCCAATGGAGTGGATCGGGTGTGTTCGTTGCGAAAAGTTCGAACGCAACTTCGTTTAGCGAACTTGAGCGTTAATGGCGCTAGTTCCGGCAATTTTGCATCAACTTTCGTGCAGTAATGAAACGGTCCGGAACACCCCAAAACATGAGTTTTGGGTCCAATGGAGTGGATCAGGTGCGTTCATTGCGAAAAATGCCAACGCAACTTCGTTTAGCAAACTTGTGCGTTAATGGTGCCAGTTTGACCAGATTTGCATCGAGTTTTGTGAAGTATCGAAATGGTCCGAAACGCCCCAAAACATAATTTTGGGTCCAATGGAGTGGATCACGTGCGGTCGTTGCAAAAAAATTTGATGCAACTTCGTTTAGCAAACTTGTGCGTTAATGGCACCTGTTTGGCCAGTTTTGTGTCGACTTTCGGTAGTAACGCAATGTTCTAAAACATCCCAAAACATGAGTGTTGGGTCAAACGGAGTGGATCGGGTGCGATCGTTGTCAAAAATTCCAACGCAAGTTCGTTTAGCGAACTTATGCGTTAATTGCGCTAGTTCGGCCAGTTTTGCATCGACTTTCGTGCTGTAACAAAATGGACCGAAACGCCCCAAAATATGAATTTTGGGTACAACGGAATGGATCAGGTGCATTCATTGCGAAATTTTCCGCCGTAACTTCGTTTAGCGAACATGTGCATTAATGGTGCCAATTCGGCCAGTTTTGCATCAACTTTCGTGCAGTAACGAAATGGTCTGAAACACCCCAAAACATGAGTTTTGGGTCCAATGGAGAGGATCAGGTGCATTCGTTGCGAAAAGATCCGACATAACTTCGTTTATCGAACTTGTGCGTTAATTGCACCAGTTCGGCCAGTTTTGCATCCACTATCGTGCAGTAACGAAACGATCCGAAATACCCTAAAACATGAGTTTTGGGTCCAATGGAGTGGATCAGGTGCGTTCAGTGTGAAAAATTCCAATGCAACTTCGTTTAGCGAATTTGAGCGTTAATGGAGCTAGTTCGGCCAGTTTTTCATCGACTTTTGTAAAGTAATGAAACGGTCCGAAATGCGACAAAACATGAGTTTTGGGTCCAATGGAGTGGATCGGGTCCGTTCATTGCGAAAAGTTCGAATGCAAATTCATTTAGCGAACTTGAGCGTTAATGGCGCTAGTTCGGCCAATTTTGCATCGACTTTTGTGCAATAATGAAACGGTCCAGAATGCCCCAAAACACGTGTTTTGGGTCCAATGGAGTGGATCAGGTGCGTGCATTGCGAAAAATGCCAATGCAACTTCGTTTAGCAAACTTTTGCGTTAATGGTGCCAGTTTGACCAGATTTGCATCAAGTTTTGTGAAGTATCGAAATGGTCCGGAACGCCCCAAAACATAATTTTGGGTCCAATGGAGTGGATCACGTGCGTTCGTTGCAAAAAATTTTGACGCAACTTTGTTTAGCGAACTTGTGCGTTAATGGCACCTGTTTGGCCAGTTTTGCGTCGATTTTCGGCAGTAACGAAACGTTCTAAAACATCCCAAAACATGAGTTTTGGGTCCAACGGAGTGGATCGGGTGCGATCGTTGTGAAAAATTCCAACGCAAGTTCGTTTAGCGAACTTATGCGTTAATTGCGCCAGTTCGGCCAGTTTTGTATCGACTTTCGTGCGGTAAAAAAAATGGACTGAAACGCCCCAAAATATGAATTTTGGGTACAACGGAATGGATCAGGTGCATTCGTTGCGAAATTTTCCGACGTAACTTCGTTTAGCGAACATGTGCGTTAATGGTGCCAATTCGGCCAGTTTTGCATCAACTTTCGTGCAGTAACAAAACAGTCTGAAACACCCCAAAACACGAGTTTTGGGTCCAATGGAGAAGATCGGGTGCGTTCGTTGCAACTTCATTTAGCGAACTTGTGCGTTAATTGTGCCAGTTCAACCAGTTTTTCATCGAGTTTCGTGAAGTAATGAAACGGTCCGAAATACCCCAAAACATGAGTTTTGGGTCCAATGGAGTGGATCACGTGCATTCATTGCGAAAAATTTTGACGCAACTTCATTTAGCGAACTTGTGCGTTAATATCACCTGTTCGGCCAGTTTTGCATCGACTTTCGTGCAGTAACAAAACGGTCCGAAACACCCCAAAACATGAGTTTTAGGTCCAATAGAGTGGATCGGGTGCGCTCGTTGTGAAAAATTCCGACTCAACTTCGTTTAGCGAACTTGGGCGTTAATGGCGCTAGTTCGGCCAGTTTTACATCGACTATCGTGTAGTAACGAAACGGTCCGAAATGCCCCAAAACATGAGTTTTGGGTCGAATGGAGTGGATCAGGTCCTTCGTTGCGAAAAATGCCTACACAACTTCGATTAGCGAACTTGGGCGTTAATAGCGCCAGTTCGGCCAATTTTGCATCGACTTTCGGGTAGTAACGAAATGGTCCGAAATGCCCGAAAACATGACTTTTGGGTCGAATGGACAGGACCAGGGGCGTTCGTTAAGAAATTTTCCGACGTAACTTCATTTATCGAACTTGTGCGGTAAGATCACCTGTTCGGCCAGTTTTGCATCGACTTTCGTGCAGTAACAAAATGGTCCGAAACACCCGAAAATATGAGTTTTAGGTCCAATAGAGTGGATCGGGTGCGCTCGTTGTGAAAAATTCTGACGCAACTTCGTTTAGCGAACTTGCGCGTTAGTGGCGCCAGTTCGGTCAGTTTTGCATCGATTTTCGTAAAGTGATGAAATGTCCCGAAACGCACCAAAACATGAGTTTTGGGTCCAATGGAGCGGATTGGGTGTGTTCGTTGCAAAAACTTCCAACGCAACTTCGTATAACGAACTTGTGCGTTAATGGTGCTAGTTCGGCCAATTTTACATTGACTTTCGTGTAGTAACGAAACGGTCTAGAACGCCCCAAAACATTAGTTTTTTGTCCAATGGAGTGGATCAGGTGCGTTCGTTGCGAAAAATGCCAACGCAACTTCGTTCAGCAAACTTGGGCGTTAATAGCGCTAGTTCGGCCTATTTTGCATCGACTTTCATGGAGTAACGAAATGGTCTGAAATGCCCCAAAACATGAATTTCGGGTCCAACAGAGTGGATCAGGTGCGTTCGTTGCGAAATTTTCTAACATAACTTAGTTTAGCGAACTTGTGCATTAATGGCACTAGTTCGGCCAGTTTGCATAGACTTTCATGCAGTAACGAAACGGTCTAAAACGCCCCAAAACATGAGTTTTGGGTCGAATGGAGTGGATCAGGTGCGTTCATTGCGAAAAATTCCAACGCAACTTCATTTAGTGAATTTGGGCATTAATGGCGCCAGTTAGGCCAGTTTTGCATCGACTTTCGAAAAGTAACGAAACGGTCCGAAACGCCCCAAAACATGAGTTTTGGGTCGAATGGAGTGGATCAGGTGCGTTCTTGCAAAAACTTCCAATACAACTTCGTTTAGCGAATTTGTGCGTAATGGTGCTAGTTCGGCCAATTTGGCATCGAGTTTCTTGCAGTAATGAAACAGTCCGAAGCATCCCAAATTATAAGTTTTGGGTCCAATCGAGTGGATCGGGTGCGCTCGTTGTGAAAAATTCCAATGCAGCTTCATTTAGCGAACTTATGCGTTTATGGCACCAGTTTGTCCAGTTTTGCATCGACTTTCGTGCAGTAACGAAACGGTCCAAAACACTCGAAAACATGAGTTTTGGGTCCAATGGAGTGGATCGGGTGCGTTCGTTGTGAAAAGATCCAACGCAACTTCGTTTAGCGAACTTGTACGTAACATTTTTGCATCGAGTTTCGTGCAGTAATGAAACGGTCCGAAGCACCCCAAAACATGCGTTTTGGTTCCAATGGAGTGGATCAGGTGCGTTCGTTGTGAAAAATTTCAACGCAACTTCGTTCAGCGAACTTGTGCCTTAATGGCACCTGTTCGGGCAGTTTTGCATCGACTTTCGTGCGGTAACGAAACGGTTAAAAACATCCCAAAACATGAGTTTTGGGTACAATGGAGTGGATCGGGTGCGCTCGTTATGAAAAATTCAAACGCAAGTTCGTTTAGCGAACTTATGCGTTTATGGCGCCACTTCGGCCAGTTTTGCATCGACTTTCGTGCAGTAATGAAACGGTTCAAAACATGCCAAAACATGAGTTTTGGGTCCAATAGAGTGGATCGGGTGCGTTCGTTGCGAAAAGATCCAACAAAACTTCGTTAATTGAACTAGTGCCTTAATGCTGCCAGTTCGGCCAGTTTTGCATCGAGTTTTGTGGAGTAAAGAAACGGTCCGAAATGTCCCAAAATATGAGTTTTGCGTCCAATGGAGTGGATCAGGTGCGTTCGTTGTCAAAAATTCCAACCCAATTTCGTTTAGCGAACTTGTGCGTCAGTGGTGCAAGATCGGCCAGTTTTGCATCGAGTTTCATAAAGTAATGAAATGGTCCGAAACGCCCCGAAATATGAGTTTTGGGTCCAATGGAGTGGATCAGGTGCGTTCGTTGCGAAAATTTCCGACTCAACTTTGTGTTGCGAACCTATGCGTTAATAGCGCCAGTTCGGCTAGTTTTGCATCAACTTTCGTGCAGTAACAAAACAGTCCGAAATGCACCAAAACATGAGTTTTGGGTCCAATGGAGTGGATCGGGTGCGTTCGTTGTTAAAACTTCCAATGCAACTTCGTTTAGCAAACTTGTGCGTTAATTGTGCCAGTTCGGCCAGTTTTGCATCGACTTTCGTGCAGTAACGAAACAGTCCGAAACACCACAAAACATGAATTTTGGGTCGAATGGATTGGATCAGGTGCGGTCATTGCAAAAAATTCCAACGAAACTTTATTTAGCGAACTTGTGCGTTAATGGCACATGCTCGGCCAGTTTTGCAACAACTTTCGTGCAGTAACGAAACGGTCTGAAATGCCGAAAACATGAGTTTTGGGTCCAATTGAGTGGATCAGGTGCGTTCGTTGCAAAAAATTCCGACACAACGTAGTTTAGTGAACTTATGCGTTAATGGCGCCAGTTCGGCCAGTTTTGTATTGACTTTCATGCAGTAACGAAACGGTCCGAAACGCGCCAAAACATGAGTTTTGGGTTAATGGAGTGGATCGGGTGCGTTCGTTTTGAAAAGATCAATGCAACTTCGTTTAGCGAACTTGTGTGTTAATGGCACGTGTTCGACCAGTTTTGCAACGAGTTCATTGCAGTAACGAAACGGTTAGAAACACCCCACAACATGAGTTTTGGGTCCAATGGAGTGGATCGGGTGCGCTCGTTGTGGAAAATTCCAACACAACTTCGTTCAGCGAACTTTTGCATTAATAGCGCCAGTTCGGCCAGTTTTGCATCGACTTTCGTGCAGTAAAGAAATGGTCTGGACCGCTCCGAAACATGAGTTTTGGGACCAATGGAGTGCATCGGGTGCGTTTGTTGCCAAAAATTCCTACGCAACTTCGTTTAGCGAACTTGTGCGTTAGTGGCGCAAGCTTGGCCAGTTTTGCATCGATTTTCGTAAAGTAACGAAACGGTCCGAAACGACCCAAAACATGAGTTTTGGGTCCAATGGAGTGGATCGGGTGCGTTCGTTGCAAAAACTTCCAACGCAACTTCGTTTAGGGAACTTGTGCGTTAGTGGTGCCAGTTCGGCCAGTTTTGCATCGAGTTTCGTGCAGTTTCGAAACGGTCCGAAATGCCCCAAAACATGAGTTTTGGGTCCAATGGAGTGGATCAGGTGCGTTCATTGCGAAAAATTTCGACTCAACTTCGTTTAGCGAACTTGTACGTTAATGGCACCTGTTTGGCTAATTTTGCATCGAGTTTCGTGCAGTTACGAAACGATCAGAAACGCCCTAGAACATGAGTTTTGGGTTGAATGGATTAGATCAGTTGCGTTCGTTGCGAAAAGATCCAATGCAACTTCGTTTAGCGAACTTATGTGTTAATGGCGCCAGTTCGGCCAGTTTTGCAACGACTTCAGTGTAGTAACGAAACGGTCTGAAACGCGACAAAACATGAGTTTTGGGTCCAATGGAGTGGATTGGGTGCGTTCGGTGCGAAAAGATCCAACGCAACTTCATTTTGCGAACTTGTGCGTTAGTGGCACGTGTTCGCCCAGTTTTGGAACGACTTCAGTGCAGTAACGAAACGGTCAGAAACGCCCCAAAATATAAGTTTTGGGTCCAATGGAGTAGATCGGGTGCGCTCGTTGTGGAAAATTCCAACGCAACATCGTTTAGTGAACTTTTGCATTAATAGCGCCAGTTCGGCCAGTTTTTGCATCGACTTTCGTACAGTAACGAAACGGTCCGAAATGCCCCAAAACATGAGTTTTGGGTCCAATGGAGTGGATCAGGTGCGTTTGTTGCCAAAAATTCCAACACAACTTCGTTAGCGAACTTGTGCGTTAGTGGCACAAGTTCGGCCAGTTTTGCATCAACTTTCGTAAAGTAACGAAACGGTCCGAAACGCCCCAAAACATGAGTTTTGGGTCCAATGGAGTGGATCAGGTGCATTCATTGCAAAAACATCCATGCAACTTCATTTAGCGAACTCGTGAATTAATGGTGCCAGTTCGGCCACTTTTGCATCGAGTTTCGGGCATTTACGGAACGGTCTGAAACGCCCCAAAGCATGAGTTTTGGGTCCAATGGAGTGGAGGAGGTCGTTCTGTGATATTTCAGGTACTTAGGAGCTAGGCACGCTAAGTTTTAATATGAAGTTGAGCTTCTTAGTGTGAAGTTTATGTTTGTTTTGATGAATGCATTTAAAAACTTAAAAACACATTAAAGGGTATTTTTGTAATATTAGGAAAAATTAGGGTTCTTTTTATAAATTGTGTATAAATGGGAGGTAATTCCAAAAATATGAAGGGTTAATTTGCAAACGTGAGTTTTCACTCTTTAACCACTGTAAGAAGTGTAAATACTCCAAGGCTTCATTGAAATTGTAAAACTTATTTTGGATTTATTTGAAATTGAATGATTTATTGATTTTTAAAATTAATTTCAAAACCCAAACTATTTTGAAGTTGGACCCTAAAGCAAAGTGGTAGATCTTTTTAAGGTCTACACTTTTGATTTTGGGCATATTTTCATTAGAGCTATAGTTTGGAAGAAAATTTTATTTTTCAGTGAACTCCTTGAACTTTTATAAAATTTATGAACAGGTCCTCATCTTCTTCCTCCTGCTTCCCCCTCTCTGTTTCTCTGCAGCGCCACCCACCGCCCATCACTGGTGTTTTCCCCGGCGGCCAGCTGCCCCTTCGCCACTCTTCCTACGCCACATGGCCCCCAGCTGGCCCGTCCGCCGCTTAACCGACCCCGCTGGCTTCTCCTCGCGCAGATGCATTGCCTCGCTGCCCGCCTGAGCCGCCACGCGCGCCGTCGACCAGCAGCAACTGCTTGCTATCCGCCCGCACGCCTCTTTTTATCTTGGGCACGCGCCAAGTAAACTTCTCCTTTCTTCTATCCCCTCGCGTGCACCTGCATTCTTGTTCTTTTTCCCGCTCGACTACTTCACCGGAGCTCCTCTGTCCACCGCCGTCAGCCGTCTCCGCCGCTCCTCCTCTCCAATTTTGTGCTCCACCAGCACCGCTGCATCTCATTGCCCCTTCCTGATCCACTCTTCTTCCTCCTCACGCGCACGCGCAGCCCAGAACATCGCGCCGGCGATCTCACTCTCCGCTGCTGTTCTATTTCTAGTCGAACCGAAGTTCCATCCCTTCTCCTCCTTCGTCAAGAGCACCATCAGCACTACATCTCCACGCTGAAGCCCCCTGACGAAATTCCTTCACCTTCCTGCACTCCTGTCGCCGGACCACCATCGCTGCCCTCAGAACCTCGCCGCGCCGGCTCTGTATCTAGTCGAACCGCCGCCTCGAGCTTCCCTTCTACGATTCCAGCCACCTCCAAGTCCGCTGTGAGCTCCTGCACCTTTTTCCCCACCTTTCCCTCGCCGCCGGTGAGCCTCCTCACCGAATTTTAATCACCACCGCTCGACTTCTTTTGTTCAAATCGATTAGGGACCCAAATGCAAGCCTCTGTTTCTTTCTAGGGTCTTATTTGTAAAGTACACGCCCGTCAGCTACACACCCATCGGCCACACGCTCATCGACTACACAACGATCAGCTACACCTCTATCCGCTACTTTTGCCAAAGAAAAATCAAGCTGATGCATGCACAAGTAGTTACCCAGGTTAACACCTCAGGCAGGTATCGGCTAAGGCACAGCCGATATAGGACACATCAATCAGCTAAACACAGTCAATGCAGTATGCACAGATCGGACTTTTCCGATGCACACCCCAATTAGCTAGATAAACTGTCTGAAAAACATGCTATTAAGTAGATCAGATCAGCTCTGTAACCTTCACCGAATAGCCGTTTTGAACAAAGTTTTTACACCAGAAACTCTACTTAAGTTTAGTTTCAAATCTTTTTGTTGTTTGTACAAATTAGTTAAGTCTTGAAGTGATATATTGAATATATTCTTGTTGGATTGCCACTTTATTGTGAAAACAAAATAATAACCATTTGCCTCAAATAATTGCATATCATGTAGATTTGACTACAATCGCCGACGGTACCTACGAGCTAATCCCGGCACCCGACAAGGGTATTTCTGAAGCCCAAGTAAACATCACCAAGGATCTTTCTGAAGCCCTGAACCCAGGTTCAGAAGATACTGACATCACTGACCCCAACCTCACCAGTGAAGGCAAGCCCCAGTGTGTAACCCAGTATTTTAAGTTATGCACTTATATTGTTATATATCTATCTTATGCATTAAGTGCTAGGAGTTGTTATGAAACCCTAGTTGCATAAAACCTAGGAACCTATGTAATGTTTCTGAGTCCTTATCGAGTAGATGCTCTGCTAATAGGACCGGCAGAAGTCGAGTGATTTCCTGTCACTCGCGCGATATAGGAGTTGATTGTTTTCTATTTTGCAATCACTACAAGAATCACGGACGGGGTTATGTGCAGTACCATGACATGGGATGGTACCCCGTCTGTGTTGATCAATTTGATAAGGCCGCAGTATGTGGTAGTGGTGGTCAAGTGTTTGAAATACTAACCACATACCGTAAATATGGTACGCGGTAAGCCTAGTACCTGATTGGCCCGGCAAGTGGACATATCCCCCACCACTCGAATTTTGGTTTATGTACACATGCACCGACATGTGGGAGTATGTTCTACATAGCAGACTGGAGTACTGTCATACAGTCGGGCTGTAGATGTACGTCCTACACATTGGATGTGCGTATGGTCCTACAGTCGCTTGTAGTGGCGCTGATCCACGACCTGGAATATGAGGGGAATGGTTGCCCGGAAAGGAAAGTTTCCGAGCGTGTGAGTTAGGATCCCTTGCAAGGTTAAGAAATTTGATTCAGGAATCGTCCATTCCTCACGATGATTGAGACTGCTTGATACTTCTGCCACATAGAGTAACAAGAGCAACAGTTGATGGAATAATATTGATGTATGATTTAATACCTAACTTGCTTGTCTAGTATAGATGCTCACTTAGAATGGCTAATTGAACTAGAATCTGAAAGCTAAAATATGGAAATAAGGATATACTCTTTGTTGTTTTTTAGCAAAAGAAACCTAGAGCCTTTTAACCTCTCATGGTCTAGTTATGGGCTAAGTATACCCAATTGACGTGTAAGCCTTGCTGAGTATTAGTATACTCAGCCTTGCTACTAATGTGGTTTTTCAGGTATGTCATTCAAGGACTCAGTTGCTAGTTCTCCTTGGCCCTACACTTTACCACCTGGCTGGTCCGTGGAATGAGATCCGTCCCCGGCCGGCAATGACCTTTCGGAATGATGCCATGCTTTGGGCTAAGCATGGTGCCTGCTTTGCGATGAGTAGTCGCGTTGTTGTATCTTTTCTGCTGCCATCTCTGAATCATGTCTGTTAAAACTTGAAGTTTTCAAACAATGTCTGTATAAATTTGTTTCAGTTAGGTTTGTAGTACTTTACTAGAAACCGGTTAGTAATAACTACTATAACTATGTTATAAAAATGAAACGGTGATTGTATCTCTAGACTCGCCGTCGTGCGAGGTACGCTTGATGATCCGGAATCCGGTGGTTTCATCGGGACGTTACCCGACAGACCATTGGGTTGTTCTGTTTGAAGTGCGTTGAGATCATGTCACCTGTATAACGATGGTATGCGCACTTGAACCGGAATAATTCAAGCGGTTCTACCACACGTTCGTTGCGAAAAATTTCGACGCAACTTCGTTTAGCGAACTTGTGCGTTAATGGCACCTGTTCGGCCAGTTTTGCATCGACTTTCAGGCAGTAATGAAACGGTTCGAAACATAGTTTTGGGTCCAATGGAGTGGATCGGGTGCGCTTGTTGTGAAAAATTACGACGCAACTTCATTTAGGGAACTTACACATGCAACCGATCCACTCCATTGGACCCGAAACTCATGTTTCGGGGCGTTTCTCACCATTTTGTTATAGCACGAAAGTCGATGCAAAACTGGCCGAATTGGTGCCACTAACGCACAAGTTCGCTAAACGAAGTTGCGTCGAAATTTTTCACGACGAACACACCTGATCCACTCCATTGGACCCAAAACTCATATTTTGGCACGTTTCGGACTGTTTGGTTACTGCACGAAAGTCGATGCAAAACTGGCCGAACAGGCACCAATAACGCACAAGTTCGCTAAACGAAGTTGTGTCGGAATTTTTCGCAACGAATGCACGTGATCCACTCCATTGGACCCAAAACTCATATTTTGTGGCATTTCGGACCATTTCGTTACTGCACGAAACTCGATGCAAAACTGACTGAACAGGTGCCATTAGCGCACAAGTTCGCTGAACAAACTCGCCTCACAATTTTTCGCAACGAATGTACCCGATCTACTCCATTGGACCCAAAACTCATGATTTGTGGCCGTTTAGGACCGTTTTGTTACTGTACGAAACTCGATAATAAACTGGCCGAACTGGCACGATCAACGCACATGTTCGCTAAATGAAGTTCTGTTGGAACTTTTCGCAACGAACGCAACCGATCCACTCCATTGGACCCAAAAATCATATTTTGGGGGCGTTTGGGAACATTTCGTTACTACACGAAAGTCGATGCAAAACTGGCCGAACTGGCTCCATTAACGCACAAGTTCGCTAAACGAGGTTGCGTTGGAATTTTTTGCAACGAACGCACTGGATCCAATCTATTGGACCCAAAACTCAAGTTTTGGGCATTTTGGTCCATTTTGTTACTGCATGAAAGTCGATGCAAAACTGGCCGAACTAGCGCCAGTAACGCGCAAGTTCGCTGAACGAAGTTGTGTCAAAATTTTTCGCAACGAACGCACCTGATCCACTCTATTGTTACTACACGAAAGTCGATGCAAAACTTGTCGAACTGGTGCCATAAATGCGCAAGTTCGCTACACAAAGTCGTGTCCGAATTTTTCGCAACGAACACACCCGATCCACTCCATTGGACCCGATTCTCATGTTTTGGGGAATAACGGACCGTTTCGTTACTGCACGAAAGCCGATGCAAACCTGCTGAACTAGCACAATTAACGCCCAAGTTCGCTAAACGAAGTTGCGTTAAAATTTTTCGCAACGAACGCACCGGATCCACTCCATTGGACCCAAAACTCAAATTTCGTGGCGTTTCGGACCATTTCTTTACTACACAAAAGTCGAAGAAAAACTTGCCGAACTAGCACCATTAATGCACAAGTTCGCTAATCGAAGTTATGTTGGAACTTTTCACAACGAACGCAACCGATCCACTCCATTGGACCCAAAACTCATATTTTGGGGCATTTTGGACCGTTTCGTTACTGCACGAAAGTGGATGCAAAACTGGCCGAACAGGTGCCATTAACGCATAAGTTCGCTAAACAAACTCGCGTTAGAATTTTTCCAAACGAACGCACCCGATGAACTCCATTGACCCAAAATTCATGTTTTGGGGGTGTTTCGGACCGTTTCGTTACTGCACGAAAGTCGATGACAAACTAGCCGAACTGGCTCCATTAACGCATAAGTTCGCTAAACAAATTTGCATTGGAACTTTTCGCAACCAACGCACCCGATCCACTCCATTGGACCCAAAACTCATGTTTTGGCACATTTCGGACCATTTCGTTACTGCACGAAAGTCGATGCAAAACTGGCCGAACTGGCGCCATTAACGCACAAGTTGGCTAAACGAAGTTGCGTTCAAATTTTTTGCAACGAACGCACCTGATCCACTCCAATGGCCCCAAAACTTATGTTTTGGGGCATTTCGGACCGTTTCGTTACTGCTCGAAAGTCGATGAAAAAAATGGCCGAACTGGCACCATTAACGAACTAGTTCGCTAAACGAAGTTACGTTGGAACTTTTTGCAACGAACGCAACAGATCCACTGCATTGGACCCAAAATTCATGTTTTGGGGGCGTTTCGGACCATTTTGTTACTGCACGAAACTCGATGCAAAACTGGCCGAACTGGCACAATTAACGCCCAAGTTTGCTAAACGAAGTTGCGTTGGAACCTTTCGCAACGAACGCAACCGATCCACTCCATTGGACCCAAAACTCATGTTTTGGGGCATTTCAGACCATTTCTTTATTTCATGAAAGTCGATGCAAAACTCGCCGAACTGGTGGCATTAACGCACAAATTCGCTAAACAAAGTCGCGTCCGAATTTTTCGCAACGAATGCACCCGATCCACTCCATTGGACCCAATTCTCCTGTTTTGGGGTGTTTCGGACCGTTTCGTTACTGCACGAAAGCTGATACAAAACTGGCCGAACTAGCGCTATTAACGCCCAAGTTCGCTAAACGACGTTGCGTTGGAATTTTTCACAACGAACGCAACAAATTCGCTCCATTGGACCCAAAACTCATATTTTGGGGTGTTTCGAACCGTTTCATTATTGCATGAAAGTCGATGCAAATCTGGCGGAACAAGTGCCATTAGCGCACAAGTTCGCTAAAAAAACTCACGCTAGAAAATTTCGGAATGAACGCACCCGATCTACTCCATTGGAGCCAAAACTCATGTTTTGGGGGCGTTTCGGACCGTTTCATTACTGCACAAAAGTCGATGCAAAACTGGCCGAACTAGCGCCATTAACGCCCAAGTTCGCTAAATGAAGTTGTGTCGAAATTTTTCGCAATGAAGGCATCTGATCCACTCCATTGGACCAAAAACTCATGTTTTGGAGCGTTTCGGACCATATCGTTACTGCACAAAACTTGATACAAAACTGGCCGAATAGGAACAAATAATGCACAATTTCGCTAAATAAAGTTGCGTTGGAACTTTTCGCAACGAATGCAACCGATCCACTCCATTGGACCCAAAACTCATGTGTTGGGGCATTTCGGACCGTTTAGTTACTGCACGAAAGTCGATGCAAAACTGGACGAATAGGTGCCATTAATGCACAAGTTCGCTAAACGAAGTCATGTCGAAAAATTTCGCAATGAACGCACCGGATCCACTTCGTCGGACCAGAAACTCAGATTTTGGGGGCGTTTCGGACCGTTTCATTACTGCACGAAAGTCAATGCAAAACTGGCTGAACTAGCACCATTAACGCCCGAGTTCGCTAGACGAAGTTCCGTTGGAACTTTTTAAAACGAACGCAACCGATCCACTCCACTGGACCCAAAACACATGTTTTGGACCATTTCTGACCGTTTTTGTTACTGCACCAAATGATGCGAACCCGTTAGGGTTTGTTCAAAAAGTAGAACAAGCAACTTAATTGCAAATATGGAGATAAGAACCAATCTGAAATCATAAAGGTGGGATTCTAAATCGAGTAGAATGGATGGTCTAGCCGACACATACGTCTACAAGCAAGTAGCAATGGCTAAACTTTCAACAAAACAAAATCCAATCTGTTTGTGGTGGCTATGGAGGTATATGAGAGAGTATAGGATGACCAGAACATGGTGGAGGTCGTTCCTAAACTCTAGGACGTGCCCCTGTTGGGCCCCACTTGATACACACCCCATCGGGCCAAAATCAGGTATGCAGCACCGTGGACAGAAAAGGTCTTTGTAGTAAATCAACGATTGCAGCCGCCTCAGAGAAGATATGGACATGAGTCTGGATCCATATGAAAGTAGACTTTATAAGCTTTCCGTGAAGTCCAAGAATTCCCCAAGCAGAGTCCGTATGATGTCATGGCAGCAGTTACAACTTGGTTCTGTCCTGCAGTCCGAATCCAACATCCAAAACGTGTTGGATTTGGACTCTTCCTTTCCTTGCACCAAAAGTGACGTGGTGGCCTGGTGGAGAACATTGGGAAGACTTGGGCTTGGTCCCCAATAAATTTCTTTGGTCCTCCATATTTTCCATATAATTTTCACACACGGTTTTATCTAGTCAAGTAATTCTGAAAACGAGAATGCACAGAAATCATAGTGCAGCATTAATTGTTCAAATATATCAAATTTAATCTTGATATAGAGTTGATTCACCTTTGAACAAGAAGGCACTAATATGGTCGTATCCATGCTAGTGATGTCCTCATCACCAAAGTCGATGCAAAACTGGCCGAATTAGCGCCATTAACGCCCAAGTTCGCTAAACGAAGCTGCGTCAAAATTTTTCGCAACGAACGCACCTGATCCACTCCATTGGACCCAGAACTCATGTTTTGGGGCATTTCGGACTGTTTCATTGCTGCACGATACTCGATGCAAAACTGGCCGAACAGGCACCATTAATGCACAAGTTCGCTAAACGAAGTTGCATTGGAACTTTTCACAACGAACGCAACCAGTCCACTCCATTGGACCCAAAACTCATGTTTTGGGGCGATTCGGCCCGTTTCATTACTGCACGAAAGTTGATGAAAAACTGGCCAAACAGGTGCCATTAACGCACAAGTTCGCTAAACGAAGTCATGTCATAAAATTTCGCAATGAACGCACCTGATCCACTCCGTTGGACCCAAACTCATGTTTTGGGGCGTTTCGGACCATTTTGTTATTGTATGAAACTCGATGCAAAACTGACTGAACTGGCCCCATTAACGCACAACTTCGCTAAACCAAGTTGCATTGGAACTTTTCGCATCGAGTTTCGTCCCTTCCTAGTTCTAGGCAATCCCAACATGAAATCCATAGAAATATTGTCCCAAGGAGCACTAGGAACTGGTAAAGGCATATACAAGCCATGCGGATTTAAACGTGACTTAGCTTTTTGATATGTAGTGCAGCGTGCAACAAATCGCTCCACATCTCTTCTCATTTTTGACCAAAAGAAATGACCAGCAAGTACATCCTCTGTCTTCTTTGCACCAAAATACCCCATCAAGCCACCTCCATGCACTTCCTGTAACAACAACAAACGAATGGAGCTAGCTGGAATGCATAGCTTGTTAGCTCGAAACACAAACCCATTATTGACGACGAATTTGTTCCATGCTTTTCCATCCTTAGAATGCAGCAAGACATCCTTAAAATCAGCATCATTCACATATTGTGTTTTAATTGTGTCCAAACCAAAAATCTTGCAATCAAGTTGTGTCAACAAAGTATATCGCCTAGACAAAGCATTAGCAATGACGTTCTCTTTCCCTTTCTTGTGTTTGATGACATAAGAAAAAGATTCAATGAATTCAACCCACTTAGCATGTCTACGGTTCAGCTTTCCTTGACTACGAATATGTTTTAAAGATTCATGATCAGAATGGATAACAAACTCTTTGGGCCACAAATAATGCTGCCATGTTTCTAATGTGCGCACAAGAGCATACAATTACTTGTCATAAGTAGAATAATTTAGAACAGGTCCGCTCAATTTCTCACTAAAATATGCAACAGGCTTACCATCTTGTAACAAAACACCACCCAAACCAATTCCACTAGCATCAAATTCAAGCTCAAAGGTCTTATTAAAATCAGGAAGTTGGAGGAGAGGTGCATGTGTCAACTTATCTTTCAACATGGTGAACGCATTCTCTTGTGTGGTGCCCCAAGAAAAAGGCACCCCCTTCTTCGTGAGCGCATTCAACGGTGCCGCAATGGTACTGAAATCTTTCACGAAGTGATGATAGAACCCAGCAAGTCCTAGAAAACTCCGTACCTGTGTGATGGTCTTTGGTACAGGCCATCCCTGAATAGCTTCCACCTTGGCTTGATCAACTTCAATTCCCTGTGAAGTGACAACATAGCCAAGAAAAGGTACTCGATCTGTGCAAAAGACGCACTTCTTGATGTGAACCCGTTAGGGTTTGTTCCTGATCTTTTGATGAGAGGCGTGGAATAACTCAATTGATGGGGGAGATGACGTTCACGGCCCGACTACAGCCTTCCAAGGATGCTGCACCTTAGCAACCGATACACCACCTCCTTTGGTTGCCGCGATCTTGTGGAGCGCGACACCCGGCCACTAGGGCACTCGTCCTGCAAGCAATCGAAGAACTAGCAAGAACAAGTAGAACAAGTACTAAAATTATGAGATATAATTGAAGGTCTCAAACCAAATCTCAATTACGATGGGGTTCCGAAAACAAGTGGACGGGCGGCTGGATCAGCACGCGCGTCTACAAGGAAGTAGCAAAAGCTAAACTTGCATCTAACAAAACCTGAGTGTTCTTGATGGTGGCTAAAGGTTATAAAGAAGTGGGAGAATGCCCACAACGGTGCTGGGGTCGTGTTCCAACCCTAGGACGTATCCGTCTTGGACTCAACTTGATGCACGGCCCGTTGGGCCAAATTAGGGTGACGCAGCACCGTGGCTGAAAAGGACTCTATAGTAAATCTAGGATTGTGGTTGACTCCGAACAGATATGGAGGTGATTCCGGATCTGTTGGAAAGTAGATTTGATAAGCTTTCCAGAAAGTACTCGACTGACCAAAACGGAGTCCGGATGAAGTCGTGGCAGCCATCACAAGTCATATCTGTCCTGCAGTCCGAATCCAGCCTGCGCAATGCCTCTTCCCTTTTGATCCAATCCATTGTTCCTGAGTAAAACAAGAGAGCACGTGTCTCCAATCTCTAAATATGATGAACCTGAGCTTAAGAGTGAACTTACTTGATGGGTAAGCCGACGAGCACGAGTGCGAGTAATAGGACCAAGAGGTGTTGTTGAAGTAGATACTAGTGTAGGTGTGGATGTATCGTTAGTGGCGATGTCCTCATCATCCTCCCCTTTTTGCATTTGAGTCATCCTCAACTCAAGCTCATCATCCTCTCCCAAATATGGCTTCAAATCTACAATGTTAAATGTGGGACTAACCCCAAAATCCACAGGCAGGTCTAGCTTATATGCATTATCATTTATTCGTTCTAGCACTTTAAACGGTCCATCAGCTCGAGGCATCAATTTAGATTTTCTCAAAGCAGGAAACCTATCCTTTCTCAAGTGCAACCAAACCAATTCACCAGGTTCAAAAATCAATTGCTTTCTACCTTTATCACCAGCAAGCTTATACTTAGAATTCATGCGCTCTATGTTTTCTTTAGTTGTTTCATGCAGTTTTAACACCAGTTGAGCACGTTGCTTAGCATCAAAGTTCAATTTTTCAAAAGTGGGCAAAGGCATTAAATCAATAGGAGCACGAGGAATCAAGCCATAAACAATCTCAAAAGGGCACATCTTTGTAGTAGAATGCATGGAACGATTATAAGCAAACTCAACATGAGGCAAACATTCTTCCCACAACTTAATATTCTTCTTTAAAACAGCCCTTAACATGGTAGATAAGGTTCGATTAACAACTTCAGTTTGACCATCAGTTTGGGGATGACAAGTGGTAGAAAATAGAAGCTTAGTTCCTAATTGTGCCCATAAAGTTCTCCAAAAGTGGCTAAGAAATTTGGCATCACGATCAGAAACAATTGTGTTTGGCACACCATGCAAACAAACAATTTCTCGAAAGAACAAATCAGCAACATGTGTAGCATCATCAGTTTTATGACATGGAATAAAGTGTGCCATCTTGGAAAATCTATCCACAACCACAAAAACGCTATCACGTCCCTTCCTAGTTCTAGGCAATCCCAACATGAAATCCATAAAAATATCCTCCCAAGGAGCACTAGGAACTGGTAAAGGCATATACAAACATTGCGGATTTAAACGTGACTTAGCTTTTTGACATGTAGTGCAGCGTGCAACAAATCGCTCCACATCTCTTCTCATTTTTGGCCAAAAGAAATGACCAGCAAGTACATCCTCTGTCTTCTTTGCTCTAAAATGCCCCATCAAGCCACCTCCATGCGCTTCCTAAAACAACAATAAACGAACGGAGCTTGCTGAAATGCATAGCTTGTTAGCTCAAAACACAAACCCATCATTGATGATGAATTTGTTCCACGCTATTCCATCCTTACAATGCAGCAAAACATCCTTAAAATCAGCATCATTCACATATTGTGTTTTAGTTGTGTCCAAACCAAAATGATGTGAACCCATTAGGTTGATGGGTTGATGGAGACGGCGTTCATAGCCCGACTACAGCCTTCCAAGGATGCTGTGCCTTAGCAACCGATACACCACCTCCAATGGCTGCTGCGATCTTGTGGAGCGCAACATCCGGCCACTAGGGCACTCGTCCTGCAAATGCATGTGTTAGGGCTGCAACTAGTGAATTCACTGATTTTGCTTCCGTTTGGTGGATAGAACATGGCAAGAAAAATCCTAATAACATGCCACAAACTTGGGATGCTTTGAAACGGATCATGAGGGCTAGATTTGTTCCATCTTACTATGCACGTGATCTTTTAAACCAGCTGCAGCAGTTAAAACAAGGTACTAAAAGTGTAGAAGAATACTATCAAGAGCTGCAAATGGGCATGCTACGCTGCAATTTAGAGGAGGATGTGGAACCTGCTATGGCTAGATTTTTGGGAGGGGTTAAACCGGGAAATTCAGGACATCCTTGCTTATAAAGAGTACACTAACATAACCCGTTTGTTCCATCTTGCTTGCAAAGCTGAAAGGGAAGTGCAGGGACAACGTGCAAGTACCAGGACTAACATTTCTGCAGGGAGGAATTTTTCCACGCAGCCCCGCTCAAGCATTCCATCAACTGGACGTGCTGCTGCACCTTATTCATCGTCAGCTCGAACAGCAGCCCCACCTTCTAGCGACAAGGCCCGTGACAACCCTGCAAATTCAGCAGCAAAGACAACGCAAAAACCTGCTGCAACCACTTCATCGGTGGCATCCACAGGTAGAACAAGAGATGTTCAGTGCCACCGCTGCAAGGGATTTGGACATGTCATGTGTGACTGCCCAAGCAAGCGTGTTTTGGTGGTCAAAAATGATGGTGAGTACTCATCTACTTGTGAACTTGATGAAGATATACTTGCATTGCTTGCGGCTGACCATGCAGGAAGTGAGGGCTGCTCAGAAGAACATATTAATGCAGCTGAAGCCGACCGCTATGAGAGCCTAATTGTGCAGCGTGTGCTGAGCGCACAAATGGAGAAAGCGGAGCAAAATCAGCGGCACACATTGTTCCAAACAAAGTGTGTCATCAAAGAGCGTTCATGTCGAGTGATCATCGATGGAGGTAGCTGCAACAACTTGGCCAGCAGCGACATGGTGGAGAAGCTTGCGCTAACCACCCAACCACACCCGCATCCATATTGCATTCAATGGCTGAATAACACCGGTAAGGCAAAGGTAACAAAACTTGTGCGAATTAATCTTGCCATCGGATCCTACAAAGATGTTGTTGAATGTGATGTTGTGCCAATGCAAGCATGTAGTATTCTGCTAGGAAGGCCATGGCAATTTGATAAAGATTCTATGCATCATGGTAGATCAAATCAGTATTCCTTCCAATACCATGATAAAAGGATTGTGTTGCATCCAATGTCTCCTGAAGCAATTTTAAAAGATGAACTTACTAGAGCTAGTAAAATGAAGAATCAGGAACAGGCTAAAAGTGAAAATCAGATTGTGGCAAATGAACTTGAGAAGCACAAAAAGAGAAGTGCCAAATCTGTTCATGATAACAGAAATGAGATCAGGCTGAAAGGGGCATGTTTCATTGCTACTAAATCTGATTTGGATGAGATTGATGCTACCACTGTTGTTTGCTACGCCTTGATTTGCAAACAAACCTTGTTTTCACTTCAGGACATACCTCTTTCCTTGCCCCCTGTTATCACTAATCTTTTGCAGGAGTATGCGGATGTTTTTCCAAAGGAGGTGCCACCGGGGCTGCCACCAATTCGTGGGATTGAGCACTAGATTGACCTTATTCCTGGGGCCTCCTTGCCCAATCGTGCACCATACAGGACCAACCCTGAAGAAACTAAAGAAATTCAGCGCCAAGTGCAAGAATTGCTCGACAAAGGTTACGTGCGTGAGTCTCTGAGCCCCTGCGCTGTTCCTGTCCTTTTGGTTCCTAAGAAAGATGGATCTTGGCGCATGTGTGTAGATTGCCGAGCGATTAATAACATAACAATCAGATATCGTCATCCTATCCCTAGGCTAGATGATATGCTTGATGAATTGAGTGGCTCAATTGTGTTCTCGAAAATTGATTTGCGTAGTGGTTACCACCAGATTCGCATGAAATTAGGAGATGAATGGAAAATAGCGTTTAAAACTAAATTCGATCTATGTGAGTGGTTAGTCATGCCTTTTGGTCTCACTAATGCACCCAGCACTTTCATGAGATTAATGAATGAAGTTTTACGCGCTTTCATTGGCAGATTTGTTGTGGTATATTTTGATGACATTCTGATCTATAGCAAATCACTAGAAGACCATCTTGATCATTTGCGTGCTGTTTTGGATGCTCTCCGTGATGCACGTTTGTTTGGTAACCTTGAGAAGTGCACCTTTTGCACAGATCGAGTCTCTTTTCTTGGCTATGTTGTGACACCGCAGGGAATTCAAGTCGATCAAGCCAAGGTTGAAGCCATTCACAGCTGGCCGGTTCCCACAACGGTCACCCAAGTGCGAAGCTTTCTAGGACTTGCTGGATTTTATCGTCGCTTTGTGAAGGACTTTAGCACCATTGCAGCCCCGTTGCATGAACTCACTAAGAAGGGTACAACCTTCACTTGGGCTGCAGCTCAACAGGATGCTTTCAGCGTGCTCAAAGATAAGTTAACTCATGCACCCTTGCTCCAACTTCCAGATTTCAATAAAACATTTGAACTTGAATGTGATGCTAGTGGAATTGGGTTGGGTGGCGTGCTGCTGCAAGATGGTAAGCCTGTAGCATATTTCAGTGAGAAATTGAGTGGACCTAGCTTGAACTATTCTACTTACGATAAGGAATTGCTTGCTTTAGTTCGAACTTTGGAAACTTGGCAGCACTATTTGTGGCCCAAAGAGTTTGTTATACATTCTGATCATGAGTCCTTAAAACACATTCGAAGTCAAGCAAAACTGAATCGTAGGCATGCTAAATGGGTTGAATTCATTGAATCTTTCCCTTATGTCATCAAACACAAGAAAGGGAAGGAGAATATCATTGCTGATGCTTTGTCTAGGCGTTACACTATGTTGTCCCAACTTGATTGCAAAATTTTTGGCTTGGAAACGATCAAAGCACAATATGCTCATGATGATGATTTTAAGGATGTGTTGCTGAACTGTAAGGAGGGGAAAACTTGGAACAAATTTGTCCTAACTGATGGGTTTATTTTTAGAGCTAACAAGCTATGCATTCCGGCTAGCTCCGTGCGTTTGTTATTACTGCAGGAAGCACATGGAGGGGGGCTGATGGGACACTTTGGTGTGAAGAAGATAGAAGACGTTCTTGCTGATCATTTCTTTTGGCCCAAGATGCGGAGGGACGTGGAGAGATTTGTTGCTCGCTGCACAACATGCCAAAAAGCTAAGTCACGCCTTAATCCTCATGGTTTGTACACGCCTCTACCTGTTCCTAATGCACCATGGGAGGATATTTCAATGGACTTTGTTTTAGAACTGCCTAGAACAAAGAATGGGAGGGATAGTGTTTTTGTGGTTGTGGATAGATTTTCTAAGATGGCACATTTCATACCATGTCATAAGACCGATAATGCTACTCATGTTGCTGATTTGTTCTTTCGTGAAATTGTTTGTTTGCATGGTGTGCCAAACACAATTGTTTCAGATCGTGATCCAAAATTTCTTAGTCATTTTTGGAGAACTTTGTGGGCTAAATTAGGTACTAAGCTGCTATTTTCTACTACATGTCATCCCCAAACTGATGGACAAACTGAGGTTGTGAATAGAACTTTATCTACCATGCTTAGGGCTATTTTGAAAAAGAACATAAAAATGTGGGAAGAATGTTTGCCTCATGTTGAGTTTGCTTACAACCGTTCACAACATTCTACTACTAAAAAGAGCCCTTTTGAGATTGTTTATGGTTTTGTGTCTCGAGCCCCTATTGATTTGC
The DNA here is from genome assembly GCF_002211085.1 of Panicum hallii. NCBI lineage: Eukaryota > Viridiplantae > Streptophyta > Magnoliopsida > Poales > Poaceae > Panicum > Panicum hallii. The sequence continues at coordinate 40,356,615 of NC_038042.1, forward strand.
CGCCTCTACCAACTTCTGAGAGATTGAATTTTGATGCTAAACAACGTGCTGAGTTGATGTTGAAAATGCATGAGACCACAAAGGAGAACATAGAAACCATGAATGTTAAATATAAACTTGCTGGTAGCAGAGGAAAGAAGCATGTCACTTTTGAACCAGGTGATTTGGTTTGGCTGCACTTGAGAAAGGATCGGTTTCCTGATTTGAGGAAGTCAAAGTTGCTTCCGAGAGCTGATGGCCCTTTTAAAGTTGTAGCTAAGATAAATGATAATGCATATAAACTTGAGTTGCCTGCAAATTTTGGGGTTAGCCCCACATTTAACATTGCAGATTTGAAACCATATTTGGGTGAGGAAGATGAACTTGAGTCGAGGACGACTCAAATGCAAGAAGGGGAGGATGATGAGGACATCCCTCCCAACGATACACCCATGCCTACTACGCAGCAAGGACCAATGACAAGAGCTCGTGCACGAGAGCTAAATTATCAGGTAAACTCGTTCCTTGCTTTCCACAAACCATCATCCATGAATGGGGTACTACTAAATTCTTGTGATGCTTTTCTTATTCTTAGGAACATGGGACATGAACCAGATTGGAGGGAGAGCAAACACGACAAGAAAGCGAGTGTGGATGATCAGATCGGACCATACCAGTTCGGACCTCCAGGAAGGGGCAACTTCGGAAGGCCATAACTCTTAGCTCCGAATATTGTTTGAAGCACATGAGTACTTGTTGGAAAGCTGCTGAAGTCTACTTTCAGATGGATCCAACCTCAAAACGAAATTCCAAAGGATTTAAGCAAAATCGCCAAAATGACGTTCAGTCTTCCAGTCTTGGGCTGAGGCCCTTGTATCTAGTTCAGCCCACTAGGGGCCCATTCTAAGTTAGGGTTTACACCCCCCACGCCTCTTGGCTGCCCCCCCACCTATATAAACCACCAGCAGCAACCATTTGACACTTGGATTTTGTTTGGTTGTAAGTTAGCTGTTGCTACTTCCTTGTAAACGCGTGTGTCGATTAGACCACCCGATTTGCTCGATTCAGAACCCCAACTTCGTGTGTATCAGATTTATCCTTTGGGCAAGGTCTGTGTGCTGTTTGCTTGTCCACTTGTTCTTGCTTGTTCTTCGATTTGCTTGCAGGTTCAAGGATGTTCTTGGCACAGCAAGAACAACACAAATTGGAGGCGGTGTAACTGTCGCTAAGGCGCAGCGCAGCCCTTTGGTGTTGTAGTCGGGCAGCACAACGTCGATCCTCCTCAAATCGAGTTATCCCCCACTCTCATCGAAAGATCGGGAGCAAACCCCAGCGGGTTCCATCAGTTGGAGGAGAGGTGCATGTGTCAACTTATCTTTCAACATAGTGAACGCATTCTCTTGTGTGGTGCCCCAAGAAAAGGGCACCCCCTTCTTCGTAAGCGCATTCAACGGTGCCGCAATGGTGCTGAAATCCTTCACGAAGCGACGATAGAACCTAGCAAGTCCTAGAAAACTCCGCACCTGTGTGATGGTCTTTGGTACAGGCCATCCCTGAATAGCTTCCACCTTAGCTTGATCAACTTCAATTCCCTGTGGAGTGATAACATAGCCAAGAAAAGATACTCGATCTGTGCAAAAGACACACTTCTCAAGGTTACCAAATAAACGTGCATCACGTAAAGCAGTAAAAACAGCACGTAGATGATCAAGATGTGCCTCCATGGATTTGCTGTAAATCAATATATCATCAAAGTAGACCACAACAAATTTGCTAATGAAAGCACGCAGAACCTCGTTCATAATCGCATGAAGGTACTAGGTGCATTAGTTAACCCAAAAGGCATGACTAACCACTCATATAACCCGAACTTAGTTTTGAAAGCAGTTTTCCATTCATCTCCCAATTTCATGCGAATCTGGTGGTACCCACTACGCAAATCAACTTTGGTAAACACAACAGCACTACTCAATTCATCAAGCATATCATCCAAACATGGAATAGGATGTCGATATCGAATTGTGATATTGTTAATAGCTCTACAATCGACACACGTACGCCACGTTCCATCTTTCTTGGGGACTAAAATAACCGGAACAGCACAAGAACTAAGGGACTCATGTACATAACCTTTGTTGAGTAGTTCTTGCACTTGTCGCTGAATCTCTTTCGTTTCTTCCGGATTTGTCCTGTACGGTGCACGGTTGGGCAGCGATGCACCTGGAATCAGATCAATTTGGTGCTCAATCCCTCGTATTGGTGGCAGCCCCGCTGGTATTTCACTTGGAAACACATCAGAATACTCAAGCAAAACGTGAGCAACAGCAGGGGGCAAAGAGTGCTGCATATCATGAATGGAAATCAAAGCATCTTTGCACACCAAAGCATAGGCAACAGAAGTGGTAGCAATCAAGTCATTAATATCAGATTTAGTAGCAAGCAAGCAAGTCCCTTTCAAGCGTATCTCATCTTGCTTATTAGCAACCGACTTGACAATTTTATTGGTCTCACTTTTAGCTTTGGCAGCTCTAGCAGTATCATCACGCACAATAGCTTCAGGAGACATAGGAAGCAACACAATTTTCTTATCATGGTACAAGAGCAAAAACTGATTTGATCTAGCATAATGCACACAATCCGTATCAAATTGCCAAGGCCTACCGAGCAGAATATGGCAAGCTTGCATAGGCACAACATCGCACTCAACAACATCATGATATGATCCAATTGCAAAATTAATGCGCACCAGCCTCGTTACCTTAGACTTACCATTGTTGTTTAGCCATTGAATGTGATACGGGTGTGGTTGTGGTTTGGTGCTGAGTGCAAGCCTCTCCACCAGTTTGCTGCTAGCCAAATTGTTGCAGCTACCTCCATCAATAATCATATGACAAGAACGCTCTTTAATGACACACTTAGTTTGGAAAAAGCGTGTGTCGCTGATTTTGCTCCGCCTTCTCCATTTGTGCACTAAGCACACGCTGCACAATGAGACTCTCGTAGTGTTCGGCTGCCCCTACATCAATATGTTCGTCTGGTGGTCCCTCATTACCTGCATGGTCAGCAGCAAACAAAGCAAGTGTATCGTCATCAAAATCACTAGCAGAGGAATATGCACCATCATCTTTGACCACCAAAACACGCTTGGTAGGACAGTCACGCAGCACGTGCCCAAAGCCCTTGGACCGATGACACTGGACATCCCTTGTTCTACCTGTGGATGCAACCGAGGAAGCACTAGCGGCTGGCTTCTAGACAGTCTTGGTTGCTGAAGTGGTGGGAGGAGCACGTGGCTTGTCGCTGGATGGAGAAGATGCTGCTGTATGACTCGGTGAAGGAGCTGGTACAGGTGCACGTCCGCCCATAGAAGTAGTCATGCGTGGCTGCCATGATGTAGATTTACCTGCAGAAACATTAGACCTAGCACTAGCACGTTGTCCCTATACCTCCCTTTCAGCTTTACAAGCAAGATGGAACAAACGGGTTACGTTAGTATAATCTTTATACGCAAGAATGTCCTTAATTTCTCTATTTAACCCACCCAAAAATCTAGCCATAGCAGGTTCCTCACCCTCCACTAAATTACAACGTAGCATACCCATTTGCAATTCCTGATAATATTCTTCTACACTTCTAGTGCCCTGCCTCAATTGTTGTAACTTATGTAACAGATCACGTGCATAATAAGAAGGAACGAATCTAGCCCGCATGACCCGTTTCAAAGCATCCCAAGTTTGTGGCATGTCATCAGCATTTTTCTTGCCATGTTCTATCCACCAAACAGAAGCAAAATCAGTGAACTCACTAGTAGCAGCCCTAACACGTGCATTCTCAGGAAAATCATGGCATGCAAACTTTTGATCAACAGCAATTTCCCAAGTAATGTATGCATCAGGGTCATATGTACCATCAAAAGGAGGTATCTTAAATTTAATCTTGCTGAAATCATTATCATTGTTACGTACCTCACGGTGGCGAAAACCACCCATACCTCTATGATTAGTGCGTAGCAGGCGGCGATGGCGAGCGTCTTGTTCATCCTATTCAGTATCAGCAATATATTCATCTGCCCAATCATCACGCTGTTCGTTGGTCTTCGCATGGAGCTCATCAAAACGCCGCAAAAGAGCAGCGAAACTCATGTCAATATTGCCGACCGCTATCTCCAGGCCCGTAAGCTTGGTGTTGGTGGCAATCTGCATAGCCTCCAATTGTCCAATCTTGTCATTCGTCACCTGCATATCATTATCAAGTCCCTCTGTGTGCCGCTTCACTTGCCTTTCAAAATGTTGTATGATGCCCCTGGTACGTGGAGACTGATGCAAGCTATGATCCTCCTCCTCGGAACCTGCCATGGTGAGAAACACAAGGACAACAAGAAAAACAAGTGAAGTAGTAAAATCCCTACAGCTAATAGGGTGTAGCTACTGCAAGGCGCTCACTCTCAACCTGTTGCACAAGTCCTTACCAATTCTTACCTTGCTGCTAGGAGGGGACGGCAACCAACAAGTCCGCAACCGTGGAATGAAGTGTATCAGCGCTGCAGCAACAAGACCTGTGGAGCTATTGTCGGATATGTGGAGTTGTAGGTGGGCTGGAACGAGGAAGTACTAGCACCACGTTAGTCACAAAAGCAAGCTGAATAATTGTTCAATGGTGGTACTATGCTGATCCTAGTCTAGACCGTGCTAGAGACGCGAGCCTGGACACAAAGGAAGTCACAAAGCACCACTCCGAACAGAAGGGAAAAACAAACGCAATGAATTAGCCCCTTGCTTCTTTTTTTTCTTTTCTTTTTTTTAACACTGATCTGTGACAGTTCATGTACTTGTAAGCTAGACATATATTTTGTTAGTGTGAAGAATGTGCTTGTGAGTGTAAAGCTTGTGTGTGTTTATGTGAAGCTTTTGAAAACTTAAAGTGCAAGTAAAAAGGGCATTTTTATAATTACAGAAAAACCTAGGGTTGTTTTTGCAAAAGGTATTTGGATAGGAGGTAACTTCAAAATAAGTGAAGGGTGGTTTTGCAAATATGTTTTTCTTACTTTACTCTCTCTAAAAATTATATATTTATCCAAAAGTTGGATTTGAAATGTATGTGTTGTAGTGTGTAAAAATTTTGGGTAAAGTTGTGAAAATAAGGGTATTTAAGTAATTTTATAAAAGTACAAGTCCTTTTGTGCAAGTAGTTGATTTACAAAAGTAACTTTCAAAGTTACTCAGGACTAAAGTGTAAAAGGTGCAGTCATCATGACATGTTTATCCAATCATTATGATGTGTCTATCCCGTCATTATAACGTGTTATAAATGCTTGCATTTAGGTCCTAAATGTTATAAAATTTCACTTTTTAGGACAAGTAATTCAAATCCAACTTTTGTTCAAAAATTCACGTGTAAAGATATAAGTTTTGAGTTTTTGAACTTGAGCCCTAAAGCAATGTTGTAGAGTTTGAAAAACTCTCCAACTTTCATTTTGGGCATTTCTTCATTAGGGTTCTAGATTAATGAGAAATTATGCTTTACAGAAAGATCCCTACAATTTTTTGAATTTGCGCATAAGTCCTTGGAAAGTCTCCTTTCTCTTTCTCCTCTGTTTCTCTTCTTCCTGGCGCCCTTCCTTTTTCTCCACACCGGCAGCACAGCCCCATCCTTATCTCCACCCCGTTCTTTCCCCCTCTCTCTTCTCTACCGGCCGAGCAAGCTGTAGGCGCGCAGGCGCTGGGCGGCGGCGCAGCGCACGCGCGGCTCGGCTCGGGCGCGGCGCACGCGCGCTCGGGCGAGCGGAGGCGTGCAGGCGAGCCGGCGCAGGCACGCGGGCGGCGCGAGCATGCGCGCGGCGGCGAGCGGAGCGGGGCCGGGGCGTTGGGCCGGTGCGGGCATGCGTATGCGGCTCGGAGTGAGCGCGCGAGACGCGGGAGCAGGCGCATGCGGGCACTGGCGCCGGGCGAGCGCGGGAGCTGGGCAGGAGCAGGCGTTGGAGCAAGCGCGGCGCAAGAGCGGGCACTGGAGTGGCGCGATTCAGGCGACGCAGGCAGCGAGGCCGCGCGTGGGGGGACCAAGCGGTGGCTGGCGACCAGGCGCGCACAGAAGGAGTTATGGTGGAAAGCTTCTGCACGGGATGCGGGAACGCGGTGACCGTATCGAGGACGCAGCCAAGGTGTTCGACGAAATGCTAGCCGCGGGAAAAGTGAAGCCGAGCCTGTGAAGTGGGAGCGGGTCAAGGATGCGCGCGGCTCGGGCATGTGCAGATGCGACGCGGCAAGGCCGAAGCAAGCGCGAGACCGGCAACAGGAGAAGGAGGAGGAGCTGTGCAGGACAACGATGAGCAATTGCGCGGCGTGCAAGACGACGGTGTGCAGGGAAGTCATGCGCGGAGGCAGAGGTGGCGAATATGGCGCGCCGAGATCGGAAAGAGATGCTGCGCAACGGCACGAGGCGGTCGGATGCGCAGAATCTGGTGTAGGAGGTGGCTGAGTGCCGCGGTGCAGCCAGGCACGACGAGCTCTCTCCACTCATGCGGAGGTCGAGGCAAGAGCAGCGTAACGCGGGTCCGACGCGCGATGCAGGACTGACGACCGGCTCGATTCGTTTCCGCAGACGCGTGTGTTTGCAAGGCAACCGACCATGCGCATGCAGGCTGGGGGCCGTTGGTGCAGGAGCAGAGCAGAAGCGGCGCACTGGAGATGCGGTCAAGCGCGGCGATCCTGCAGGAAGCTACGCGGGTGTGCCGGCCATGTGTTAGCAGCACACGTGCGTGAGCAAAGGAGATTTAGCCCGTGAGCAGGAAAACCCTGAGGTTCGCGGAGGAGTTGGCATAGCGAACCAATCCGGCCCTATCGGCTTCTTCCATGAGTCCACGACATCCAGCAGCTCTTACCTTTCACCGATCGTCCGAGCAAGACCACAACACCTCAAGAAAGCTCGTGAACCCTCTTATCGAGCCTCTTCGGATCCTTTTGCCAGAACATCATCGCCGTGGCAAAGCCGATTACCATCATCACGGATCACCGTGAGGAATACCTCTCCGGTTATCCTCCACCCACTACAATCCCCTGGCAAGCTTCTTCGTCTTTTCCGTACCGGAACCTCATCACTATCGAGCACTTCTCATCGCCGACTCTGTTCATCGCGGGAATTCACTTTCCGCCCATTCTTCTCCACAACCAAGGCTACCCCAAGGTTTGTTCTGACCCACTGAATTTTCCTAATACCGGCGACTCCTTTGCCGGAACATCGTCGTTATCTTCCTATTCTCTGTTTTCCCCGACCAGGGACTTAATTGCTTCGATTTAGAAAGTTCTAGGGTGTTCTCTGTAAAATTTCCAGAACCTTCTTTATTTCAAATCAGTGAACTTCTACATTCCATAGAAATTCGTAAGAAGTTCATAAAAATACAAAATCAGTTTTGTTTGAGTCCTTAGGTCAAAGTCTACAAGTTGTATGTTGTGATTTTGAGTTGGAAGTCCTTGATGTGTGGTCTAGGTTAAATATTAGGAAATGTGTGCTTTATTTGTACCCTATGTGATATTCATGTGCTGTAGCTGAAAGGTAAAGCATAGGATATATGTCTTAAGTAGAAATGTGTGATATCTAGTTAATCCTTTCACACGAGTGCTCATATCCCTACCATCAAGACTCTGTCCTTGTTTTGATTGCCGTTTCCTTAAGTTCCTTGTCGTATAAAGATCCTTGTTAGTTCATGTACATCTGCTGCTTATCCAATACATCTCTACAGCTATACTTCAGCGTCGACTATCAGCTCAGGCGCTAAGCATCCGTTTCCTTTGAGTCTATGGTGTTTCTGTGTAACAGCTATCAGCTGATGCTTTTCTTTTGTTATGCTTCTACCATCGGCTGGTTAGCTGATACGATTGATATCTTCTTAATATCGGCTACTGCCGATACAATTTTGTTGTTCTGTCCTACATCGGCTACCACATAGCCGATCAATCTGAGGTGCACACACAATCTTAGGGTTCTTGCTATCGGCCGATCCAAGCCGATTCTAGTTGTTTTCCATATCGGTTATGGCCGATCAATTCTTAGTTTTCCCATCCTTATCCACACACTTCTATCAGCCGATTTATCGACTGAGAGATTGGCTATATATCTATCGGTCACATACCCTCAACCACACTCCAATCGGCTGTACGTCACTCAATTGTTGTGCTGACGTAATCAAGCCGACACAACCACACCTAGTTACCTAGGATAACACTTAAGCACATCTCAGTTAAGACACAACTGCTTTAGGAATCACCCCTCTGCTAAAGTAATCAATGCTTTCATCGATCAATTAGAAAACCGATGCACCTTTCAATCGACTAAACCTCTGTTGTTTCCAATCGGCTCTGTTGTAATCTTCAACGAGTACCGATTCTAATTAGTTGTCCACCTAAAGCTCTATCTAAGTTTAGTTTCAGATCTTTTTGGTTGTTATGTGAATAGTGTGTTATATGAGTGCTGGATTGCAACTGTATTGTGAAGTAAGGTAGTTTTATGTGCACACTTTGAATGAAATGTTGCATTGCATGTAGATACGAGTACTTCCACAACGGTACCTACAAGATCTCCCAGAAGTCTGCAGAGGATGTTTCTGAAGACCAAGTGAACATCACCAAGGGATTAACTGAAGCCCCGAACCAAAGTTCGGAAGATATTGACCTTTCTAACTTCAGCCCCACCAGTAAAGGCAAGCCCCGGACATAACCCACTACTTTATTTACACTGCAATCACCATCTATTTATATATATCTCTATGCATTAAGTTCTTAGGAGTTGTTTGGAAACCCTAGTTGCATTTTTCCTAGGAACCAATGTATTGAATATTAGCACTTGAGTTCGAATAGCCGCTATGCTAATAGGACCGGTAGAAGTCGGGTGATTTCCTGTCACTCGCGCAATTTAGGAGTTGTAATGTTTACATTCCTACAATCACTATAAGGATGACGGACGGGGTCATGTGCAGTACCCTGGAAAGAGATGGTACCCCGTCTATGTTAATAAATTGGTTAAGGTCGTGGTGTGTGCCGATCGGGGTTAAGCGTTTGAAAGTACTAACCACATGCCGTGAGTTTTGGGTAAGCGGCAAGCCTAGTAACCAATCGGCCCGAGGAGTGGACATACCTCCCACCACTCGTCTTGCTTCTTCTGGTTACTTAGTTCGACGTGTGGGAATACGTGTTGCAAGGGCAACCAGGAATACGGGTTTTGTAGTCGCGCTACAGACATATGTCCTGCACTTTGGAAGTGCGTATGGTCCTGCAGTCGCTTGTGGTGGACCTGTCCACGAGTCGGAATGAAAGGCAAACGGTTGCTTCGGAATCATCGTTGGATGTTCCAAGCGTGTGAGTTAGGTTTACCTTGCAAGGTTGAATTCGATTCAGAATCGTCCGCTTCTCACGAAGGTTGAGACTGCTTGATCCCTTTATCACACAGAGTAACAAGAGCAACTATATGATGAGTAATGCTGATGGTTGATGTAAAGAGCTCTACCTTGCTTGAGTAGATATAGGTGCTTATCTAGAATGGATAATCAACTAGAACCTAAAAGCTAAAAGTTGAAATTAAGGATCTACTTTTGTTGCTTTTCAGCTGAAACTAAACCCAGAACCCTTATAAGCCTTCATAACTCTAGTTACATGGCTAAGTATACCATGAAACGGGTAAGCCTTGCTGAGTATTAGTATACTCAGTCTTGCTAGTTACTTATTTTTCAGGTAATGTCTTTGAAGATCCTACTCTTCCCTTGCCTTGGCCCTGTGCTCTTCCAGATGATTGGTCCGTGGAATGGGATCCGTCCCCGGCCAATGCTGATGATGCCGAATGATGTCGTGCCCGGGCTTAGCATGACATCCATCTTGACGGCGTGTTGTGAATCGTCGCGTACGTTTTCCGTTGCTAAAAACCATAACTTTAACAGTTTGTAATGTTTTCTCTAAATTTGAAACTTTGCACTATTGTTGGAAACTCTTGTAATGGAATTCCCTGTGATGTAAAATATGATGGTGACTGTATCTCTGGACTCACCTTCGTGTGAGGTAACCTTATTTGATCCTGTGTATCGGTGGTTTATCAGGACGTTACCCAACAGGCCAAGGGATTATACCGTTTGAAGCACGTTGGAGCCCTCGGGAGTGGACTCGCGTACTTGAACTGGTATAATTCAGGTTGGTTCTGCCACATGATCCTTTATTTTCTTTTTTGTCTTTGTTTTCAGGGGAACCTCAAAAACAGATTCTATGAACAAAGGAATACAAGTGAGCACATCACCACACACACTTTTTCTAGAAAGAGTAGGGGTATACAGGTTATTGCCTCTAGTGCACAGTTCGGACTCAGATTCAACCAGCATCGAATTCAACTCAGACTTAATAACAAAGAGGCACCGATTCCAACTCGGACTTGATAACAAAGAGACACTCAGAATCGGCAACCGCAAGATGAATAAGCTACCCGAATTCAAGTTGGTCTCGGCCAACACACGTTTAACCGATTCCAAGTCGAACTTGACAGCCAAAGTGTATTCTGATTCGGCCAAAACAGTGATGAAAAGGCAGCGTACATGACCAAACGTGACAAGAACTCGAAACTCTAAAGGACTACAACTAAGACCAGCAACTCGACACAACCGAAAACTCAACAAGCCCTAACTAAGCAGTACTAGTAAAGGCTCAAAAGGGTCTATAGGATTGCGGTGGGGGAGAAAAAAAAATCTACTATTTTTGGCTTTTTCTGGACTGTAGGAAAATAAAAATAGCGAAGGATTGGAAGTCTCTTACCGAACAACCTTGCTCTGATTACCAACTGATATGAACCCAATAGGGTTTGTTCCTGATCTTTCGATGAGAGGCGTGGAATAACTCGATTGATGGAGGAGACGACGTTCATGGCCCGACTACAGCCTTCCAAGGATGCTGCGCCCTAGCAACCGATACACCACCTCCTTTGGTTGCCGCGATCTTGTGGAGCGCGATACCCGGCCACTAGGGCACTCGTCCTGCAAGCAATCGAAGAACTAGCAAGAACAAGTAGAACAAGTACTGAAATTATGAGATGTAATTGAAGGTCTCAAACCGAATCTCAATTATGATGGGGTTCTGAAAACAAGTGGACGGGCGGCTGGATCAGCACGCGCGTCTACAAGGAAGTAGCAAAAGCTAAACTTGTATCTAACAAAACCCGAGTATTCTTGACGGCGGCTAAAGGTTATAAAGAAGTGGGAGAATGAACATATTATGAACATTTGATTGATGTGTGGACTTTTTCATTGAACATTTGAAAGTGTATACATATTAATAAGTCATTTACTAATCATGTCATTGAATTTGATTAAAAAAAGCCCATAGATCAATCAATCATGGACCATTAGTCCATCACGGCATCACTCATTCAGTCCTTTGAAGAATATATATGATAAAATAAATAGCAGTAGTTCTCACACTGTCACACAGATCACAGAGCCGCTGTGGGCCACCTTGGGCCATACTGGGCTGAGCTCGCGAGCCGCTCGCGAGCCAGAGCGAGCTGGGTCGGCTCGGCTCGTTGCTCCAACGAGCTAAAATACCTGGCTCGGCTCGGTTCGTTGCTCCAACAAGCTAAAATACCTGGCTCGGCTCGGCTCGCCCCAAGCTCGCGAGCCACTCCGAGCCGAGCTGAGCTGCTTCGAGATCGAGCCGGCTCGCGAGCTCCGAGCTATTTTTCCAGCCCTTGCCTTAGCAACCGATACACCACCTCTGATGGTTGCCGCGATCTTGTGGAGTGCGACATCCGGCCACGAGGGCACTCATCCTGCAAGCAATCGAAGAACTAGCATGAACAAGTACTGAAAATACGAGATGTAACTGAAGGTCTCAAACCGAATCTTAATTATGGTGGGGTTCGGAAAATAAGTGGATGGGCGGCTGGATCAGCACGCGCGTCTACAAGCAAGTAGCAAAAGCTAAACTTACATCTAACAAAATCCGAGTTTTCTTGATGTTGGCTAAAGGTTATAAAGAAGTGGAAGAACAACCATAAGGGTGCTAGGGTTGTGTTCCAACCCTAGGATGCATTTGAATTGGACTCAACTTGATATACAGCCCGTTGGGCCAAAATAGGGTAACACAGCACTGTGGCTGAAAAGGACTCTGTAGTAAATTGAGGATTGCAGTTGACTCCGAATAGATATAGAGGTGATTCTGGATCCGTTGGAAAGTAGATTTGATAAACTTTCCAGCAAGCTCTTGAACGACCAAAACGCAGTCCGTATGAAGTCGTGGTGGCCGTCACAAGTCGTGTATGTTCTGCAGTCCGAATCCAGCCTGCGCGATGCCTGTTCCCTTTTGAAACAATCCATTGTTCCTGAGTAAAACAAGAGTGCACTATCTCCATAGTCTAATTATGATGAACCTTAGCTTAAGAGTGAACTTACTTGATGGGTAAGCCGACGAGCACGAGCACGAGTAATAGGACCAAGAGGTGTTGTCGAAGTAGATACTGGTGTAGGTGTGGATGTATCGTTGGTGGCGATGTCCTCATCAAACGCATCAAACTGTTTCGTTACTGCACGAAACTCGATGCAAAACTGATCGAATTGGCCCCGTTAACGCACAACTTAGCTAAACGAAGTTGCGTCGGAACTTTTCGCAACGCACGCCACCGATCGACACCATTGGACCGAAAACTCATGTTTTGGGGCGTTTCGGAACATTTTGTTACTGCACGAAAGTCGATGCAAAACTCGCCGAACTGGTGCCATAAACGCGCAAGTTCGCTACACAAAGTCGAGTTCGAATTTTTCGCAACGAAGGCACCCGATCCACTCCATTGGACCCAATTCTCATGTTTTGGGGCATTTCGGACTGTTTCGTTACTGCATGAAAGCCGATGCAAAACTGGCCGAACTAGCACCATTAACGCACAAGTTCGCTAAATGAAGTTGCGTTAAAATTTTTCGCAACAAACGGACTGGATCTATTCCATTGGACCCAAAACTCATGTTTTGGGGCGTTTCGAACCATTTAGTTACTGCACAAAAGTCGATGAAAAACTTGCCGAACTAGCACCATTAACGAAGTTTCGGACCGTTTTGTTTTGTTGAAAGTTTAGCCATTGCTACTTGCTTGTAGACGCATGTGTCGGCTAGACCATCCGTTCTACTCGATTTGGTGGTCAAAAATGATGGTGAGTACTCATCTACTAGTGAACTTGATGAAGATATACTTGCATTGCTTGCGGCTGACCATGCAGGAAGTGAGGGCTGCTCGGAAGAACATATTAATGCAGCTGAAGCCGACCGCTATGAGAGCCTAATTGTGCAGCGTGTGCTGAGCGCACAAATGGAGAAAGCGGAGCAAAATCAGCGGCACACATTGTTCCAAACAAAGTGTGTCATCAAAGAGCGTTCATGTCGAGTGATCATCGATGGAGGTAGCTGCAACAACTTGGCCAGCAGCGACATGGTGGAGAAGCTTGCGCTAACCACCCAACCACACCCGCATCCATATTGCATTCAATGGCTGAATAACACCGGTAAGGCAAAGGTAACAAAACTTGTGCGAATTAATCTTGCCATCGGATCCTACAAAGATGTTGTTGAATGTGATGTTGTGCCAATGCAAGCATGTAGTATTCTGCTAGGAAGGCCATGGCAATTTGATAAAGATTCTATGCATCATGGTAGATCAAATCAGTATTCCTTCCAATACCATGATAAAAGGATTGTGTTGCATCCAATGTCTCCTGAAGCAATTTTAAAAGATGAACTTACTAGAGCTAGTAAAATGAAGAATCAGGAATAGGCTAAAAGTGAAAATCAGATTGTGGCAAATGAACTTGAGAAGCACAAAAAGAGAAGTGCCAAATCTGTTCATGATAACAGAAAATGAGATCAGGCTGAAAGGGGCATGTTTTATTGCTACTAAATCTGATTTGGATGAGATTGATTCTACCATTGCTGTTTGCTATGCCTTGATTTGCAAACAAACCTTGTTTTCACTTCAGGACATACCTCTTTCCTTGCCCCCTGTTGTCACTAATCTTTTGCAGGAGTATGCGGATGTTTTTCCAAAGGAGGTGCCACCGGGGCTGCCACCAATTCGTGGGATTGAGCACCAGATTGACCTTATTCCTGGGGCCTCCTTGCCCAATCGTGCACCATACAGGACCAACCCTGAAGAAACTAAAGAAATTCAGCGCCAAGTGCAAGAATTGCTTGACAAAGGTTACGTGCGTGAGTCTCTGAGCCCCTGCGCTGTTCCTGTCCTTTTGGTTCCTAAGAAAGATGGATCTTGGCGCATGTGTGTAGATTGCCGAGCGATTAATAACATAACAATCAGATATCTTCATCCTATCCCTAGGCTAGATGATATGCTTGATGAATTGAGTGGCTCAATTGTGTTCTCGAAAATTGATTTGCGTAGTGGTTACCACCAGATTCGCATGAAATTAGGAGATGAATGGAAAACAGCGTTTAAAACTAAATTCGGTCTATATGAGTGGTTAGTCATGCCTTTTGGTCTCACTAATGCACCCAGCACTTTCATGAGATTAATGAATGAAGTTTTACGCGCTTTCATTGGCAGATTTGTTGTGGTATATTTTGATGACATTCTGATCTATAGCAAATCACTAGAAGACCATCTTGATCATTTGCGTGCTGTTTTGGATGCTCTCCGTGATGCACGTTTGTTTGGTAACCTTGAGAAGTGCACCTTTTGCACAGATCGAGTCTCTTTTCTTGGCTATGTTGTGACACCGCAGGGAATTCAAGTCGATCAAGCCAAGGTTGAAGCCATTCACAGCTGGCCGGTTCCCACAACGGTCACCCAAGTGCGAAGCTTTCTAGGACTTGCTGGATTTTATTGTCGCTTTGTGAAGGACTTTAGCACCATTGCAGCCCCGTTGCATGAACTCACTAAGAAGGGTACAACCTTCACTTGGGCTACAGCTCAACCGGATGCTTTCAGCGTGCTCAAAGATAAGTTAACTCATGCACCCTTGCTCCAACTTCCAGATTTCAATAAAACATTTGAACTTGAATGTGATGCTAGTGGAATTGGGTTGGGTGGCGTGCTGCTGCAAGATGGTAAGCCTGTAGCATATTTCAGTGAGAAATTGAGTGGACCTAGCTTGAACTATTCTACTTACGATAAGGAATTGCTTGCTTTAGTTCGAACTTTGGAAACTTGGCAGCACTATTTGTGGCCCAAAGAGTTTGTTATACATTCTGATCATGAGTCCTTAAAACACATTCGAAGTCAAGCAAAACTGAATCGTAGGCATGCTAAATGGGTTGAATTCATTGAATCTTTCCCTTATGTCATCAAACACAAGAAAGGGAAGGAGAATATCATTGCTGATGCTTTGTCTAGGCGTTACACTATGTTGTCCTAACTTGATTGCAAAATTTTTGGCTTGGAAACGATCAAAGCACAATATGCTCATGATGATGATTTTAAGGATGTGTTGCTGAACTGTAAGGAGGGGAAAACTTGGAACAAATTTGTCCTAACTGATGGGTTTATTTTTAGAGCTAACAAGCTATGCATTCCGGCTAGCTCCGTGCGTTTGTTATTACTGCAGGAAGCACATGGAGGGGGGCTGATGGGACACTTTGGTGTGAAGAAGACAGAAGACGTTCTTGCTGATCATTTCTTTTGGCCCAAGATGTGGAGGGACGTGGAGAGATTTGTTGCTCGCTGCACAACATGCCAAAAAGCTAAGTCACGCCTTAATCCTCATGGTTTGTACATGCCTCTACCTGTTCCTAATGCACCATGGGAGGATATTTCAATGGACTTTGTTTTAGGACTGCCTAGAACAAAGAATGGGAGGGATAGTGTTTTTGTGGTTGTGGATAGATTTTCTAAGATGGCACATTTCATACCATGTCATAAGACCGATAATGCTACTCATGTTGCTGATTTGTTCTTTCGTGAAATTGTTCGTTTGCATGGTGTGCCAAACACAATTGTTTCAGATCGTGATGCAAAATTTCTTAGTCATTTTTGGAGAACTTTGTGGGCTAAATTAGGTACTAAGCTGCTATTTTCTACTACATGTCATTCCCAAACTAATGGACAAACTGAGGTTGTGAATAGAACTTTATCTACCATGCTTAGGGCTATTTTGAAAAAGAACATAAAAATGTGGGAAGAATGTTTGCCTCATGTTGAGTTTGCTTACAACCGTTCACAACATTCTACTACTAAAAAGAGCCCTTTTGAGATTGTTTATGGTTTTGTGCCTCGAGCCCCTATTGATTTGCTGCCTCTACCAACTTCTGATAGATTGAATTTTGATGCTAAACAACGTGCTGAGTTGATGTTGAAAATGCCTGAGACCACAAAGGAGAACATAGAAACCATGAATGCTAAATATAAACTTGCTGGTAGCAGAGGAAAGAAGCATGTCACTTTTGAACCAGGTGATTTGGTTTGGCTGCACTTGAGAAAGGATCGGTTTCCTGATTTGAGGAAGTCAAAGTTGCTTCCGAGAGCTGATGGCCCTTTTAAAGTTGTAGCTAAGATAAATGATAATGCATACAAACTTGAGTTGCCTGCAGATTTTGGGGTTAGCCCCACATTTAACATTGCAGATTTGAAACCATATTTGGGTGAGGAAAATGAACTTGAGTCGAGGACGACTCAAATGCAAGAAGGGGAGGATGATGAGGACATTCCTCCCAACGATACACCCATGCCTACTACGCAGCAAGGACCAATGACAAGAGCTCGTGCACGAGAGCTAAATTATCAGGTAAACTCGTTCCTTGCTTTCCACAAACCATCATCCATGAATGGGGTACTACTAAATTCTTGTGATGCTTTTCTTATTCTTAGGAACATGGGACATGAACCAGATTGGAGGGAGAGCAAACACGACAAGAAAGCGAGTGTGGATGATATCAGATCGGACCATACCAGTTCGGACCTCCAGAAAGGGGCAACTTCGGAAGGCCATAACTCTTAGCTCCGAATATTGTTTGAAACACATGAGTACTTGTTGGAAAGCTGCTGAAGTCTACTTTCAGATGGATCCAACCTCAAGACGAAATTCCAAAGGAGTTAAGCAGAATCGCCAAAATGACGTTCAGTCTTCCAGTCTTGGGCTGAGGCTCTTGTATCTAGTTCAGCCCACTAGGGGCCCATTCTAAGTTAGGGTTTACACCCCCCACGCCTCTTGGCTGCCCCCCCACCTATATAAACCACCAGCAGCCACCATTTGACACTTGGGTTTTGTTTGGTTGTAAGTTAGCTGTTGCTACTTCCTTGTAAACGCGTGTGTCGATTAGACCACCCGATTTGCTCGATTCAGAACCCCAACTTCGTGTGTATCAGATTTATCCTTTGGGCAAGGTCTGTGTGCTGTTTACTTGTCCACTTGTTCTTGCTTGTTCTTCGATTTGCTTGCAGGTTCAAGAATGTTCTTGGCACAGCAAGAACAACACAAATTGGAGGCGGTGTAACTGTCGCTAAGGCGCAGCGCAGCCCTTGTGGTGTTGTAGTCGGGCAGCACAACGTCGATCCTCCTCAAATCGAGTTATCCCCCACTCTCATCGAAAGATCGGGAGCAAACCCCAGCGGGTTCCATCACCCCAATTGATACACGCCACATCGGGCCAAAATCGGGTGACGCAGCACCGTGGACAGAAAAGGTCTTTGTAGTAAATCAACGATTGCGGCCGCCTCGGAGAAGATATGGACATGAGTCCAGATCCATATGAATGTAGACTTTATAAGCTTTCCGCTAAGTCCAAGAACTCCCCAATCGGAGTCCGTATAAAGTCGTGGCAGCAGTTACAACTTGATTCTATCCTGCAGTCCGAATCCAACATCCAAAACGTGTTGGATTTGGACACTTCCTTTCCTTGCAGCAAAAGTGACGTGGTGGTCCGGTGGAGAACATCGGGAAGACTTGGGCTTGGTCCCCAATCAATTTATTTGGTCCTCCATGTTTTTCATGTAATTTCTACACACGGCTTTATCCAGTCAAGTAATTCTGAAAACGAGAATGCACAGAAATCATAGTGCAGCATTAATTGATCAAATGTATCAAATTTAATCTTGATATAGAGTTGACTCACCTTTGGACAAGAAGGCACTAATATGGTCGTATCCGTGCTAGTGATGTCCTCATCATTCTCCCCTTCTTGGCTGCAAACCGTCCTCGGTTTGGCGTTATGAGTGTTTTTCAGTAATGGAGTCTTTTCAAGTTCTTTCAAATATAATCATGAAACTCCCAATAAAATACAAGGCAGCAAGATTTGCTCCCCTTCTTGAAAATTGACCTGCAACATGTTATCAATAGCAAAGAAACTCGATATGGTATAATTAGTTTCAATGCAAGTCATTTGCTGATCACTTTGAGGTGCTTAAATGAGGTTTCAAATCTAAATAAATATACACCCGACTCACCATGTACTCTCCACGAGTGTTATATTTTCCAATTCCATAGAATAAACAATGATCAAAACATGGCGAAATGTAATTCCTAAATAATTTCTTCTCTAAACAATCTAGATTGCAAAGAATATCAAACTCAATGTAATCCAAAGTATTCAAAGATGATATGAGTTTCAGCTTTCCGTTCTCATTATTAACGCAACGAACATGAGGAAAAGCAACATGTTCATCATTCAAATTAGATTGTACATGTCCATATACTAGTTGTGTGGTAGATTTGAGTAAAGTATGATCACTAAAGATGGCAATGGACATGAATTATCCGCGAAACCGCGGGTAAAAAAACCATTGGGTAGGTACGGATAACAAAAAATATCCACGGATATTTTTTAAACAGGTAACAAAAATTGCTATCCATACCCGAAACCCGAAATCCGCATCTGACATGTGGGTCCAGATAGAAATCATATATATACCTATTACTCCCACTCCAGCCCCCCTCTCCCGCCCCCTATCCCCGCGGATCTGGCCGCCGACCCCTCCGTCCCCCACCGCCGGATGATGTGAACCCGTTAGGGTTTGTTCCCGATCTTTCGGTGAGAGGGGATGGATAACTCGATTGGTGGATGGAGACAATGTTCACGGCCCAACTACAGCCTTCCAAGGATGCTGCGCCTTAGCAACCGATACACCACCTCCAATGGCTGCCGCGATCTTGTGGAGCGCAACACCCGGCCACTAGGGTACTCGTCCTGCAAGCAATCGAAGAACAAGCAAGAACAAGTAGAACAAGCAACTCAATTGCAAATATGGAGATAAGAACCAATCTGAAATCACAAAGGTGGGGTTCTGAATCGAGTAGAATGGATGGTCTAGCCGACACACGCGTCTACAAGCAAGTAGCAATGGCTAAACTTTCAACAAAACAAAACCCAATCTGTTCGTGGTGGCTATGGAGGTATATGAGAGGGTAGAGGATGACCAGGACGTGGTGGAGGTCGTCCCTAAACCCTAGGACGCGCCCCTGTTGGGCCCCAATTGATACACGCCCCATCGGGCCAAAATCAGGTGATGCAGCACCGTGGACAGAAAAGGTCTTTGTAATAAATCAACGATTGCGGCCGTCTCAAAGAAGATATGGACAGGAGTCTAGATCCATATGAAACTAGACTTTATAAGCTTTCCGCGAAGTCCAAGAACTCCCCAATCGGAGTCCGTATAAAGTCGTGGCAGCAGTTACAACTTGGTTCTGTCCTGCAGTCCGAATCCAACATCCAAAACGTGTTGGATTTGGACTCTTCCTTTCCTTGCAGCAAAAGTGACATGGTGGCCTGGTGGAGAACATTGGGAAGACTTGGGCTTGGTTCCCAATCAATTTCTTTGGTCCTCCGTGTTTTTCATGTAATTTCCACACACGGCTTTATCCAGTCAAGTAATTCTGAAAACGAGAATGCACAGAAATCATAGTGCAGCATTAATTGATCAAATGTATCAAATTTAATCTTGATATAGAGTTGACTCACCTTTGGACAAGAAGGCACTAATATGGTCGTATCCGTGCTAGTGATGTCCTCATCATTCTCCCCTTCTTGGCTACAAACCGTCCTCGGTTTGGCGTTATGAGTGTTTTTCAGTAACGGAGTCTTTTCAAGTTCTTTCAAATATAATCATGAAACTCCCAATAAAATACAAGGCAGCAAGATTTGCTCCCCTTCTTGAAAATTGACCTGCAACATGTTATCAATAGCAAAGAAACTCGATATGGTATAATTAGTTTCAATGCAAGTCATTTGCTGATCGCTTTGAGGCACTCTTAAATGAGGTTTCAAATCTAAATAAATATACACCCGACTGACCATGTACTCTCCACGAATGTTATATTTTCCAATTCCATAGAATGAACAATGATCAAAACATGGCAAAATGTAATTTTGAAATAATTTCTTCTCTAAACAACCTAGATTGCAAAGAATATCAAACTCAATGTAACCCAAAGTATTCAAAGATGATATGAGTTTCAGCTCTCCGTTCTCATTATTAACGTAACAAACATGAGGAAAAGCAACATGTTTCATTCAAATCAGATTGCACATATCCATATACTAGTTGTGTGGTAGATTTGAGTGAAGTGTGATCACACAACTCCTCTTTATCACAAGGATCAACAAGCAAATCACCATGTAACAAAGGCAAATCAGCAATGATTTCCACTATTTGTTGTTCTCTAGTAGCATGATAAGTAGACAATTGCATTTGATCTTGATGGCACTCACCTCTAGTATCTGAAGCACTCCATACATTACCTATATGAGCCTCCTTAGGAAAGGATGGCAGAAGAAGCTTGTCTTCTTAATTATCCATTGATGCAAATTGTTAAAACCATACACAGGAACAAAAGGAAGCTCCTCTACTGAAAGCACTTCTTCATTGCAAATATGCAAGGCTAACAAAATCTCATTTTCAGCAGTGCAAGCTAATTTTAACAGTTGTGGCAAGAAAGTATATGCTTCATGAACAAGAATATTATAGATTTCTTTGTTCAACCCTCTCAAAAATCTGTTTTCAGTAGCATCTTCGCATTCTATCAAACCACATTGCAACATAAGAATCTGGAGCTCTAGGTAGTATGTTTCAACGGTGTTACTACCTTGAAGCGCGAGCCTGGACACAAAGGAAAGTCACAACACACCACCAGAATCAAAACAGAAACACAAAGAACAGCCCCTTTCTTTTTCCTTTTCTCTTCTTCTTTTTTTCCTTTCTTTTCTTTTTCTTCTTTTGTTTTTCTTTCTTCTATTTTCTTTTTAGGGGAATAAAATCTTTTGTTTGACAACAAAAATAAAAAGATTACTGCATACAACCTCTACCAACTCAGAATGACTAATCTTATTTCAGACAGCCAGACGCACAAATCTCCAAGTCAATTCTGGAGCGCTCAGATGGAGTTTATGACCAAGGTCAGATCCGTTGGAAAGAGCACGAGATAAGCTCTCTAGATTGTCTTAAAACTCCCAAATCGGATACTGAACACAGAAACTATAGCAGTTTTCTTCCCGAGCTGAATTGAAACTCCGAAACAAAATTTGGTGACAAGAACTCAAAACTCTTAAGGACTACAACTAAGACCAGCAAATCGACACAACCGATCCACTACATTGGACCAAAATCTCATGTTTTGGAACATTTCGGACCGTTTCGTTATAGCACGAAAGTCGTTGCAAAACTTACCGAACTGGTGCCATAAACGCACACATTCACTAAACAAACTCGCGTCAGAAATTTTTGCAACGAACGCAGCAGATCCACTCCACTGGATCCAAAACTAAGGTTTTGGGGGCGTTTCAGATCGTTTAATTACTGCATGAAAGTCGATGCAAAACTGGCCGAACTGGCTCCATTAATGAACAAGTTCGCTAAACGAAGTGGCGTTGGAACTTTTCAAAACAAACGCACCCGATCCACTCCATTGGACCCAAAACTCATGTTTTGGTGCGTTTCGGACCGTTTCGTTACTGGATGAAAGTCGATGCAAAATTGGCCGAACTTGCGCCATTAATGCACAAGTTCGCTAAACGAAGTTGCGTCAGAATTTTTTGCAACGAACGCACACGATCCAATCCAATGGACCCAAAACTCATGTTTTGGGCGTTTTGGACCGTTCCGTGACTGCACGCAAGTCGATGCAAAACTGGCTGAACTAGCGCCATTAACGTCCAAGTTCGCTAAATGAAGTTGTATCGCAATTTTTTGCAACGAACGCACGTGATATACTCCATTGGACTCAAAACTCATGTTTTGGGGCGTTTCGGACTGTTTTGTTACGGCACGAAACTCGATGCAAAACTGACCGAACTAGCACCATTAACGCACAAGTTTGCTAAACGAAAGTGGATTGGAATCTTTCGCAACGAACGCCACCGATCCACTCCATTGGACCTAAAACTCATGTTTTGGGGCATTTCGGATTGTTTCGTTACTGCACGAAAGTCGATGCAAAACTGGCCGATCTGGCGCCATTAACGCCCAAGTTCGCTAAAGGAAGTTGCGTCGAAATATTTCGCAACGAACGCAACTGATCCACTCCATTGGACCCAAAACTCATATTTTGGGGCATTTCGGACCGTTTCGTTACTGCACGAAACTCGATGCAAAACTGGCCGAACAGGCACCATTAATGCACAAGTTCGCTAAATGAAGTTGCAATGGAACTTTTCGCAACGAACGCAACCGATCCACTCCATTGGACCAAAAACTCATGTTTTGGGGCGCTTCGGACCGTTTCGTTACTGCACGAAAGTCGATGCAAAACTGGCCGAACAGATGCCATTTACGCAAAAGTTCGCTAAACAAAGTCGTGTCGGAAAATTTCACAGTGAATGCACACGATCCACTTCGTTGGACCCAAAACTCATGTTTTGGGGCGTTTCGGACCGTTTCGTTACTACACGAAAGTCGATGCAGAACTGGTCGAACTAGCGCCATTAACGCACAAGTTCGCTAAATGAAGTTGCGTTGGAACTTTTCACAACGAACGCACCGGATCCACTGCATTGTACCCAAAATTTATGTTTTGGGGCGTTTCGGACCGTTTCCTTACTGCACAAAAGTCGATGAAAAACTTCCGAACTAGTACCATTAATACATAAGTTTGCTAAACGAAGTTACGTTGGAACTTTTCACAACTAATGAAACCGATAAACTCCATTGGACCCAAAACTCATGTTTTGGGGCGTTTCGGACCGTTTCGTTACTGCACGAAAGTCGATGAAAAACTTCCGAACTAGTACCATTAATGCATAAGTTTGCTAAACGAAGTTACGTTGGATCTTTTCACAACTAATGCAACCGATCCCCTCCATTGGACCCAAAACTCATGTTTTGGGGTGTGTCGGACCGTTTTGTTACTGCACGAAAGTCGATGCAAAACTGACCGAACAGATGCCATTAGCGCACAAGTTCGCTAAACAAACTCACGTCAGAATTTTTCGGAACGAAGGCACCCGATCTACTCCATTGGACCCAAAACTCATATTTTGGGGGCATTTCTGACCGTTTCGTTACTGCACGAAAGTCGATGCAAAACTGGCCGAACTAGCGCCATTAACGCCCAAGTTCGCTAAACGAAGTTGCGTCGAAATATTTCGCAACGAACGCACCCGATCCACTCCATTGGACCCAAAACTCATATTTTGGGGTGTTTCGGATCGTTTCGTTACTGCACAAAAGTCGATGCAAAACTGGCCGAACAGGTGCCATTAACGCACAAGTTCGCTAAACGAAGTCGTGTCGGAAAATTTCACAATGAACGCACCTGATCCACTCCGTTGGACCCAAAACTCATGTTTGGGGCGTTTCAGACCGTTCCGTTACTGCACGAAAGTCGATGCAAAACTGGCCGAACATGCGCCATTAATGCATAAGTTCTCTAAACGAACTTGCGTTGGAATTTTTCGCAACGAACGCACCGGATCCATTCCATTGGACCCTAAACTCATGTTTTGGGTCGTTTCGGACCGTTTCGTTACTGCACGAAAGTCGTTGAAAAACTTGCTGAACTAGCACCATTAACGCAGAAGTTCGCTAAACGAAGTGACATTGGAACTTTTCACAACGAACGCAACTAATCTACTCCATTGGACCTAAAACTCATGTTTTGACGCGTTTCGTACCGTTCCGTTACTGGACGAAAGTCGATGCAAAATTGGACGAACTTGCGCCATTAAGGCCCAAGTTCGCTAAACAAAGTTACGTCCGAATTTTTCGGAACGAACGCAACTGATCCAATCCATTGGAACCAAAACTCATGTTTTGGGCGTTTTGGACCTTTCGTGATTGCATGAAAGTCGATGCAAAACTGGCCGAACTAGCGCCATTAACGCCCAAGTTCGCTAAATGAAGTTGTATCGTAATTTTTCGCAACGAACGCACCTGATACACTCCATTGGACCCAAAACTCATGTTTTGGGGCATTTCAGACTGTTTTGTTACTGCACGAAACTCGATGCAAAACTGACCGAGCTAGAACCATTAATGCACAAGTTTGCTAAACGAAGGTGCATTGGAACCTTTCGCAACGAACGCCACCGATCCACTCCATTAGACCCAAAACTCATGTTTTGGGGCATTTCGGACCATTTCGTTACTGCACGAAAGTTGATGCAAAACTGGCCGAACTGGTGCTGGAAATGCGCAAGTTCGCTAAACCAAGTTGCGTCCAAATTTTTAGCAACGAACGCACCCGATCCACTCCATTGGACCCAATTCTCATGTTTTGGGACGTTTCGGGCCATTTCGTTACAGCACGAAAGCTGATGCAAAACTGGCCGAACTGGCACCGTTGACGCCCAAGTTCGCTGAACGAAGTTGCGTTAAAATTTTTCGCAACGAATGCACCAGATCCACTCCATTGGACCCAAAGCTCATGTTTTGGGGCGTTTCGGACCGTTTCGTTACTGCACAAAAGTCGATGAAAAACTTGACAAATTAGCACCATTAACGCCCAAGTTCGGTAAACGAAGTAATGTTGGAACTTTTCGCAACGAACGCAACAGATCCATCCATTGGACCCAAAACTCATATTTTGGGGGCGTTTCGGACTATTTCATTACTGCACGAAAGTTGAAGCAAAACTAGCCGAACTGCTCCATAAACGTACAAGTTTGCTAAACGAAGTTGCGTTGGAACTTTTCGCAACCAAGGCACCCAATCCACTCCATTGGACCCAAAACTCATGTTTTGGCACGTTTCGGACCGTATCGTTACTGCACGAAAGTGGATGCAAAATTGGCCGAACTTGCGCCATTAATGCACAAGTTCGCTAATGTCAGAATTTTTCGCAACGAATGCACCTGATCCAAGGTATTGGACCCAAAACTGATGTTTGGGGCGTTTTGGACCGTTTTGTTACAGCACGAAACTCGATGCAAAACTGACTGAACTGGCACCATTAACGCATAGGTTCCCTAAACAAAGGTGCGTTGGAACATTTCGCAACGAACGCCACCGGTCCACTGCATTGGACCCAAAACTCATGTTTTTAGGCATTTCGGACCGTTTCGTTACTGCACGAAAGTTGATGCAAAACTGGCCGAACTAGCGCCATTATGGCCCAAGTTCGCGAAAGGAAGTTGCATCGAAATATTTCACAACGAACGCACCTGATCCACTCCATTGGGCCCAAAACTCATATTTTGGGGCGTTTCGGATGGTTTCGTTACTGCAAGAAACTCGATGCAAAACTGGCCGAACAGGCACCATTAATGCACAAGTTCGCTAAATGAAGTTGCGTTGGAACTTGTCGCAACGAACGCAACCGTTCCACTCCATTGGACCGAAAACTCATGTTTTGGGGCATTTCAGACCGTTTCGTTACTCCATGAAAGTCGATGCAAAACTGGCTGAACAGGTGCCATTTACGCACAAGTTCGCTAAACAAAGTTGTGTCAGAATTTTTCGGAACGAACGCACCTGATCCAATCCATTGGACCCAAAACTCATGTTTTGGGCGTTTTGGACTGTTTTATGACTGCACGAAAGTCGATGCAAAACTGGCCGAACTAGCGCCATTAACGCCCAAGTTCGCTAAACGAAGTTGCGTTGGAACTTTTCACAACGAACGCACCGGATCCACTGCATTGTACCCAAAATTTATGTTTCGGGGCGTTTCGGACTGTTTTCTTACTGTATGAAAGTCGATGAAAAACTTCCGAACTAGTACCATTAATGCACAAGTTTGCTAAACGAAGTTACGTTGGAACTTTTCACAACTAATGCAACCGATAAACTCCATTGGACCCGAAACTCATGTTTTGGGGCGTTTCGGACCGTTTCGTTCCTGCACGAAAGTCGATGAAAAACTAGCTGAACAGATGCCATTAGCGCACAAATTCGCTAAACAAACTCACGTCAGAATTTTTCGGAACGAAGGCACCCGGTCTACTCCATTGGACCCAAAACTCATATTTTGGGGGCGTTTCGGACCGTTTCGTTATTGCACGAAAGTCGATGCAAAACTGGCCGAACTAGCACCATTAACGACCGAGTTCGCTAAACGAAGTTCCGTTGGAACTTTTCAAAATGAACACAACCGATCCACTCCATTGGATCCAAAACTAATATTTTGGGCTGTTTCTGACTGTTTCGTTATCGCACGAAAGTCGATGCAAAACTGGCCGAACTAGCACCATTAACGCCCAAGTTCGCTAAATGAAGTTGCGTCGAAATATTTCGCAACGAACGCACCCGATCTACTCCATTGGATCCAAAACTCATGTTTTGGGGCATTTCGGACCGTTTCGTTACTGCACGAAAGTCGATACAAAACTAGCTGAACAAGTGCCATTAACGCACAAGTTCGCTAAACAAAGTCGTGTCGGAAAATTTTGAAATGAACGCACATGATTCACTTCATTGGACCCAAAACTCATATTTTGGGGCATTTCGGACCGTTTCGTTACTGCACGAAAGTCGATGCTAAACGAAGTCGTGTCGGAAAATTTCACGATGGACGCACCTGATCCACACCGTTGGACCCAAAACTCATGTTTAGGGTGTTTCAGACTATTTTGTTACTGCACGAAAGTCGATGCAAAACTGGCCGAACTAGCGCCATTAAGGCATAAGTTCGCTAAATGGAGTTGCGTTGGAATTCTTCGCAACGAACGCTACTAGTTCTATTCCATTGGACCCAAAACTCATGTTTTGAGTCATTTCAGACCGTTTCGTTACTGCACGAAAGTCGTTGAAAAACTTGCCAAACTAGCACCATTAACGCACAAGTTCGGTAAACGAAGTTACGTTGGAAATTTTCACAACGAACGCAACTGATGTACTCCATTGGACCCAAAACTCATGTTTTGGGGGCGTTTTGAACCGTTTCATTACTGCTCGAAAGTCGATGCAAAACTGCCCAACTGGCTCCATTGACGTACAAGTTCGCTAAACGAAGTTGCGTTAGAACTTTTCGCAACCAAGGCACCCAATGCAGTCCATTGGACCCAAAACTCATATTTTGGTGTGTTTCGGACCGTTTCGTTCTTGCATGAAAGTCGAGGCAAAATTGGCTGAACTTGCGCCATTAATGTACAAGTTCGCTAAACGAAGTTGCGTCAGAATTTTTCGCAACGAACGCACTTGATCCAATCCATTGGACCCAAAACTCATGTTTTGGGCGTTTTGGATCGTATCATGAGTGCATAAAAGTCGATGCAAAACTGGCCGAACTAGCGCCATTAACGCCCATGTTCGCCAAAGGAAGCTGCGCCGGAATTTTTCGCAACGAACGTACCTGATCCACTCAATTGGACCCAAAACTCATATTTTGGCACGTTTTGGACTGTGTCGTTACTGCACGAAAGTCGACGCAAAACTGGCCGAATAAGCGCCATTAACGCCTAAGTTCGCTAAACGAAGTTGCGTTGGAACTTTTCACAATGAACGCACCGGATCCACTGCATTGTACCCAAAATTCATGTTTCGTGGCGTTTCAGACTGTTTCGTTACTGCACGAAAGTCGATGAAAAACTTGCCGAACTAGCACCATTAACGAACAAGTTTGCTAAACGAGGTTACGTTGGAACTTTTCACAACGATTGCAACCGATCCACTCCATTGGACCCAAAACGCATGTTTTGGGGCGTTTCGGACCGTTTCATTACTGCACGAAAGTCGATGCAAAACTGCCCGAACAGATGCCATTAGCGCACAAGTTCGCTAAAGAAACTCGCGTTAGAATTTTTCGGAACGAAGGCACGCGATCTACTCCATTGGACCCAAAACTCATATTTTGGGGGCGTTTCAAACCATTTTGTTACTGCAGAAAAGTCGATGCAAAACTGGTCGAATTGGCACCATTAACGCCCGAGTTCGCTAAACGAAGTTCCGTTGGAACTTTTCGAAATGGACGCAACCGATCCACTCCATTGGACCCAAAACTAATGTTTTGGGCCGTTTCTGATCATTTCGTTACTACACGAAAGTCAATGCAAAACTGGCTGAACTAGCGCCATTAACGCCCAAATTCGCTAAACGAAGTTGCGTCGAAATATTTCGCAACGAGCGCACCCGATCCACTCCAGTGGACCCAAAACTCATGTTTTGGGGCATTTCGGACCATTTCGTTACTGCACGAATACAAAACTGGCCGAACAGGTGCCATTAATGCACAAGTTCGCTAAACGAAGTCGTGTTGGAAAATTTTACAATGAACGCACCTGATCCACTCCGTTGGACTCAAAACTCATGTTTGGGGCATTTCAGACCGTTTCGTTACTGCACGAAAGTGATGCAAAACTGGTCGAACTAACGCTATTAGTGCATAAGTTCGCTAAACTAAGTTGCGTTGGAATTTTTCGCAACGAACGCACCGGATCCATTCCATTGGATCCAAAACTCATGTTTTGAACCGTTTCGGACCGTTTCGTTACTGCACGAAAGTCGTTGAAAGACTTGCCGAACTAGCACCATTAACGCACAAGTTCGCTAAATAAAGTTACGTTGAAACTTTTCACAACGAACGCAACTGATCTACTCCATTGGACCCAAAACTTATATTTTGGGGCGTTTCAGACCATTTTGTCACTGCACGAAAGTCGATGCAAAACTGACCGAACAGGTGCCATTAACGCACAAGTTCTCTAAACAAACTTGCGTCAGTACTTTTCACCACGAACGCACCAGGTCCACTCCATTGGATCCAAAACTCATGTTTTGGGGGCGTTTCGGACCGTTTCATTACTGCACGAAAGTTGATGCAAAACTGCCCGAACTAGCTCCATTAACGTACAAGTTCGCTAAACGAAGTTGCGTTGGAACTTTTCACATCCAAGGCACCCAATCCACTCCATTGGACCCAAAACTCATGTTTTGGGCGTTTCGGACCGTTTCGTTTACTCGACGAAACTCGATGTAAAACTGGCCGAACAGGCACCATTAATGCACAAGTTCGCTAAACGAAGTTGCGTTGGAACTTTTCGCAACGAACGCAACCGATCCACTCCATTGACCGAAAAATCATGTTTTGGGGCATTTCGAACCGTTTCGTTACTGCACGAAAGTCGATGCAAAACTGGCCAAACAGGTGCCATTAACGCACAAGTTCGCTAAATGAAGTCGTGTTGGAAAATTTCGCAATGAACGCACATGATCCACTTCGTTGGACCCAAAACTCATGTTTTGGGGCATTTCGGACCATTTCGTTACTGCACGAAAGTCGATGCAAAACTGGCCGAACTAGCGCCATTAACGCACAAGTTCGCTAACGAACGCATCGGATCAACTGCATTGTACCCAAGATTCATGTTTCGTGGTGTTTCGGACTGTTTCGTTACTGCACGAAAGTTGATGAAAAACTTGCCGAACTTGCACCATTAACGCACAAGTTTGCGAAATGAAGTTACGTTGGAACTTTTCACAACGAATGCAACTGATCCACTCCATTGGACCCAAAACTCATGTTTTGGGGCGTTTCAGACCGTTTCGTTACTGCACGAAAGTCGATGCAAGACTGGCCGAACAGATGCCATTAGCGCACAAGTTCGCTAAAAAAACTCGCGTCAGAATTTTTTGGAACGAATGCACCCGATCTACTCCATGGGACCCAAAACTCATATTTTGGGGGCGTTTCGGACCGTTTCGTTACTGCACGAAAGTCGATGCAAAACAGTCTGAACTAGCACCATTAATGCCCAAGTCCGCTAAACGAAGCTGCGTCGAAATATTTCGCAGCGAACGCACCCGATCCACTCCATTGGACCCAAAACTTATGTTTTGGGGCGTTTCGGACAGTTTCGTTACTGCACGAAAGTCGATGCAAAATTGGCTAAACAGGTTCCATGAACGTACAAGTTAGCTAAACGAAGTCGTGCCAAAAAAATTCACAATGAACGCACCTGATCCACTCCGTTGGACCCAAAACTCATGTTTGGGGCGTTTCGGACCGTTTCGTTACTGCACGAAAGTCGATGCAAAACTGGCCGAACTAGCGCCATTAATGCATAAGTTCACTAAACGAAGTTGCGTTGGAATTTTTCGCAAAGAACGCACCGGATCCTTTCCATTGGAACAAAAACTCATGTTTTGGGCCGTTTCGGACCGTTTCGTTACTGCACGAAAGTCGTTGAAAAACTTGCCGAACTAGCACCTTTAATGCACAAGTTCGCTAAACGAAGTTACGTTGGAACTTTTCACAATAAAAGCAACGAATCTACTCCATTGCACCCAAAACTCATGTTTTAGGGCGTTTCAGACCGTTTTGTTACTACATGAAAGTCGATGCAAAACTAGCCGAACAGGTGCCATTAATGCACAAGTTCCCTAAACAAACTCGCGTCAGTTTTTTTCATAACAAACGACGTGATCAATTGGACCTAAAACTCATGTTTTGGGGGCGTTTCGGACCGTTTCATTACTGCTTGAAAGTCGATGCAAAAATGGCCGAACTAGCTCCATTAACATACAAGTTCGCTAAACGAAGTTGCGTTGGAACTTTTCGCAACTAGGCACCCAATGCACTCCATTGGACCGAAAACTCATATTTTGGGGCGTTTCGGACCGTTTCATTACTGCACGAAAGTCGGTGCAAAATTGGCCGAACATGCGCCATTAACGCACAAATTCGCTAAACGAAGTTGCGTCAGAACTTTTTGCAATGAACGCACCTGATCCAATCCATTGGACCCAAAAATGATGTTTTGGGGACGTTTCGGACCGTTTCAGTACTGCACGAAAGTCGATGCAAAACTGGCCGAACTGGCTCCATTAACGTACAAGTTCACTAAACGAAGTTGCGTTGGAACTTTTTGCAACCAAGGCACCCAATCGACTCCATTGGACCCAAAACTCATGTTTTGTCGCGTTTCGGACCGTTTCATTACTAGACGAAAGTCGATGCAAAATTAGCCGAACGAAATGCACAAATTCGCCAAACGAAGTTGCGTCAGAATTTTTCACAACGAACGCACGTGATCAATTCCATTAGACCCAAAACGAATGTTTTGGGTATTTTGGACCGTTTCGTGACTCCACGAAAGTCGATGCAAAACTGGCCGAACTAGCGCCCGTAATGCCCAAGTTCGCTAAATGAAGTTGCGCCGAAATTTTTCGCAATGAACACACATGATCCACTCTATTGGACCCAAAACTCATATTTTGGCACGTTTTGGACCATTTTGTTATTGCACGAAAATTGTTGCAAAACTGACCGAACTGGCACCATTAACGCACAAGTTCGTTAATCGAATTGTGTCGCAATTTTTCGCAACGAACGCACCTGATCCACTCCATTGGACCCAAAACTCATGTTTTGGGGAGTTTCGGACCGTTTTGTTATGCACAAAAGTCGATTAAAAACTGGATGAACTAGCACCATTAACGCACAAGTTCGCTAAATGAAGTTATGTTGGAACTTTTCACAACGAACGCAACCGATTGACTCTAGTGGATCCAAAACTCATGTTTTGGGGCGTTTTGGACCGTTCTGTTACTGCTCGAAAGTCGATGAACACCTGGACGAGCAAGTGCCGTTAACACACACGTTCGCTAAACAAACTCGCGTCAGAATTTTTCGCAACGAACACACCCGATCCACTCTATTGGACACAAAACTCATGTTTTTGGTGGCATTTCGGACCGTTTCGTTACCGCATGAAAATCAACCCCAAACTGGCCGAACTGGCTTCATTAACGCACAAGTTCGCTTAACGAAATTGTGTTGGAACTTTTCGCAACCAATGCACCCGATCCACTCTATTGGACCCAAAACTCATGTTTTGGCGGGTTTCGGACCGTTTTGTTACTGCATGAAAGTCGATGCCAAACTAGCCGAACTAGCGCCACTAATGCCCAAGTTCGCTAAACGAAGATTCGTCAAAATTTTTCGCAACGAACGCACCTGATCCATTCTATTGGACCTAAAACTCTTATTTTTCGAGCGTTTCGGACCATTTTGTTACTGCACGAAAGTCGATGAAAAACTGGCTGAATTGACACCATGAACAAACAAGTTCGCTAATTGAAGTTACATTGGAACTTTTCGCAACAAACACAACAAATCCACTGCATTAAAGCCAAAACTCATGTTTTGGGGGCGTTTCGGACCTTTTCATTACTGCATAAAAGTCGATGCAAAACTGGCCGAACTGGCTCCATTAACGTACAAGTTGGCTAAACAACGCTGCGTTGGAACATTTTGCAACCAAGGCACCCAATCCACTCCATTGGACCCAAAACTCATGTTTTGTCGTGTTTTGGACCGTTTCATTACTGCATGAAAGTCTATGCAAAACTTGCCGAACATGCGCCATTAACGCACAAGTTCGCTAAACGAAGGTGCGTCAGAATTTTTTACAACGAACGCACCTAATCCGATCCATTGTGATGAGGACATCACTAGCATGGATACAACCATATTAGTACCTTCTTGTTCAAAGGTGAATCAACTCTATATCAAGATTAAATTTGATACATTTTAACAATTAATGCTGCACCATGATTTCGTTGCATTCTCATTTTCAGAATTACTTGACTGGATAAAGCCGTGTGTGGAAATTACATGGAAAATACGGAAGACCAAAGAAATTGATTGGGGACCAAGCCCAAGTCTTCCCAATATTCTCCACCAGGCCACCACGTCACTTTTGGTGCAAGGAAAGGAAGAGTACAAATCCAACACGTTTTGGATATTGGATTCGGACTGCAGGATAGAACCAAGTTGTAACGGCTGCCATGACTTCATACGGACTCCGATTGGTGAGTTCTTGGACTTCATGAAAAGCTTATAAAGTCTACTTTCATATGAATCTGGACTCATGTCAATATCTTCTCCGAGGCGGCCGCAATCGTTGATTTACTACAAAGACCTTTTCTGTCCACGGTGCTGCGTCACCTGATTTTGGCCCGATGGGGCGTGTATCAAGTGGGGCTCAACAGGGGCGCGTCCTAGGGTTTAGGGACGACCTCCACCATGTCTTGATCATCCTCTACCCTCTCATATACCTCCATAGCCACCACGAACAGATTGGGTTTTGTTCTGTTGAAAGTTTAGCCATTGCTACTTGCTTGTAGACGCATGTGTCGGCTAGACCATCCATTCTACTCGATTCAGAACCCCACCTTTGTGATTTTAGATTGGTTCTTATCTCCATATTTGCAATTGAGTTGCTTGTTCTACTTGTTCTTCGATTGCTTGCAGGACGATTGCCCTAGTGGCCGGGTGTTGCGCTCCACAAGATCGCAGCAGCCATTGGAGGTGGTGTATCAGTTGCTAAGGTGCAGCATCCTTGGAAGGATGTAGTCGGGCCGTGAACGCCTGATTTGAAACTCCGAAACAAAATTTGGTGACAAGAACTCGAAACTCTAAAGGACTACAACTAAGACCAGCAACTCGATACAACCGATGCAACCGAAAACTCAACAAGCCCTAACTAAGAAGTACTAGTAAAGGCTCAAAAGGTTCTATAGGATTGCGGTGGGGGAAAAAAATTCTACTATTTTTGGCTTTTTCTAGACTGTAGGAAAATAAAAATAGCGAAGGATTGGAAATCTCTCACCGAACAACCTTGCTCTGATTACCAACTAATGTGAACCCGTTAGGGTTTGTTCCCAATCTTTCGGTGAGAGGGGATGGATAACTCGATTGGTGGATGGAGACGGCATTCACGGCCCGACTACAGCCTTCCTAGGATGCTGCACCTTAACAACCGATACACCACCTCCAATGGCTGCTGCGATCTTGTAGAGCGCAACACCCGGCCACTAGGGCACTCGTCCTGCAAGCAATCGAAGAACAAGCAAGAACAAGTAGAATAAGCAACTCAATTGCAAATGTGGAGATAAGAACCAATCTAAAATCACAAAGGTGGGGTTCTGAATCGAGTAGAACGGATGGTCCAGCCGACACATGCGTCTATAAGCAAGTATCAATGGCTAAACTTTCAACAAAACAAAACCCAATCTGTTCGTGGTGGCTATGGAGGTATATGAGAGGGTAGAGGATTACCAGGACATGGTGGACGTCATCCCTAAACCCTAGGACACGTTCCTGCTGGGCCCCACTTGATACACGCCCCATCGGGCCAAAATCAGGTGACGCAGCATCGTGGATAGAAAAGGTCTCTATAGTAAATCAATGATTGCGGCCGCCTCGGAGAAGATATGGACATGAGTCAAGATCCATATTAAAGTAGACTTTATAAGCTTTCCGTGAAGTCCAAGAACTCCCCAATCGGAGTCCGTATGAAGTCATGGCAGCCGTTACAACTTGATTCTGTCCTGCAGTCCGAATCCAATATCCAAAACGTGTTGGATTTGGACTCTTTCTTTCCTTGCACCAAAAGTGACGTGGCGGCCTGGTGGAGAACATTGGAAATACTTGGGCTTGGTCCCCAATCAATTTATTTGGTCCTCCTTATTTTCCATGTAATTTCCACACACGGCTTTATCCAGTCAAGTAATTCTGAAAATGAGAATGCAACGAAATCATAGTGCAGCATTAATTGTTCAAATATATCAAATTTAATCTTGATATAGAGTTGATTCACCTTTGGACAAGAAGGTACTAATATGGTCGTATCCATGCTAGTGATGTCCTCATCACATTGGACCCAAAATTCATGTTTTGGGGACGTTTCGGACTGCTTCATTACTGCGCGAAAGTCGATGCAAAACTGGCCGAACTGGCTCCATTAACGCACAAGTTCGCTAAACGAAGTTGCGTTGGAACTTTTCGCAACCAAGGCACCCAATCCACTCCATTGGACCCAAAACTCATGTTTTGGCGCATTTCGGACCGTTTCGTTACTACGCGAAAGTTGATGCAAAATTGGACGAACATGCGCCATTAACACACAAGTTCGCTAAACGAAGTTGCGTCAGAATATTTCGCAACGAGTGCACCTGATCCAATCCATTGGACCCAAAACTTATGTTTTGGGCATTTTGGACCGTTTCGTAACTGCACGAAAGTCGATGCAAAACTGGCCGAACTAGTGCCATTAACTCCCAAGTTCGTTAAATGAAGTTGCGTCGAAATTTTTCGCAACGAACCACTCCATTGGACCCAAAACTCATATTTTGGCACGTTTTGGACTATTTCATTACTGCACAAAAGTCGATGCAAAACTGGTCGAACAGGCGCCATTAACGCACAATTTCGCTAAACGAAATTGTGTCGCAATTTTTCGCAACGAATGCACGTGATCCACTCCATTGGACCCAAAACTTATGTTTTGGCGCGTTTCATGCCGTTTTGTTACTGCATGAAACTCGATGCAAAACTGACCAAACTGGCACCATTAACGCACAAGTTCGCTAAACGATGGTGCGTTGGAACTTTTCGCTACGAACACCACCGATCCACTCCATTGGACCAAAAACTCATGTTTTAGGGCGTTTCGGACCGTTTCGTTAGTGCACAAAAGTTGATGCAAAACTGGCCGAACTGGTGCTAGAAACGCGCAAGTTCGCTAAACAAAGTCGCGTCTGAATTTTTCACAACGAACGGACCCGATCCACTCCATTGGACCCAATTCTCATGTTCTGGGGCATTTCGGACCGTTTCATTACTGCACGAATGACGATGCAAAACTGGCCGAACTAGCGCCATTAACACCCAAGTTCGCTAAGTGATGTTGCGTTAAAATTTTTCGCAACGAATGCACCGGACCCACTCCAGTGGATCCAAAACTCATGTTTTGGGGCGTTTAAGACCGTTTTATTACGGCACAAAAGTCGATAAAAACCTTGACGAACTAGCACCATTAACACACAAGTTCGCTAAATGAAGTTATGTTGGAACTTTTCACAACGAACGCAACTGATCCACTCCATTGGACCCAAAACTCATATTTTGGGGTGTTTTGGACCATTTTGTGACTGCACGAAAGTTGTTGAAAAACTGGACGAACAAGTGCCATTAACGCACACATTCGCTAAACAAACTCGCGTCAGAATTTTGCGCAACGAACGCACCCGATCCACTCTATTCGACCCAAAACTCATGTTTTGTCGGTGTTTCTGACCGTTTCGTTACCGTACGAAAGTCGATGCCAAACTGGCCGAACTGGCTACATTAACGCACAAGTTCGCTAAATGAAGTTGTGTTGGAACTTTTCACAACCAACGCACCCG
Organism: Panicum hallii; assembly: GCF_002211085.1. Lineage (NCBI taxonomy): Eukaryota > Viridiplantae > Streptophyta > Magnoliopsida > Poales > Poaceae > Panicum > Panicum hallii. The sequence continues at coordinate 40,393,103 of NC_038042.1, forward strand.
ATCCACTCTATTGGACCAAAAACTCATGTTTTGGCGCGTTTCGGACCGTTTGGTTACTACACAAAAGTCGATGCCAAACTGGCCGAACAAGTGCCAGTAACGCCCAAGTTCACTAAATGAAGATGCGTCGAAATTTTTTGCAACGAATGCACCTGATCCATTCTATTGGACCCAAAACTCTAGTTTTCGGGCGTTTCCAACCATTTCGTTACTGCACGAAAGTCGATGAAAAAATGGCCGAATTGGCACCATGAACGAACAAGTTCACTAAACAAAGTTACGTTGGAAGTTTTCACAATGAACGCAATAGATCCACTCCGCAGGACCCAAAACTCATGTTTTTTGAGCGTTTCTGACCGTTTCATTACTGCACGAAAGTCGATGCAAAATTGGCCGAACTGGCTCCATTAACGTACAAGTTCGCTAAACGAAGTTGCGTTGGAACTTTTCGCAACCAAGGCACCCAATCCACTCCATTGGACCCAAAACTCATATTTTGGCACGTTTCGGACCGTTCGATACTGCACGAAAGTCGATGCAAAATTGGCCAAACTAAAGCCATTGACTCCTAAGTTCGCTAACAAAGTTGCGTCAAAATTTTTCGCAACGAACGCACTTGATCCACTCCATTGGACCCGAAACTCATATTTTGGCACGTTTACTGCACAAAAGTCGATGCAAAACTGGTCGAACAAGCGCCATTAACGCACAAATTCGCTAAATTAAGTTGTGTCGCAATTTTTCGCAACGAACGCACCTGATCCACTCCATTGGACCCAAAACTCATGTTTTGGGGCATTTCGGACCCTTTTGTTATTGCACGGAACTCGATGCAAAACTTACCGAACTGGCACCATTAACGCACAAGTTCGCTAAACAAAGGTGCGTTGGAACTTTTCGCACCGAACGCCACCGATCCACTCCATTGGACCCAAAACTCATATTTTGGGGCATTTCAGACCATTTTGTTACTGCACTAAAGTCGATGCAAAACTCGCCGAACTGGTGCCACATATGCACACGTTCGGTAAACAAACTGGCGTCAGAATTTTTCGCAACGAACGCACCCGTCCACTCTATTGGATCCAAAACTCATGTTTTAGGGGCGTTTCGGACCGTTTCGTTACTGCACGAAAGTCAATGCCAAACTGGCCGCACTAGCGCCATTAACGCACAAGTTCGCTAAATGAAATTGCGTTAGAATTTTTCGCAATAAATGCACCGGATCCACTCCATTGTACCCAAAACTCATGTTTTGGGACGTTTCGGACCGTTTCGTTACTGCACGAAAGTCAATGAAAAACATGCCGAACTAGCACCATTAACTCACAAGTTCGCTAAACGAAGTTGCGTCAAAATTTTTCCCAACGAACGCACCCTATCCAGTCCATTGGACCCAAAACTCATATTTTGGTGCATTTCAGACCGTTTTGTTACTACACGAAACTCGATACAAAACTGACCGAACTGGCACCATTAACGCACAAGTTCGCTAAACGAAGGTGCGTTGGAACTTTTCGCAACGAACGCCACCGATCCACTCCATTGGACACAAAACTCATGTTTTGGGCCATTTCGGACCGTTTCGTTACTGCACGAAAGTCGATGCAAAACTGGCCGAATGGGTGCCATTAACGAACAAGTTCGCCAAACTCATATTTTGGCACGTTGATGTGAACCCGTTAGGGTTTGTTCCTGATCTTTCAGTGAGAGGGGATGGATAACTCGATTGGTGGATGGAGACGACGTTCACGGCCCGACTACAGCCTTCCAAGGATGCTGCGCCTTAGCAACCGATACACCACCTCCAATGGCTGCTGCGATCTTGTGGAGCACAACACCCGGCCACTAGGGCACTCGTCCTGCAAGCAATCGAAGAACAAGCAAGAACAAGTAGAACAAGCAACTCAATTGCAAATATGGAGATAAGAACCAATCTAAAATCATAAAGGTGGGGTTCTGAATCGAGTAGAACGGATGGTCTAGCTGACACACGCGTCTACAAGCAAGTAGCAATGGCTAAGCTTTCAACAAAACAAAATCCAATCTGTTCATGGTGGCTATGGAGGTATATGAGAGGGTAGAGGATGACCAGGACGTGGTGGAGGTCATCTCTAAACCCTAGGACGCGCCCCTGTTGGGCCCCACTTGATACACGCCCCATCGGGCCAAAATCAGGTGACGCAGCACCGTGGACAGAAAAAGGTCCTTGTAGTAAATCAACGATTGCAGCCACCTCGGAGAAGATATGGACATGAGTCCAGATCCTTATGAAATTAGACTTTATAAGCTTTCCGTGAAGTCCAAGAACTCCCCAATCGGAGTCCGTATGAAGTCGTGGCAGCCGTTACAACTTGGTTCTATCCTGCAGTCCGAATCCAATATCCAAAACGTGTTGGATTTGGACTCTTCCTTTCCTTGCACTAAAAGTGACGTGGTGGCCTGGTGGAGAACATTGGGAAGACTTGGGCTTGGTCCCCAATCAATTTCTTTGGTCCTCCGTGTTTTCCATGTAATTTCCACACACGGCTTTATCCAGTCAAGTAATTCTGAAAACGAGAATGCAACGAAATCATAGTGCTGCATTAATTGTTCAAATGTATCAAATTTAATCTTGATATAGAGTTGATTCACCTTTGGACAAGAAGGTACTAATATGGTCGTATCCATGCTAGTGATGTCCTCATCATTCTCCCCTTCTTGGCTGCAAACCGTCCTCGGTTTGGCGTTACGAGTGTTGTTCAGTAGTGGAGTCTTTTCAAGTTCTTTCAAATATAATCCTGAAACTCCCAATAAAATACAAGGCAGTAAGATTTGCTCCCCTTCTTGAAAATTGACCTGCAACATGTTATCAATTGCAAAGAAACTCGATATGGTATAATTAGTTTCAATGCAAGTCATTTGCTGATCGCTTTGAGGCACTCTTAAAGGAGGTTTCAAATCTAAATAAATATACACCCGATGCACCATGTACTCTCCACGAGTGTTATATTTTCCAATTCCATAGAATGAACAATGATCAAAATATGGCGAAATGCAATTCTGAAATAATTTCTTCTCTAAACAATCTAGATTGCAAAGAATATCAAACTCAATGTAACCCAAAGTATTCAAAGATGATATGAGTTTCAGCTCTTCATTCTTATTATTAACGCAACGAACATCAGGAAAAGCAACATGTTCATCATTCAAATCAGATTGCACATGTCCATGTACTAGTTGTGTGGTAGATTTGAGTGAAGTATGATCACACAACTCCTCTTTATCACAAGGATCAACAAACAAATCACCATGTAACAAAGGCAAATCAGCAATGATTTCCACTATTTGTTGTTCTCTAGTAGCATGATAAGTGGACAATTGCGTTTGATTTTGATGGCACTCACCTCTAGTATCTGAAGCACTCCATACATTACCTATATGAGCCTCCTTAGGAAAGGATGGCAGAAGAAGCTTGTCTTCTTGATTATCCATTGATGCACATGGCAGCTCATCTCCCGAGTTGGAGATGGGCCCAATTTCCTGCAAATTGTTAAAACCATACACAGGAACAAAAGGAATCTCCTCTGCTGAAAGCACTTCTTCATTGCAAGTATGCAAGGCTAACAAAATCTCATTTTCAGCAGTGCAAGCTAATTTTAACAATTGAGTCAAGGAAGTATATGTTTCATGAACAAGAATATCATAGATTTCTTTGTTCAGCCCTCTCAAAAATCTATTTTCAATAGCATCTTCGCATTCTATCAAACCACATTGCAACATGAGAATCTGGAGATCTAATTAGTATGTTTCAATGGTGTTACTACCTTGTTTCAAACTTTGTAGCTTAGCAAGCAAATGATTAGCATAATATTCAGGAACAAAATACTCTCTCAAAATAGTTTTCAACGCATTCCATGTTTTAGGTACCTTATCATGTCTACACAAGCATTTCCAAACAGCCAAAGCATAATCAATAAGAACTCCACCAGCAGCTAGAATTTTTTGCTCTTCTGACAAATCATGTTTGCGAAATTCTAAATGTACAGCTAGTTCCCATTTAGCATATCCTTTAGGATCAAACTTACCATCATATAGCGGCAAGTGTTGAATGACATCCTGAATCTGAAGGTGTAGTTCTGTTTGCTCAAAAATCACAGTATCACCTGCCATGATTAGTAGAAAATAAGAAACACAAAAATAATATGTATCCTCCTGTCAACTAATAGGATGTGTTGGTTGTAAAACTCTCAAACTCAACTTGTTTAAAACAAGCTCTTACAAGTTCTTACCAAGCCAAAATAGGACAGGTCGGCAACCAACAAGTCAAGCACCTGGAAAGAAGTGTATCGGTGCTGCAGCAACAAAACCTATCAAGCCATAGTCGGATATGTGGAGCTGTAGGTGGGCTGAAAAAAAACACAAGGAAATACTAGCACCACATTAGTCACAAAAGCAAGCTCAGTAATCGTTCAACGGTGGGAGTGTGCTGGTCCTAACCTAGATCGTGCTAGAGGCACGAGCCTGGACACAAAGGAAAGTCACAACACACCTCCAGAATCAAAACAGAAACACAAAGAACAGCCCCTTTCTTTTTTTTCCTTTTCTCTTCTTCTTTTTTTCTTTCTTTTCTTTTTTGTTACTGCATGAAAGTCGATGCAAAACTCGCCGAATAGGCGCCATTAACGAACAAGTTCGCTATACGAAGTTGTGTCAAAATTTTTCGCAATGAACGCACGTGATCCAGTCCATTGGACCCAAAACAATCATGTTTTAGGTCGTTTCGGACCATTTTCTTACTGCACGAAACTCGATGCAAAACTGATCGAACTGGCACCATTAACGCACAAATTCGCTAAATGAAGTTGCGTAGAAATTTTTCGCAACAAACGTACCTGATCTACTCCATTGGACCCAAAACTCATGTTTTGGGGCATTTTGGATCATTTTTTTACTGCACGAAACTCGATGCAAAACTGACCAAACTGGCCCATTAAGGCACAAGTTTGCTAAACGAAGGTGCGTTGGAACTTTTCGCAACGAACGGCACCAATCCATTCCATTGGACCCAAAACTCATGTTTTGGGGCATTTCGGACCGTTTCTTTACTGCTCGAAAGTCGATGCAAAACTGGCCGAACAGGTGCCATTAGCGTACAAGTTCGCTAAACAAACTCGCGTCAGAATTTTTTGGAACGAAGGCACCCGATTTACTCCATTGGACCTAAAACTTATATTTTGGGGCGTTTCGGACCGTTTCAGTACTGCACGAAAGTCGATGCAAAACTGGCTCCATTAACGTACAAGTTCGCTAAATGAAGTTGTGTCACAATTTTTTCCAACGAACGCATCTCATCCAATCCATTGGACCCAAAACTCATATTTTGGGCTATGTGGACTGTTTCGTGACTGCGTGGAAGTTGATGCAAAACTAGACAAACTAGCACAATTAACGCCCATGTTCGCTAAACGAAGTTGCGTCGAAATTTTTCGCAACCAATGTACCTATTCCACTCCATTGGACCCTAAACTCATGTTTCGGCATGTTTTGCAATGTTTCGTTACTGCATGAAGGTCGATGCAAAACTGGTCGAATAGGCGCCGTTAACGAACAAGTTCGATAAACGAAGTTGTGTTAGAATTTTTCGCAACGAACGCACCTGATCCACTCCATTGGACCCAAAACTCATGTTTTGGGGCATTTCGGACCATTTTGTTACTGCACAAAACTCGATACAAAACTGACCGAACTAGCACCACTAACGCACAAGTTCGGTAACGAAGGTGCGTTGGAACTTTTCGCAACAAATGCCACCGATCCACTCCATTGGATCCAAAACTCATTGTTTGGGGCATTTCAGACCGTTTCGTTACTGCACGAAAGTCAATGCAAAACTTGCCGAACTGGTGCCATAAACGCACACGTTCGGTAAACAAACTCACGTCAGAATTTTTTGCAACGAACGCACCCAATCTACTCTATTGGATCCAAAACTCATGTTTTGGGGGTGTTTCGGACCGTTTCATTACCGCACAAAAGTCGATGCCAAACTGGCCACACTAGCGCCATTAACAAACAAGTTTGCTAAACGAAGTTGCGTTAGAATTTTTTGCAACAAATGCACCGGATCCACTCCATTGTACCCAAAACTCATGTTTTAGGATGTTTCGGACCGTTTCGTTAGTGCACGAAAGTCGATGACAAACTTGCCGAACTAGCACCATTAGCGCACGAGTTCGCTAAACGAAGTTACGTGGCAACTTTTCACAACGAACGCAACCGATCCACTCCATTGGACCCAAAACTCATGTTTTGGGCGTTTTGGACCGTTTCGTGACTGCACGAAAGTCGATGCAAAACTGGCCGAACTAGCGCCATTATCGTACAAGTTCGCTAAACGAAGTTGCGTCAAAATTTTTCGCAATGACCGCACCTGATCCAGTCCATTGGACCCAAAACTCATGTTTTGGGGCATTTCGGACCATTTTGTTATTGCACGAAACTCGATGCAAAACTGACCGAACTGGCACCATTAACGCACAAGTTCGCTAAATGAAGGTGCGTTGGAACTTTTCGCAACAAACGCCACTGATCCACTCCATTGGACAAAAAAACTCATGTTTTTGGTCATTTCGGACCGTTTCGTTACTGCACGAAAGTCGAGGCAAAACTGGCCGAATGGGTGCCATTAGCGCACAAGTTCGCTAAACAAACTCATGTTAGAATTTTTCAGAATGAAGGCATCCGATCTACTCCATTGGACCTAAAACTCATATTTTGGGGGCGCTTCGGACTGTCTCATTACTGCACGAAACTCGATGCAAAACTGGCCGAAGTGGCACCATTAACGTACAAGTTCGCTAAACCAAGTTCCGTTGGAACTTTTCGAAATGAACACAACCGATCCACTCCATTGGACCCAAAACTCTTGTTTTCGGGGCGTTTCGGACCGTTTCATTGCTGCATGAAAGTCGATGCAAAACTGCCCGAACTGGCTCCATTAACGTGCAAGTTCGCTAAAAGAAGTTGCGTTGGAACTTTTCGCAACCAAGGCACCTAATCCACTCCATTGGACCCAAAACTAATGTTTTGGCTCATTTCGGACCATTTCTGATGAGGACATCGCCACTAACGATACATCCACACCTACACCAGTATCTACTTCAACAACACCTCTTGGTCCTATTACTCATGCTCGTGCTCGTCGGCTTACCCATCAAGTAAGTTCACTCTTAAGCTCAGGTTCATCATATTTAGAGAATGGAGACATGTGCACTCTTTTTTTACTCAGGAACAATGGATTGGATCAAAAGGGAAGAGGCATCGCGCAGGCTGGATTCGGACTGCAGGACAGACACGACTTGTGACGGCCGCCACGACTTCATCCGGATTCCGTTTTGGTCGGTCAAGTACTTTCTGGAAAGCTTATCAAATCTACTTTCCAACGGATCTGGAATCACCTCAATATCTATAGTCAGGAACAAACCCTAACGGGTTCACATCAGTTGATAATTAGAGCAAGGTTGTTCGGTGAGAGACTTCCAATCCTTCGCTATTTTTATTTTCCTACAGTCCAGAAAAAGCCAAAAATAGTAGAATTTTTCCCCCCACTGCAATCCTATAGACCCTTTTGAGCCTTTACTAGTACTGCTTAGTTAGGGCTTGTTGAGTTTTCGGTTGCATCGGTTGTGTCGAGTTGCTGGTCTTAGTTGAGTTTTCTGGAAAGCTTATCAAATCTACTTTCCAACGGATCCGGAATCACCTCAATATCTGTTCGGAGTCAATCGCAATCCTAGATTTACTAGAGTCTTTTTCAGCCACGGTGCTGCATCACCCTAATTTGGCCCAACGGGCCGTGTATCAAGTTGAGTCCAAGACGGATGCGTCCTAGGGTTGGAACACGACCCCAACACCCTTGTGGTCATTCTCCCACTTCTTTATAACTTTTAGCCGCCGTCAAGAACACTCGGGTTTTGTTAGATGCAAGTTTAGCTTTTGCTACTTCCTTGTAGATGCGCGTGCTGATCCAGCTGCCCGTCCACTTGTTTTCGGAACCCCACCATAATTGAGATTCGGTTTGAGACCTTCAATTACATCTCGTAATTTCAGTACTTGTTCTACTTGTTCTTGCTAGTTCTTCGATTGCTTGCAGGACAAGTGCCCTAATGGCCGGGTGTCGCGCCCACAAGATCGCGGCAACCAAAGGAGGTGGTGTATCGGTTGCTAAGGCGCAGCATCCTTGGAAGGATGTAGTCGGGCCGTGAACGTCGTCTCCTCTATCAATCGAGTTATTCCATGCCTCTCATCGAAAGATCAGGAACAAACCCAAACGGGTTCACATCAATTTCATTACTAGATGAAAGTCGATGCAAAATTGGCCGAACCTGCGCCATTAACGCATAAGTTAGCTAAACGAAATTGCGTCAGAATTTTTCGCAACGAACGCACCTGATCCAATTCATTGGACCCAAAACTCGTATTTTGGGCATTTTGGACCGTTTCGTGACTGCGTGAAAGTTGATGCAAAACTAGCCGAACTAGCGCCATTAACGCCTAAGTTCGCTAAATGAAGTTGCGTCGAAATTTTTCGCAACGAATGTACCTGATCCACTCCATTGGACCCAAAACTCATATTTTGGCACATTTTGGAATGTTTCATTACTGCATGAAAGTCGATGCAAAACTGGCCGAACAGGCGACATGAACAAACAAGTTCGCTAAACGAAGTTGTGTCGGAAATTTTCGCAACGAAAGCACCTGGTCCACTCCATTGGACCCCAAACTCATGTTTTGGGGTGTTTCGGACCATTTTGTTACTGCACGAAACTCGATGCAAAACTGACCGAACTGGCACCATTAAAGCACAAGTTCATTAAACGAAGGTCCGTTGGAACTTTTCGCAACGAACAACACCAATCCACCGCATTGGACCCAAAACTCATGTTTTGGGGATTTTCGGACCGTTTCGTTACTGCACGAAATTTGACGCAAAAGTCACCGAACTGGTGCCATAAACGCACACGTTCACTAAATAAACTCGGTTCAGAATTTTCGCAACGAACGCACCCAATCCACTCTATTCGACCCAAAACTCATGTTTTGGGAGCGTTTTGGACCATTTCATTACCGCACGTAAGTCGGTGCCAAACTGGCCGCACTAGAGCCTTTAACGCACAAGTTCGCTAAATGAAGTTGCGTTGGAATTTTTCGCAACAAACGCACCAGATCCACTCCATTGTACCCAAAACTCATGTTTTGGGACGTTTCGGACCGTTTCATTACTGCACGAAAGTCGTTGAAAAACTTGCCGAACTAGCACCGTTAGCGCACAAGTTCGCTAAACGAAGTTACGCTGCAACTTTTCACAATGAGCGCAACCGATCCACTCCATTGGACCCAAAACTCATGTTTTGGGCGTTTTGGACCGTTTCGTGAGTGCACGAAAGTCGATGCAAAACTGGCCGAACTAGCGCCATTAACGTACAAGTTCGCAAAATGAAGTTGCGTCGAAATTTTTCGCAACGAATGCACCTGATCCACTCCATTGGACCCAAAAGTTATATTTTGGAGCGTTTGGGACCGTTTTGTTAGTACACGAAACTCGATGAAAAACTAACCGAACTGGCACCATTAACGCACAGGTTCGGTAACGAAGGTGCGTTGGAACTTTTCGCAACGAACGCCACCGATCCACTCCATTGGACCCAAAACTCATATTTTGGGGCATTTCGGACCGTTTCGTTACCGCACGAAAGTCAATGCAAAACTTGCCGAACTGGTGCCACAAACGCACACGTTCGGTAAACAAACTCGCGTCAGAATTTTCGCAACGAACGCACCCCATCCACTCTATTGGATGCAAAACTCATATTTTGGGGGCGTTTCGGACCGTTTCGTTACCACACGAAAGTCGATGCCAAACTGGCCGCACTAGCACCATTAACGCGCAAGTTTGCTAAACGAAATTGCGTTGGAATTTTTCGCAACAAACGCACCGGATCCACTCCATTGTACCCAAAACTCATGTTTTGGGACATTTCGGACCGTTCCGTTACTGCACGAAAGTCGATGAAAAACTTGCCGAACTAGCACCATTAGCGCACGAGTTCGCTAAATGAAGTTACGTGGCAACTTTTCACAACGAACGCAACCGATCCACTCCATCGTCACTGCACGAAAGTCCATGCAAAACTGGCCGAACTAGCGCCATTATCGTACAATTTCGCTAAACGAAGTTGCGTCAAAATTTTTCACAACGAACGCACCTGATCCACTCCATGGGACCCAAAACTCATGTTTTGGGGCATTTCGGACCATTTTGTTACTGCACAAAACTCGATGCAAAACTGACCGAACTGGCACCATTAACACACAAGTTCGCTAAACGAAGGTGCGTTGGAACTTTTCGCAACAAACGCCACCGATCCACTCCATTGGACAAAAAGCTCATGTTTTGGGGTATTTCGGACCGTTTCGTTACTGCACGAAAGTCGATGCATAACTAGCCGAACGGGTGCCACTAGCGCACAAGTTCGCTAAACAAACTCGCATCAGAATTTTTCAGAACGAAGGCACCCGATCTACTCCGTTGGACCTAAAACTCATGTTTTGGGGGAGTTTTGGTCTGTTTCATTACCGAAAGTCGATGCAAAACTGGCTGAACTGGGACCATTAACGCACAAGTTCGTTAAACGAAGTTCCGGTGGAACTTTTCGAAACGAAAGCAACCGATCCACTCTATTGGACCCAAAACTCATGTTTTGGTGGCGTTTCGGACCGTTTCATTATGCACGAAAGTCGATGCAAAACTGCCCAAACTAGCTCCATTAACCTACAAGTTCACTAAACGAAGTTGCGTTGGAACTTTTCGCAACCAAGGCACCCAATCCACTCCATTGCACCCAAAACTCATGTTTTGGCGCGTGTCAGACCGTTTCGTTACTGCACAAAAGTCGATGCAAAATTGGCCGAACATGCGCCATTAACGCAAAAGATCGCTAAACAAAGTTGCGTCAGAATATTTCGCAACGAACGCACCTAATCCAATCCATTGGACCCAAAACACATATTTTGGGGACATTTCGGACTGCTTCATTACTTCACAAAAGTTGATGCAAAACTGGCCGAACTGGCTCCATTAACGTACTAGTTCGCTAAACGAAGTTGCGTTGGAACTTTTCACAACCAAGGCACCCAATCCACTCCATTGGACCCATAACTCATGTTTTGGCGCGTTTCATACTGTTCCGTTACTGCATGAAAGTCGATGCAAAATTGGCCGAATATGCGCCATTAATGCACAAGTTCGCTAAACGAAGTTGCGTCAGAATTTTTCCGCAACGAACGCAGCGGATCCAATCCATTGTACCCAAAACTCATGTTTTAGGGACGTTTTGGACCATTTCATGACTGCGCAAAAGTCGATGCAAAACTGGCCGAACTAGCGCCATTAACGTCCAAGTTCGCGAAACAAAGTTGCGTCGAAATTTTTCGCAACGAATGTACCTTATCCAGTCCATTGGGCACAAAACTCATATTTTGGCACATTTTGGAATTTTTCGTTACTGCATGAAAGTCGATGCAAAACTGGCCAAACAGGCCATTCACGAATAAGTTCGGTAAACAAAGTTGTCTCGGAATTTTTCACAACGAACCCACCGGATCCACTCTATTGGACCCAAAACTCATGTTTTGGGGGTGTTTCGGACCGTTTCGTTACCGCACGAAAGTCGATGCCAAACTTGCCGCACTAGCGCCATTAACGCACAAGTTCACTAAATGAAGTTCCGTTGGAATTTTTCAGAACAAACACACCGGATCCACTCCATTGTACCCAAAACTCATGTTTTGGGATGTTTCGGACCGTTTCATTACTGCACGAAAGTCGATGAAAAATTTGCCGAACTAGCACCATTAGCGCACAAGTTCGCTAAACGAAGTTACGTTGCAACTTTTCACAATGAGCGCAACCGATCCACTCCGTTGGACCCAAAACTCATGTTTTGGGCGTTTTGGACCGTTTCGGGACTGCATGAAAGTTGATGCAAAACTGGCCAAACTAGCGCCATTACCGTACAAGTTCGCTAAATGAAGTTGCTTCGAAATTTTTCGCAACGAACGCACCTGATCCACTCCATTGGACCCAGAACTCTTGTTTTGGGGCATTTCGGACCATTTTGTTATTGCACGAAACTCGATGCAAAACTGACCGAACTGGCACCATTAACGCACAAGTTAACTAAAGGAAGGTGCCTTGGAACTTTTTGCAACAAACGCCACCGATCCACTCCATTGGACAAAAAACTCATGTTTTGGGGTATTTCGGACCGTTTCGTTACTCCACGAAAGTCGATGCAAAACTGGCCGAACGGGTGCAATTAGCGCACAAGTTCGCTAAACAAACTCGCGTCAAAATTTTTCGGGACGAAGGCACCCGATCTACTCCATTGGACCTAAAACTCATGTTTTGGGGGAGTTTCGGACTGTTTCATTACTGCACGAAAGTCGATGCAAAACTGGCCGAACTGGCACCATTAACACACAAGTCCGCTAAACGAAGTTCCGGTGGAACTTTTCGAAACGAACGCATCCGATCCACTCTATTGGACCCAAAACTCATGTTTTGGGGGCGTTTCGGACCGTTTCATTACTGCACGAAAGTCGATGCAAAACTGCCCGAACTGGCTCCATTAACATACAAGTTCGCTAAATGAAGTTGCGTTGGAACTTTTCGCAACCAAGGCACCCAATCCACTCCATTGGACCGAAAACTCATGTTTTGGCGTGTTTCGGACCGTTTCGTTACTACACGAAAGTCGATGCAAAATTGGCCGAACGCACCTAATCCTATCCATTGGACCCAAAACTCATATTTTGGGGACATTATGGACCGCTCCATTACTGCACAAAAGTCGATGCAAAACTGGCTGAACTGGCTCCATTAATGTACAAGTTTGCTAAACGAAGTTGTGGAACTTTTCACAACCAAGGCACCCAATCCACTCCATTGGACCCAGAACTCATGTTTTGGCGCATTTCGGACCGTTTCGTTACTGCATGAAAGTCGATGAAAAATTGGCCGAACATGCGCCATTAACGCACAAGTTCGCTAAACAAAGTTGCGTCAGAATTTTTCGCAACGAATGCAGCTGATCCAATCCATTGGACCCAAAACTTATGTTTTGGGGACGTTTTGGACCGTTTCATGACTGCGCAAAAATCGATGCAAAACTGGCCGAACTAGCGCCATTAACACCCAACTTCACGAAACGAAGTTGCGTCAAAAATTTTCGCAACAAATGTACCTTATCCACTCCATTGGACACAAAACTCATATTTTGGCATGTTTTGGAATCTTTCGTTACTGCATGAAAGTCGATGCAAAACTGGCCGAACAGGTGCCGTTAACGAACAAGTTCGCTAAACGAAGTTGTGTCGGAATTTTTCTCAACGAACGCACCTGATCCACTCCATTGGACCCAAAACACATGTTTTGGGGTGTTTCGGATCATTTTCTTACTGTACGAAACTCGATGCAAAACTGACCGAACTGACACCATTAAAGCACAAATTCGCTAAACGAAGGTGCGTTGAAACTTTTCGCAACGAACACCACCGATCCACTCCGTGGGACCCAAAACTCATGTTTTGGACCCAAAACTCATGTTTTGGGTGTTTTGGACCGTTTCGTGAGTGCACGAAAGTCGATGCAAAACTGGCAAAACTAGCGCCATTAACGTACAAGTTCGCTAAACGAAGTTGCGTCGAAATTTTTCGCAACGAACGCACCTGATCCACTCCATTGGACCCAAAAGTTATATTTTGGGGTGTTTCAGACCATTTTGTTACTGCAGGAAACTCGATGCAAAAACTGACCGAACTGGCACCATTAACGCCCAAGTTCGGTAACGAAGGTGCGTTGGAACTTTTCACAACGAATGCCACCGATCCACTCCATTGAACCCAAAACTCATGTTTTGGGCTTTTTTGGACCATTTCGTTACTGCACGAAAGTCAATGCAAAACTTGCCGAACTGGTGCCATAAACGCACACGTTCGGTAAACAAACTCGCGTCAGAATTTTTTACAACGAACGCACCCGATCCACTCTATTGGATCCAAAACTCATGTTTTGGGGGCGTTTCGGACCATTTCGTTACCGCACGAAAGTCGATGCCAAACTGACCACACTAGCGCCATTAACGCACAAGTTGGCTAAACAAAGTTGCATTGAAATTTTTCGCAACAAACGCACCGCATCCACTCCATTGTACCCAAAACTCATGTTTTGGGACGTTTCGGACCATTTTGTTACTGCACGAAAGTCGATGAAAAACTTGCCGAACTAGCACCATTAGCGCACCAGTTCACTAAATGAGGTTACATGGCAACTTTTCACAACGAATGCAACCGATCCACTCCATTGGATCCAAAACTCATGTTTTGGGCGTTTTGGACCGTTTCGGGATTGCACGAAAGTTGATGCAAAACTGGCCAAACTAGCGCCATTAGCGTACAAGTTCGCTAAATGAAGTTGCGTCAAAATTTTTCGCAACAAACGCACCTGATGCACTCCATTGGACCCAAAACTCTTGTTTTTGGGCATTTCGGACCATTTTGTTATTGCACGAAACTCGATGCAAAACTGACCGAACTGGCACCATTAACGCACAAGTTCGCTAAACGAAGGTGCCTTGGAACTTTTTGCAACAAACGCCACTGATCCACTCCATTGGACAAAAAAGTCATGTTTTGGGGCATTTCGGACCGTTTCGTTACTGCACGAAAGTCGACGCAAAACTGGCCGAAAGGGTGCCATTAGCGCACAAGTTCGCTAAACAAACTCGCGTCAGAATTTTTCGGGGCGAAGGCACCCGATCTACTCCATTGGACCTAAAACTCATGTTTTGGGGGAGTTTCGGACTGTTTCATTACTGCACGAAAGTCGATGCAAAACTGGCCGAACTGGCACCATTAACGCACAAGTTCGCTAAATAAAGTTCCGGTGCAACTTTTCGAAATGAACGCATCCGATCCACTCTATTGGACCCAAAACTCATGTTTTGGGGGCGTTTCGGACCGTTTCATTACTGCACAAAAGTCGATGCAAAACTGCCTGAACTAGCTCCATTAACGTACAAGTTCGCTAAATGAAGTTGCGTTGGAACTTTTCGCAACCAAGGCACCCAATCCACTCCATTGGACCGAAAACTCATGTTTTGGCGCGTTTCGGACCGTTTCGTTACTACATGAAAGTCGATGCAAAATTGGCCGAACATGCGACATTAACACAAAAGTTCGCTAAACGAAGTTGCGTCAGAATATTTCGCAACAAACGAACATAATCCAATCCATTGGACCCAAAACTCATATTTTGGGGACATTTTGGACCGCTTCATTACTGCACAAAAGTCGATGAAAAACTGGTTGAACTGGCTCCATTAATGTACAAGTTTGCTAAATGAAGTTGTGGAACTTTTCACAACCAAGGCACCCAATCCACTCCATTGGACCCAGAACTCATGTTTTGGTGCGTTTCGGACCGTTTCGTTACTGCATGAAAGTCGATGAAAAATTGGCTGAACATGCGCCATTAACGCACAAATTCGCTAAACAAAGTTGCGTCAGAATTTTTCGCAACGAATGCAGCTGATCCTATCCATTGGACCCAAAACTTATGTTTTGGGGATGTTTTGGACCGTTTCGTGACTGCGCAAAAATCGATGCAAAACTGGCCGAACTAGCACCATTAACACCCAACTTCGCGAAACGAAGTTGCGTCGAAATTTTTCGCAACAAATGTACCTTATCCACTCCATTGGAAACAAAACTCATATTTTGGCACGTTTTGGAATCTTTCGTTACTGCATGAAAGTCGATGCAAAACTGGCCGAACTGGCACCATTAAAGCACAAATTCGCTAAACGAAGGTGCGTTGGAACTTTTCGCAACGAACACCACCGATCCACTCCATTGGACCCAAAACTCATGTTTTGGGGCATTTCGGACCATTTCGTTACTGCACGAAAGTCGATGCAATACTCGCCGAACTGGTGCCATAAACGCACACGTTCGGTAAACAAATTCGCGTCATAATTTTTCGCAACGAACGCACCGGATCCACTCTATTGTACCCAAAACTCATGTTTTAGGACGTTTCGGACCGTTTCGTTACTGCACAAAAGTCGATGAAAAACTTGCCGAACTAGCACCATTAACGCACCAGTTCCATAGACGAAGTTACGTGGCAACTTTTTACAACGAACGCAACCGATCCACTCCATTGGACCCAAAACTCATGTTTTGGACGTTTTGGACCGTTTCGTGACTGCACGAAAGTCGATGCAAAACTGGCCGAACTAGCGCCATTATCGTACAAGTTCGCTAAATGAAGTTGCGTCGAAATTTTTCGCAACGAACGCACCTGATCCACTCCATTGGACCCAAAACTCATGTTTTGGGGCGTTTCAGACCATTTTGTTACTGCACGAAACTCGATGCAAAACCGACCGAATTGGCACCATTAACGCACAAGTTCGCTAAATGAAGGTGCGTTGGAACTTTTCGCAACAAACGCCACCGATCCACTCCATTGGAACCAAAATTCATATTTTGTGGCATTTTGGACCGTTTCGTTACTGCACGAAAGTTGATGCAAAACTGGCTAAACGGGTGCCACTAGCGCACAAGTTCGCTAAATAAACTCGCGTCAGAATTTTTCGGAATGAAGGCACCCGATCTACTTCATTGGACCTAAAACTCATGTTTTGGGGGTGTTTCAGACCGTTTTGTTATTGCACGAAAGTCGATGCAAAACTGGCCGAACTGGCACCATTAACACACAAGTCTGCTAAACGAAGTTCCGTTGGAACTTTTCGAAACGAACGCAGCCGATCCACTCCATTGGACCCAAAACTCATATTTTGGGGGCATTTTGGACCATTTCAATATTGCATGAAAGTCGATGCAAAACTGCCCGAACTGGCTCCATTAACGTACAAGTTCACTAAATGAAGTTATATTGGAACTTTTCGCAACCAAGGCACCCAATCCACTCCATTGGACCCAAAACTCATATTTCGGAGCGTTTCGGACCATTCTGAGTTGGTAATCAAAGCAAGGTTGTTCGGTGAGAGACTTCCAATCCTTCGCTATTTTTATTTTCCTACGGTCCAGAAAAAGCCAAAAATAGTAGAATTTTTCCCCCACCGCAATCCTATAGACCCATTTGAGCCTTTACTAGTACTTCTTAGTTAGGGCTTGTTGAGTTTTCGGTTGCATCGGTTGTGTCGAGTTGCTGGTCTTAGTTGTAGTCCTTTAGAGTTTCGAGTTCTTGTCACCAAATTTTGTTTCGGAGTTTCAATTCAGCCCGGGAAGAAAACTGCTATAGTTTCTGTGTTCAGTATCCGATTTGGGAGTTTTAAGACAATCTAGAGAGCTCAACTCGTGCTCTTTCCAACGGATCTGACTTTGGTCACAAACTTCATCTGAGCACTCCAGAATTGACTTGGAGATTTGTGCGTCTGGCTGTCTGAAACAAGATTTGTCATTCTGAGTTGGTAGATGTTGTATGCAGTAATCTTTTTTATTTTGGTTGTCAAACAAAAGGTTTCATTCCCCTGAAAAGAAAAGAGAAGAAAAAACAAAAGAAGAAAAAGAAAGGAAAGAAAAAAAAGAAGAAGAGAAAAGGAAAAAGAAAGGGGCTGTTCTTTGTGTTTCTATTTTGATTCTGAAGGTGTGTTGTGACTTTCCTTTGTGTCCAGGCTTGCGCCTCTAGCACGGTCTAGCTTAGGACCAGCACACTCCCGCCGTTGAATGATTACTGAGCTTGCTTTTGTGACTAATATGGTGCTAGTATTTTTTTTGTGTTTTTTTAGCCCACCTACAGCTCCACATATCCAACTATGGCTTGATAGGTGTTGTTGCTGCAGCACCGATACACTTCTTTCTAGGTGCTTGACTTGTTGATTGCCGACCGGTCCTGTTTTAGCTTGGTAAGAACTTGTAAGAGCTTGTTTTAAACAAGTTGAGTTTGAGAGTTTTACAATCGACACATCCTAGTAGTTGACAGGAGGGTACATATTATTTGTGTTTCTTGTTTTCTACTAATTATGGCAGGTGATTCAGAGATTTTTGAGCTAATGAAAGTACACCTTTAGATTCAGGATGTCATTCAACACTTGCCGTTATATGATGGTAAGTTTGATCCTAAAAGATATGTTAAATGGGAACTAGCAGTACATTTAGAATTTTGCAAACATGATTTGTCAGAAGAGCAAAAAATTCTAGCTGTTACTAGAGTTCTTATTGATTATGCTTTGGCTGTTTGGAAACGCTTATGTAGATATGATAAGGTACCTAAAACATGGAATGTGTTGAAAACTGTTTTTAGAGAGTACTTTATTCTTGAATATTATGCTGATCATTTGCTTGCTAAGCTACAAAGTTTGAAACAAGGAAATAACACCGTTGAAACATACTACCTAGATCTCCAGATTCTTATGTTGCAGTGTGGTTTGATAGAATGCGAAGATGCTACTGAAAACAGATTTTTGAGAGGGCTGAACAAAGAAATATATGATATTCTTGTTCATGAAACATATACTTCCTTGCCTCAATTGTTAAAATTAGCTTGCACTGCTGAAAATGAGATTTTATTAGCCTTGCATACTTGCAATGATGAAGTGCTTTCAGCAGAGGAGTTTCCTTTTGTTCTTGTGTATGGTTCTAACAATTTGCAGGAAATTGGGCCCATCTCCAACTCGGGAGATGAGCTGCCATGTGCATCAATGGATAATCAAGAAGACAAGCTTCTTCTGCCATCCTTCCCTAAGGAGGCTCATATAGGTAATGTATGGGGTACTTTAGATACTAGAGGTGAGTGCCATCAAGATCAAACGCAATTGTCTACTTATCATGCTACTAGAGAACAACAAATAGTGGAAATCATTGCTGATTTGCCTTTGTTACATGGTGATTTGCTTGTTGATCCTTGTGATAAAGAGGAGTTGCATGATCATACTTCACTCAAATCTACCACACAACTAGTACATGGACATATGCAATCTGATTTGAATGATGAACATGTTGCTTTTCCTGATGTTCGTTGCGTTAATAATAAGAACGAAGAGCTGAAACTCATATCATCTTTGAATACTTTGGGTTACATTGAGTTTGATATTCTTTGCAATCTAGATTGTTTAGAGAAGAAATTATTTCAGAATTGCATTTTACCATGTTTTGATCATTATTCATTCTATGGAATTGGAAAATATAACACTCATGGAGAGTACGTGGTGTGTCGGGTGTATATTTATTTAGATTTGAAACCTCATTTAAGAGTGCCTCAAAGCGATCAGCAAATAACTTGCATTGAAACTAATTATACCATATCGAGTTTCTTTGCTATTGATAACATGTTGCAGGTCAACTTTCAAGAAGGGGAGCAAATCTTGCTGCCTTGAATTTTATTGGAAGTTTCAGGATTATATTTGAAAGAACTTGAAAAGACTCCATTACTGAACAACACTCGTAACGCCAAACCGAGGACGGTTTGCAGCCAAGAAGGGGAGAATGATGAGGACATCACTAGCATGGATACGACCATATTAGTGCCTTCTTGTCCAAAGGTGAATCAACTCCATATCAAGATTAAATTTGATACATTTGAACAATTAATGCTGCACTATGATTTCTATGCATTCTCGTTTTCAGAATTACTTCACTGGATAAAGCCGTGTGTGGAAATTACATGAAAAACATGGAGGACCAAAGAAATATATTAGGGACCAAGCCCAAGTCCTCCCAATGTTCTCCACCAGGCCACCATGTCACTTTTGGTGCATGGAAAGGAAGAGTCCAAATCCAACACGTTTTGGATATTGGATTCGGACTGCAGGACAGAACCAAGTTGTAACGGCTGCCACGACTCCATACGGATTTCGATTGGGGAGTTCTTGGACTTCACGGAAAGCTTATAAAGTCTACTTTCATATGGATCCAGAATCATGTCCATATCTTCTCCGAGGTGGCCGCAATCGTTAATTTACTACAAAGACCTTTTCTGTCCACGGTGCTGCGTCACCTGATTTTGACCCGATGGGGCGTGTACCAATTAGGGCCCAACAGGGGCGCGTCCTAGGGTTTAGGGACGACATCCATCATGTCCTGGTCATCCTGTACCCTCTCATATACCTCCATAGCCACCACAAAAAGATTGGGTTTCATTTTGTTGAAAGTTTAGCCATTGCTACTTGCTTGTAGACGCATGTGTCGGCTAGACCATCCGTTCTACTCGATTCAGAACCCCACCTTTGTGATTTTAGATTGGTTCTTATCTCCATATTTGCAATTGAGTTGCTTGTTCTACTTGTTCTTCGACTGCTTGCAGGATGAGTGCCCTAGGGGCCGGGTGTTGCGCTCCACAAGATCGCAGCAGCCATTGGAGGTGGTGTATCGGTTGCTAAGGCGCAGCATCCTTGGAAGGTTGTAGTCGGGCCGTGAATGCCGTCTCCATCCACCAATCGAGTTATCCATCCCCTCTCACTGAAAGATTGGGAACAAACCCTAACGGGTTCACATCATCGTTACTAGACGAAAGTCGATGCAAAATTGGCCGAATTTGCGCCATTAACGCACAAGTTCGCTAAACGAAGTTGCGTCAGAATTTTTCGCAATGAACGCACCTGATCCAATCCATTGGACCCAAAACTCATATTTTAGGCGTTTTGGACCATTTAGTGACTGCGTGAAAGTCGATGCAAAACTAGCCGAACTAGCGCCATTAACACCCAAGTTCGCTAAACGAAGTTGTGTCGAAATTTTTCGCAACGAATGTACCTGATCCACTCCATTGGACCCAAAACTCATATTTTGGCACGTTTTGGAATGTTTCGTTACTGCATGAAAGTCGATGCAAAATTGGCCGAACAGGCGCCATGAACGAACAAGTTCGCTAGACGAAGTTGTGTCGGAATTTTTCATAACGAATGCACATGATCCACTCTATTGGACCGAAAACTCATGTTTTGGGCGTTTTGGACCATTTCGTGACTGTACGAAAGTCGATGCAAAATTGGCCGAACTAGCGCCATTAACGTACAAGCTCGCTAAACGAAGTTGCGTCGAAATTTTTCACAACGAACGCACCTGATCCACTCCATTGGACCCAAAAGTCATATTTTGGGGCATTTCGGACTATTTTGTTACGGCACGAAACTCGATGCAACACTGACCGAACTGGCACCATTAACGCCCAAGTTCGGTAACGAAGGTGCATTGGAACTTTTCGCAACGAACGCCATCAATCCACTCCATTGAACCCAAAACTCATGCTTTGGGGCATTTCGGACCATTTCGTTACTGCACGAAAGTCAATGCAAAACTCGCCGAACTGGTGCCATAAACGCACACATTCAGTAAACAAACTTGCGTCAGAATTTTTCGCAATGAACACACCCGATCCACGCTATTGGACCCAAAACTCAGGTTCTGGGAGGGTTTCGGACCGTTTCGTTACCGCACGAAAGTCGATGCCAAACTGGCCGCACTCGCGCTAGTAACGCACAAGTTCCCTAAACGAAGTTGCGTTGGAATTTTTCGCAACAAACGCACCGGATCCTCTCCATTGTACCCAAAACTCATGTTTTGGGATGTTTCAGACCGTTTCGTTACTGCACGAAAGTCAATGAAAAACTTGCCGAACTAGCACCATTAACGCCCAAGTTCGCTAAACGAAGTTACGTGGTGACATTTCACAACAACGCAATCGATCCACTCCATTGGACCCAAAAACTCATGTTTTGGGTGTTTTGGACCATTTCGTGACTGCACGAAAGTCGATGCAAAACTGGTCGAACTAGCGCCATTAACGTACAAGTTCGCGAAACGAAGTTGCGTTAAAATTTTTCGCAACGAACGCA
This sequence comes from Panicum hallii, assembly GCF_002211085.1. Lineage (NCBI taxonomy): Eukaryota > Viridiplantae > Streptophyta > Magnoliopsida > Poales > Poaceae > Panicum > Panicum hallii. Next base: position 40,415,002 of record NC_038042.1, read on the forward strand.
CCTGATTCACTCCATTGGACCCAAAACTCATGTTTTGGGACATTTCGGACCATTTTGTTACTGCACGAAACACGATGCGAGACTAACCGAACTGGCACCATTAACGCACAAGTTTGCTAAATGAAGGTGCCGTGAAACTTTTCGCAATGAACGCCACCGATCCACTCCATTGGACCCAAAACTCATATTTTGGGGGCGTTTCGGATCGTTTCATTACTACACAAAAGTCGAAGCAAAACTGCCCGAACTTGCTCCATTAACGTACAAGTTCACTAAATGAAGTTACGTTGTAACTTTTCACAACCAAGGCACCCAATCCACTCCATTGGACCCAAAACTCATGTTTTGGGGCGTTTCGGACCATTTCGTTACTAGACGAATGTCGATGCAAAACTGACCGAACTTGCTCCGTTAAAGTACAAGTTCGCTAAACAAGGTTGCGTTAGAATTTTTTGCAACGAACGCACCTAATCCAATTCATTCGACCCAAAACTCATGTTTTGGGTGTTTTCAATCATTTTGTGACTGTGCGAAAGTCGATGCAAAACTTGCCGAACTAGCACCATTAACACCCAAGTTCGCTAAACGAAGTTGCGTCAAAATTTTTCGCAACGAACGCACCTGATCCACTCCATTGGACCCAAAACTCATATTTTGGCACATTTTGGAATGTTTCATTACTGCATGAAAGTCGATGCAAAATTGGCCGAACAGGCGCCATTAACGAACAAGTTCGCTAAACGAAGTTGTGTCGAAATTTTTCTCAACAAACGCACGTGATCCACTCCATTGGACAATTTTTTACTGCATGAAACTCGATGAAAATTGACCGAACTGGCACTAATCCACTCCATTGGACCCAAAACTCATGTTTTGGGGCTTTTCGGACCGTTTCGATACTGCACAAAAGTCGATGCAAAACTCGCCGAACTGGTGCCATAAATGCACACGTTCGCTAAACGAACTCGCTTCCAAATTTTTCGCATGGAACGCACCCGATCCACTCTATTGGACCCAAAACTCATGTTTTGGGGGCGTTTCGGACCGTTACGTTACCGTACGAAAATCGATGCAAAACTAGCCGCACTAGCGCCGTTAACGCACAAGTTCGCTAAATGAAGTTGCGTTGGAATTTTTCACAACAAATGCACCAGATCCACTCCATTGTACCCCAAACTAATATTTTGGGACGTTTCGGACCGTTTTGTTACTGCACGAAAGTCGATGAAAAACTTGCCGAACAAGCACCATTAGCGATCCATTTCATTGGACCCAAAACTCATGTTTTGGGTGTTTTGGACCATTTCGCGACTGCATGAAAGTCGATGCAAAACTGGCCGAGCTAGTGGCATTAGCGTACAAGTTCGCTAAACGAAGTTGCATCAAAATTTTTCGCAATGAACAAACCTGATCCACTCCATTGGACCCAAAACTCATGTTTTCGGGCATTTCAGTCCATTTTGTTACTGCACGAAACTCGATGCAAAACTGACCGATCTAGCACCATTAAAGCACAAGTTCGCTAAACGAAGGTGCGTTAGAACTTTTCACAACGAACACCACCAATCCACTCCATTGGACACAAAACTCATATTTTGGGGCTTTTCAAACCGTTTCGTTACTGCACGAAAGTCGATGCAAAACTCGCCGAACTGGTGCCATAAACACACACGTTCGCTAAACAAACTCGCGTCAGAATTTTTCGCAACGAGCGCACCCGATCCACTCTATTGGACCCAAAAATCATATTTTTGGGGCATTCCGGACCGTTTCGTTACCGCACGAAAGTCGATGCCAAACTGGCCGCACTAGCGCCATTAACGTATAAGTTCGCTAAACGAAGTTGCGTTGGAATTTTTCACAACAAACGCACCGGATCCACTCCATTGTACCCAAAACTCATATTTTGGGACGTTTTAGAACGTTTCGTTACTGCACGAAAGTCGATGAAAAACTAGCCGAATTGACACCATGAACGAACTAGTTCGCTAACCGAAGTTACGTTGGAACTTTTCTCAATGAACGCAACAATTCCACTCTGTTGGACCCAAAACTCATGTTTTGAGGGTGTTTCTGACCGTTTCCTTACTGCACGAAAGTCAATGCAAAACAGGCCGAACTAGCCCCATTAACGTACAAGTTCGCTAAACGAAGTTGTGTTCACAACCAAGGCACCCAATCCACTCCATTGGACCCAAAACTCATGTTTTGGCACGTTTCGGACCGTTTCGTTATTGCACGAAAGTTGATGCAAAATTGGCTGAAGATGCGCCATTAGCGCACAAGTTCGCTAAATGAAGTTGCGTTAGTATTTTTTGCAATGAATGCACTTGATCCAATCCATTGGACCCAAAACTCATGTTTTGGGAACGTTTCGGACCGTTTCATTGCTGCACGAAAGTCGACGCAAAACTGGCCAAATTGGCTCCATTAACGTACAAGTTCGCTAAACGAAGTTGCGTTGGAACTTTTCACTACCAAGGCACCCAATCCACTCCATTGGACCAAAAATTAATATTTTGGCGCGTTTCGGACCATTTCGATACTGCACGAAAGCTGATGCAAAATTGGCCGAACTAGCGCCATTAACTCCCAAGTTCGCTAAATGAAGTTGCGTCGAAATTTTTCGCAACGAGTGCACATGATCCACTCCATTGGACCCAAAACTCATATTTTGGCACATTTTGGATTGTTTCGTTACTACGTGAAAGTCGATGCAAAACTGGTCGAACAAGCGCCACTAACACTCAAGTTCCCTAAATGAAGTTTTGTCGCAATTTTTCGCAACGAACGCACTTGATCCACTCCATTGGACACAAAACTCTTGTTTTGGCATGTTTCGGACCGTTTTGTTACTGCACGAAACTTGATGCAAAACTGACCGAACTGGCACCATTAACGCACAAGTTCGCTAAACCAAGGGGCGTTGGAACTTTTCGCAACGAACGCCACCGATCCACTCCATTGGACCCAAAACTCATGTTTTGGGGCATTTTGGACCGTTTTGTTACTGCATGAAAGTCGATGCAAAACTCGCCGAACTGGTGCCATAAACGCACACATTCGCTAAACAAACTCGCGTCAAAATTTTTCGCAACGAACGCACCCGATCCACTCTATTGGATGCAAAACTCATGTTTTGGGGGTGTTTCGGACCGTTTCGTTACCGCA